>NW_027507718.1:554834964-555249964 GCF_037356315.1 Lithobates pipiens | reverse complement strand
GCGCATCTTATGACACTAGATAACTTCTCTCCTTAGCATTCGAAGCCCCACTGCCATATTCCCGTTCTATAAGTGAATCCAACTGTAGTTTGTAATCACTAGTGGGGTCAGACGGTGGTCTTTTGTAGGTAACGGAGTCCCGCAAAAGACCCACCAACTGATCATGATAGAAACCCCTATCTAAAATAACACCACCACCCCCTTTATCTGCTGGGCGTGTTATGATGTTCTTTTCCTCTTCCAAAGACTTTATCCCATCCTTAATATAATTTGGATTGACCTGTTTTTTCAAGGGCAATTGTTCCAAATAATTTAGTACTGAATTTTTAAATACCTCCACAAAATGATTGAGAGTTTTGAAGGTTAAACACAGACCTATTTTTCAATCCGCTATCTAGACGGGTCTCCGTCCTAGAGTTCGTAGGTCTTGGGATCACTGGATGACTTAAAAAATGCTTCTTAATGTTTAGAGTTCGGATAAATTTATGAACATCCAAATAAACATCAAATTTATTCATAGATTTTCTTGGAGCACATTTCAGGCCCATGTTCAGCATGTTCATCTCTTTATCATCCAACTCCACGTTACTTAGATTATAAATCCCATCACTTACGTGTCCCTCATTCTCTTTTTTGGATTGTTTACGTCGCCCTGCTCGACAACCCCTAGTTCTCTTTGATGGGGTGCCTGACGCTTGCCTATATTTTGTGGAGGCCCATTTTTTAACCCTCTATTTGTTGGCCGAAACTCTCCCCTTGGGGTTCCCCCACCCCTCCCTCCCCTCCCCCAGGAGGTGGGCCCTGGGGTTGATTGGCAAAACTATTATACTGTCTATTAGGATCATCCTCCATCAAAGGCGTGTACCTATTGTATACTGGAATAGGGCTTGATGGTAATAGCAGACAATGCCAACTCACTGTGGCAATATGCAGTGAAAGACACGACATAGTTGATATCCTCAGGGCAACTACAAGGGTATAAAGACGTAAACCTGAGGAAAGTCTTCCAGCCCGTCTTATAGGCTTTCAGCGTATTCCTGGATAAAGACCTATTGGCCAGATCTATCGCCTGAGTCCAGAATGTGTTTAATCCATGACTAATAGCGAGTAAAGGGGAACTGGCTTGCCCGTCCATTCTGCTACTGGATGCTGTAAGAAAAATTGAGGCATATTGAGATGGGATAAAGCATCAGCCGCACCGTTGAGATCCCCACTGATGAACTCACCCTGGAAAAGAAACGTATACGTCAAGCCCAGCCATGTCAACCTACGCATAAAAGACATGATCAGAAGGGACCCCGATCTACCTTTATTGACAATTTTGGCTGTGGCTAAATTATCCGTAAAGAAGATGACCGAATTGCCTGACCAAACTGGACCCCACGTGACTGCTGCTGCTAGAATCAGATAGATTTCGAACAAAGCTGAAGTAAGAGCAAACTTTGGCAGATGGAAAACCTCTGGGGGCCAATGGCTGGCCCGACCATTCATGGCCAAAAATGGCTGCGAAGCGGCGGCGGCTGAAAACATTCTGGGAGAACTATCTGTTGGCTGCGGGATAAACATAGAAATGCCATTCCAGTTACACAGGAACCGATCCCACATGATTAGATTGGCTTGGGCATCTGCTAGTAGCTTAACAGCCGAGACAGAATCCTGATATTGGGGAAGAAGGGCCAGCAATCTGGACACAAATGCCCTAGCCCGAGGGATGATTCTCATTGCGTGATTTAGCATCCCCAAAAGAGACTGCAATTCCTTCTTGGAACAGACTGGGGATCAGACAAACAGATGAATGGTCTAGCGCAGCCTTTCTCAACCTTTTCAACACAGAGGAACCCTTGAAATAGTTTGTCGGTCGCGGGGGAACCCCCTGCTAAAAATTAGAAATCTATAACTCATGATACAATTGTGTGATGGTCAGTGGGAAGAATGGTCCTTAGCCCCTGTACACACGGTAGGAAATTCAGACAGAAAATGTCTGTTCGGACCGTGTTGTCGGATAATCCGACCCTGTGTGGGCTCCATTGGACTTTTTCCGTCGGAATGTCCGACCAACAAAGTTTGAGAGCTGGATATAAAATTTTCCGACAACATGATCCGCGCTGACTTTTTCCGATCATTTGTAGAGAATTGCGATCGGTCAAAAGGGCCACGCATGCTCAGATCAAATTACGAGACCAAAGCTATTGGCTACTAGCCTGAATGTAGTCCCATCGTAACGAACGAACGTCATCACGTTCTGAACGATTGGATTTTCCGACAACTTTGTCCGACCGTGTGTATGCAACACCAGTTTCGGACAAAATCCGTGTGAAAAAATCCAACGGATTTTGGTGTCAGAATGTCCGACTGTGTACACAAGGGCTAACACTTGCGGTCATTGGGAAGAGTTACCTCTTTATAGATAGCTAAAAAGATCAATGTTGTCAGTGGGAACTTATCTGAGAGGCAGAAATTGCCCAATGCCCTAGCAACCTTTGGAGGAACCCTGGTTGAAAATCACTGGTCTAGCGTATCCTAACCAACTTCTCCAAGGACAGACTAGCAACCATGAGATCGGAATCAAGCGTGATCCCCAAAAAAATGTATGACTTTGGTCAGACCTTCCATCTTATGCGCAGCTAAAGGGACGTTTATCTCTGAAAACAGTCTCATAAGTGCATGCAGATCCCTGGGCGGGTCACCAGGGTCTTCCAAAAGTAAAAAAAAATCATCAAGATAATGAATTATCCTCTGCCCAGGTTCTTCATTGGATTTTGGGTAATTGTAGAGGTTTGTCAAAGGTGTCAAACAAGCAAGGACTGCTTTTTGACCCAAAAGTCCACCTAGTAGCGAAATAATACTGACCGTGCCATTTGATGCCGTGCCATTGACAGAGAGCAGGACTAATAGGAAGCAGCTTAAAAGCATCAGTAATATCAGCTTTGGACAGCCTAACGGTACAATATGCTGGATCGCCAAAGCCAATGATGAATACTTCAGTCGGAGTCAGTCTGACACACCGCTACCCAGATCCGATGGAGGCTCTTTACCACGTGATCAGCCGTGTCCAATCATGGCTGATCACAATGTAAACAGGAAGAGCCATTGATTGGCTTTTCCTCACTCGTGTCTGATAGACGCAAGTAGAGGAGAGCTGATCGGCTGCTCTCCTGACAGGGGGGGAGGCGTCTGTGCTGATTGTTTATCAGCCTAGCCCCCCCTCAGCTCCCCACCTAGGACCACCAGTATGCCGCCAGGACCACCTGGATGGTCATCCACACTGGACCACCAGGTATGCCCTACCTAGACCACCAGGGAAATGCAAATCTGTTCCCAGGCAGCTGCCAATCAGTGCCCACTCACAATGTCTACCACTGCCAGTGCCACCAGGGATGCCTATTAGTGCCACATATCAGTGCCATGTATCAATGCCCATCAGTGCCCAGCAACGCCACCTATCAGTGCCACCCATAAGTACCCATCTTTGCAGCCTTTCAGTGCCCATGAGTGCTCATCAGTGCCGCATATTGGTGCCCTTCAGTGCCCACTCATTGATGCCCGTCAGTGCCCACTCATTGATGCCACCTCATCGGTGCCGCCTGATCAGTGCCTGTCAGCGCTGCATTATCAGTGCCCATCAGTGAAGGAGAAACCTCACTTATTTACTTATTTACAAAATTTTATAACAGAAACAAAAGCAATTTTTTTTTTTTACAAAATGTTCGTGTATAGCAAAAAATAAAAACCCCAGAAGTGATCAAATACCACCAAAAGAAATCTCTATTTGTGGGAACAAAATGATAAAAATTCTGTTTGGGTACAGCGTAGCATGACCGCGCAACTGTCATTTAAACAGCGACAGCGCTGAAAGCTGAAAATTGGCCTGGGCGGGAAGGGGGGTAAGTGCCCGGTATTATTGAAGTGGTTAATGACGGTGAGCTGCCATGCTCCGAACCCCTACGATGGGTAGGTGAGTTGAAGGCGAACTCGTCGCTCTCCAACGCGTGTGACATAACGATATCTAAAGGAAAAAGACAATAAGAACAAAACAACCGTACTACCAAGAACGCCCCTACATGCCTTACTAAGCACCAATGTGTGTGAAATGGTGACAGACCAACAGCGCGTGGAATTAGACAAGTGGTAAATCCATGCCAAAGATGTATGGAAGGAGTGAGCCCGAGAAACCTGGCATGGCCAACCCCCTGCTACTGATATTTGGCATGCTGCACCGCAAACTATCTCCAACGCTGCCCCCTCTCCCTCATGCCTGTGATATGCCTAAACATGCCCCACGGACTGACCAGTGTGGCAAAAACACCCCCCCACCCCCTACAGGCCTACTCCCACAAGACAGCCCCCCTCATGCCTGTGATATGCCCAACGTGCCCCACGGACTGACCAGTGTGGCAGAAACACCCCCCCACCCCCTACAGGCCTACTCCCACAAGACAGCCCCCCCCCATGCCTGTGACATGCCTAATGTGCCCCACAGACTGACCAGTGTGGCAGAAACACCCCCCCCCCTGCAAGCCTACTCCTGCAAGACAGTCCCCCCCTTGCCCAGCTATACTCCTCTCCCCCGGCCATGGCAATACATAACAATACGTCCGTAAGCTTCCCCCCATCTGATCGAGGCTCATGAGGGCTCCCCCACAGTTACCTGGAGTACTGCAATAAGTGCCAACTCCCCCTCCCCCCCAGAAATACCTGAAACCAACGAGGCGAGCAGGAGAAGCGAAGCCTCCCGACAGGCGATTCTCCCTGCTGCACGAAAACCAGAAATGACTTTTGGTCGCACCGAAAATTACGCTCATCGGCCTTTGCCACCAAACCAGGAAGATGAGGGACCTGCAAGAAGAATAGGAGGGATATATACCCCCCTCCCCCCAGACTTCTCCTACAAACCCAGGCTGGCCACCCTTCTAACGTGCATGTAAAGGCAGGTGTCCCAATACTTTTGACAATATCGTGCATATTTTGAAAGCACTCTTACTTTACAGCATTCCTTCCCACCTGCCTAAAACTTGGGGGGTAGCATTCTTTACAACAGCATAATATTAGAAAAAGCAAATCAAAATATATACATACGATACAAAGCATAGCAGTCACCCCGTCGGGGTTTACATCTATTTAATGACTCTTCAGATTGTATGTAACGGTGGATCTGTGTGTGTGTGTTGACAGACCTGTGAAGGGTCCCGAGGACGTTCGATGTGGTTCCCCTTTAGGTGTGCGTCCTTCCAATATCTCGTGTCTGGATTTCTCTTCTCCCCCTCATCGCTTGTATGGTCAGGATACGGGTCCCATCTACCTTTGATCCAATATAGTAAATGATTAAGGGATCCGATTGTTGGCAGTGCCAGCTCATTGGTCACGCTGGGTGGTTTCATGAAAAAAAAAAAATAATATGCCCGCTCCCTGAGATAAGGAGGGAATATAAGAGAGCCTTGTAAAGTGAACCTCCTAAGATCCGAGAAAAGTGCAGGCTGCCGACCTCCTTCTAAAAATGCTTCATATCTGGCTGTTGCAACCTCACAATAAATGTTACAAATTAGTATCTATGCGCTGTGCCAAGTACACAGGGTAAGGAAAGCCAGGGAAGAGTTCTGACCCACCATATATGTTTCAGGCCTGCGACTCCCTAAGTCAGGGATGTGATGGACGCAGCAGCAAATGACCACCTCCCCCCCACGCTGTTGGTGGGGTCACCCGCACCCAACATGGTCGGTCATCCAGCCCTGCACTTACCTCATCTAGGCTGGCAGCTCTCCTACAGGTGGTGGCTTCCATTGCGTCTCCTCCTCCTCCTCCGCATCATGGTGGCTTCCGCCATGCGGCACCTCCCTCCTCCTCCTAGGTGTCCAATAGGATTGCCTGCCCTTTCAGCCAATTAGGTGACCGGTCTCGGGACTCGCTTCCTTGAATGGCCGGGAGGAGAATCAGTGTGACGGTCGCAAATATTATGTTTGCTATTGTCACACGACTGGGCACGGCTGTCTTTAACTGCTTGCCACCTGCCCACCATCAAATGATGGCGGGCCGGTGCGGCTCTCGTTCCGGGTGGATGGCGGGGTGGTGAGGCTCTCTTTCTGGGTGGATGTCAAATGACGGCGGGGCGGTGCAGCTCTCGTTCTGGGTGGACGTCAAATGACGGTGGGGCGGAGCGGCTCTCGTTCTGGGTGGACGTCAAATGCCGGCGAGGGAGGTGCGGCTCTTGTTCTGGGTGGACGTCAAATTCCAGTGGGGCATTGCGGCTCTCGTTTTGGATGGGTGTCAAATGACGGCGGGGCGGTGCGGCTCTCGTTCCGGGTGGATGTCAAATAACGGCGGCGCGGTGCGACTCTGGTTCTGGGTGGACGTCAAATGATGGCGGTTGGCTTTCGTTCTGGGTGGATGTCAAATGACGGTGGGGCAGTTCCACAGACCACAGACAGGAATGGTCACAGATTTACACTATAGCAGAACTCTTCTAGGGACGGTGATTTCTCTAGTTTGCATCGCACAAGCTGAACACTTTTCAAAATAAGGTTTAATAATGAAAAGGTCACAGTTGGGCGCACATTTAATGTTACAGGAAAAAAGGGGCGTCTGAAAGAAATAGACATAATACACCATCAGAGGAAGTACACTTGCCGCTGTCCTGGGTGTGATCAGAGTTCAGTCCATGAGCTGTTATCGGTTCTCAAACTTGACCGATGTTCCTGATTGGATGGTAAGATTAGAACTGTCCTGGTATCTCCCTTTTCTTCGGGATCAGGAGGGTGTGGACAGAGACCATCTGACCAATCTGACCAATCTGGTCTATGGGGTGGTTGCCGGGAGGTCACGAATAGAGCATTGTGAGCCAATCCTCAGATGACGTCCTCTTGTGACGAAACACTGCGTAGGTAGGCGCTCTGACGTCGTCACGTTTGCCTCGTTGGAGGTGTAGCTTTGCGGAGGACACCGAGCAAGGAGAGCGCTATTGGATACCGATAGTTTCATACTGCGCTTTATTGCGACTTTCTTGCAAGTGCAATTTATTTAAATGTATTCTTTTTTTTTTTAATTTAAATACTACACAATGGGAGTTTTCATTGTTTGCATTCTCTGAGTGTTACCGATCCAGGATCAGTATTTTATTTTCAGTCACTTCAAATATTTTCGGAATATATGTTGTTTATTTTATATACTGAATTTTTATGTGTAAATCTGGAATATTCGCGCTGGATTTGTGCCATCGATTGAACATATTTTTGTGGTTTAATTGCATGTCGTTATTTAATGTAAATTTACTTTTCATTAGGATTGTATCTCTTATGCCGCGTACACACGATTAAACAAGCGGGTGGAAAAGTCTGGCAAACTGAAGTCCGCCGGACAATCCCCCAGCGTGTAGCCTCCGGCATATTTTTTGACCCGAAGGTACGGCGGACTTAGAAAGTAGTTTTACACTCCAATCTTCCCGCCGGACTCGCATTTCGGCGGACAATCCGGCCGTGTGTGTGTGCCAGTCCGCCGTACTTTTGAAATGAGCGGACTTTTCCCGTCTGGAGAAAAGTCCGCTCATTTTGAGCGGGTCTCCAGGTAGGCGGGGCCCGCGAAGGAGACGTCGCTGGCCCCACCACCTGGTATGGACTTAAAGGAGAACCCCGACACCGGAAAAAATCGGCGTGGGGGTCCCCCCTGGTCCACATCAGACCCTTGTCCGAGCACGCTACCCGGCCGGCCAGGAAATGGGGGGACGACGTGGGTCTGATGTGGACCTGGGGGGAACCCCACGCCAATATTTTTCGGCGTTGGGGTTCCCCTTTAAGTCCATACCAGGTGGTGGGGCCAGCGACGTCTCCTACGAGGGCCCCGCCTACCTGGAGACCCGCTCGAAATGAGCGGACTTTCCTCCGCGTGCGCGGGCGAGTCTCCTCATTTTAAAAGTAGGGCAGATTGTCCGGTGGACTTAGTACGCTGTATTAGTCCGCTGAAAAAGTGCAGTGTGTGGGCAAGTAGCCCGTTCGGAAAGTCCGACGGACAGTCTGGCGGGAAGTCCGCTAGACTAAGTCCGTCGGATAGTCGGCTACGTGTGTACGCGGCATTAGCGCTCATTTGTATGTTTTGTTTTACTGATTTAGGGATTTGTGGATTCTAAACTCAAAGTGCTGGCTGCTCCATTGATTATTGTTCTTGGATATTCATATCCCTTCTCGAGCGCAGCGTTTGGCTGTTTTACTATTTGTGGTTCTCCAACTTGACCGATGTTCCTGATTGGATGGAAGGTGAGAACTGTCCTGGCACCTCCCTTTTCTTCAGGATCAGAAGGGTGTGGACAGAGACCATCTGACCAATCATCTGGTCTATGGGCTGGTTGCCGGGAGGTCACAAATAGAGATTTCTTTTGTTGGTATTTGATCACCTCTGCGCTTTTGATTTTTTGCTAAATAAATGAAAAAAGCCTGAAAATTTTGAAAAAATATGTATATTTTTTCATAGTTTGTTATAACATTTTGACTGCACTGATAGGCGACACTGGGCACTGAGAGGTGGCACTGATGGGCACTGGGAGGTGGCACTGATGAACACCGATAGGTTGCACTGATAGGTGACACTGATGGGCACTGAGAGGTGACATTGATGGGCACTTGGAGGTGGCACTGATGAACACTGATAGTTGGCACTGAACACTGATAGGTTACACTGATAGGCACTGAGAGGTGGCACTGATGGGTACTGGAAGGTTGCACTGATGAACACTGATAGACCACACTTATAGGCGATACTAATGGGCACTGAGAGGCGACATTGATGGGCACTCAGAGGTGACACTGATGAACGCTGATAGGTGGCACTGATAGACAACACTGATGGACTCTGAGAAGTGACATTAATGGGCACTTGGGGGTGGCACTGATGAACACTGATAGGTGGCACTGATGAACACTGATAGGCCTCACTGATGGGCACTGACAAACACTGATAGGCCGCACTGATGGGCACTGATAGGCAACACTGATAGGCCACACTGGGCACTGATAGGCCACACTGATGGGCACTGATAGGCAACACGGATGAACACTGATAGGCAACACTGATAGGCCACACCGATGGGCACTTTGTGGCGACATTGATGGGCACGGGGAGGTGGCACTGATGAACACTGATAGGCCGCATTGATAGCTGGCACTAAACACTGATAGGCTGCAGTGATAAGCACTGATAGGCAACACTGAACACTGATAGGTGGCACTGATGGGCACTGAGAGGCGGGACTGATGAACACTGATAGGTGGCACTGATTTTGGAAAGAGATGCCCTTAAAAGATTGTATGGGTAGGAGTGTAAGTAGGGGATGAATGCAAAGGTACCTTTGCATTTATTGCCTACTTACACTCCTACCCGTACAATCTTTTAAGGGCATTTCTTTCCAAAAGTGTTGTAATATGGGATGTGGTAGGAGTTCTTTGGGAATGAACTCTTAGGTGATTGCTCTTCAACTGTTTACAGTATCACTGACAGGGGGCACTGATGAACACTGATAGGTGGCACTGATGGGCACTGCTAAGTGGCAATGATGGGCACTGGCCGGCGGCAATGAATGATAGGTGATACTGATGAAGAGGCACTGATGGGCACTAATTGGCAGCACTGGTGGGCACTGTTGGGACTGCCCTGATAATCAGGACACTCAGCGTAGATGTCCCTTTCACAGAAGCTGGTTATCGTCTCTCTTCCTCACGCTGTCAGCATGAGGAAAGGAATGCTCCCGTTTACTTTGTGATCAGCTGTGATTGGATACAGCTGATCACATGGTAAAGAGCCGCTGATTGGCCCTTTACCTCAATCTGTGATCAGAAGCATCCGGAGAACATTGTGATCAGAGATCATGCCACCCGCCCCGACCGCGATCACAGGAAGATGTTACATGACGCCTATAGCACGGTTAACAAAGTGATTAAACTTCAATGTCAAATTTAGCAGCGTCAGCATGTCGGTTACTATAACGGTAACTTTTAGTCATTTACATACATATATTTAAGGTTTTTATTTGGTACAGTTTTATAAAACTCATATAGTTTTTATATATATAGGCTGACCAAGGCACAAAAATGTGAAAAAATACATTTTTACGTTTTTTATTTATTTTTTGATGAGTTTAATCTTTTTTTATTATTACTTTTAGAGGGGAATTAAACTTTGCTATTCTATTTTTCCTATTAAATATGTCCTCAGGTGCTGGTAGTCATAATTTTCCGGTATTCACCGTATATTGCATTTACGTATTTGAACCCTTCAGGTGGGATATTTTAAGACAACCATTCAACATTTTTTTTTTTTTTTTAATAATTCATCAAATTATATATCTTTAAAGTGAATGTTTATTTTCACCGTATATTAGCACATTATGGCAAGCTTAGAGGGGTGCCAAAAATCTCATCTGAGTTGCTCATGATGCCGATAGACCGGGAGAAGCTTTTATAACAGAGGAGACCGTTGGGTGCAACATCAGGTTCCCGGAGGAGAAAGGAATGAGGGTCTCTGGGTCCCCAATATCCTTTTGTACCATAGACTGAGGAAATCAGGAGTCTGTAAATAAGAAAAATAAATAAATTCATTGTAATTAAAAGTTACATCTGAATGTAGTACCCATTTTGTGACACCAGGTGGAGACCTTCATGCTATTTTAGACTCAGATTGGTGAGTTAACAGTCATTCTCTGAAATTACCACAAGATGTCACTGTTGCTGCAAGAATAGGTGTTTTCATCTCCCCATAGCGGAGAATAAGACCCCAAATGTGGGACATAGATACAGGATCATCTCTCTTCTGGGTGGACAGTCTTACTTTTTGTACATCGCTCTTTCCTCCAAAGCTCTTGATCTGATTTAAAACAGCAGAAACAAGTTCACATTGGTGGGATAACTAAAAAAAAAAAGTAAGAGGAAACTAAATGTATGCTTTGCTGTCCATATTGATGACTAGGGATGAGCTTCCAGTTTGACTCGAACATTGCCTGTTCAGCGAACAGTGAACAATTTGAGGTGTTCGCGGCAAATTCGAAAAGCTGCGGAACACCCTGTACAAGTCTATGGGAGAAATCTAAAGTGTTAATTTTAAAGGCTAATATGCAAGTTACTGTCATAAAAAGTGTTTGAGGACCCAAAGGATGAGCTGAACACCCCCCTGTTCGGTTCGCACCAGAACCTGCGAACAGACCTAAACTTCGTGTGAACTTTAGAACCCTATTAAAGTCTATGGGACTCGAACGTTCAAAATCTAAAGGCTAATATGCAAGTTACTGTCCTAAACAGTGTTTGGGGACAGTGGCGTAACTAGAAACCTCAGGGCCCCGGTGCAAGAAATCAGGAAGGGCCCCCCCCCCCAAAAAAAAGCATGATTTTGACCAGTGCGGCCAGTGTCCCCAGTGCGGTCAGTGTCCCCAGTGAGGCCTATGTCCCCAGTGCAGCCGGTCTCACCAATGCAGCCGGTCTCACCAATGCAGCCGGTCTGAGCACTGCAAGCTGTGTCCCCAGTGCGGCCAGTGTCCCCCAGTGCAAGCTGTGACCCCAGTGAGGCCTGTGTCCCCAGTGCAGCTGGTCTCACCACTGCAAGCTGTGTCCCCAGTGCGGCCGGTGTCCCCAGTGAGGCCGGTGTCACCAATTCAAGCTGTGTCCCCAATGCAGCCTGTTTCCCCAGTGCAGCCTGTGTCACCACTTCAAGCTGTGTCCCCAGTTCAGCCTGTGTCCCCAATGCAGTGGTGGTACTGGAGGGGGGTGGTGGCACAGTCTGGAGGGGGGGTGGTGGTAGCGGCACTTGAGGGGGGGTGGTGGTGGCACTAGAGGGGGGGTGGTGGTGGCACAGTCTGGAGGGGTGGTGGAGGCATTAGAGAAGGGGTGGTGGTGGCACTGGAGGGGTGATGGCACAGTCTGGGGGGGTGGTGGCACAGTCTGGAGGGGTGGTGGTGGCAGTCTGGAGAGGGGATGGTGGCATTGGAGGGAGGGGTGGCACTGGAGGGCGGGTGGTGGCAGTCTGGAGGGGTGGTGGTGGTGGCACAGGCTGGAGGGGTGGTGGTGATGGCACAGTCTGGAGGGGTGGTGGTGGTGGCACAGTCTGGAGGGGTGGTGGCACAGTCTGGAGGGGTGGTGGTGGCACTGGAGGGGGGTGGTGGCACAGTCTGCAGGGGTGGTGGTGGCACTGGAGGGGGGGTGGTGGGCACTGGCACAGTCCGGGGGGGTGGTGGCACAGTCTGGAGGGGTGGTGGTGGCAGTCTGGAGGGGGGGCGGTGGGCTGGTGGTACTGGAGGAGGGGTGGTGGCACTGGAGAGGAGATGGTGGCATTGGAGGGAGGGGTGGCACTGGAGGGCGGTGGTGGCAGTCTGGAGGGGGGGTGGTGGTGGCAGTCTGGAGGGGGGGTGGTGGTGGCACAGTCTGGGGGGGTGGTGGTGGCACAGTCTGGGGGGGGTGGTGGCATTGGAGGGAGGGGTGGCACTGGAGGGCGGGTGGTGGCAGTCTGGAGGGGGGTGGTGGTGGCACAGTCTGGAGGGGTGGTGGTGGCACAGTCTGGAGGGGTGGTGGTGGCACAGTCTGGAGGGGTGGGGGCACAGTCTGGAGGGGTGGTGGTGGCACTGGAGGGGGGGTGGTACGCTAGTGGCACTCGAGGGGTGGTGGTGGCACTAGAAAGGGCTGGTGGCACAGTCTGGAGGGGTGGTGAGGCACTAGAGGGGGGGTGGTGGTGGCACTGGAGGGGTGATGGCACAGTCCGGGGGTGGTGGCACAGTCTGGAGGGGTGGTGGTGGGCTGGTGGTACTGGAGGGGGGATGGTGGCACTGGAGGGGGGTGGTGGCATTGGAGGGAGGGGTGGCAGTCTGGAGAGGTGGTGGTGGCACAGTCTGGAGGGGTGGTGGTGGTGGCACAGTCTGGAGGGGTGGTGGTGGTGGCACAGTCTGGAGGGGTGGTGGTGGTGGCACAGTCTGGAGGAGTGGTGGTGGGCTGGTGGCACTGGAGGGCAGGTGGTGGCATTGGAGGGGTGGTGGCACTGGAGGGGGGTGGCGGTGGCACTGGAGGGGGGTGGTGGGCTAGTAGCACTCGAGGGATGGTGGTGGCACAGTCTGGAGGGGGGGGTGGTGGCACTGGAGGGAGGTGGGGGTAGCGGCACTGGAGGGGGATGGTGGTGGCACTGGAGGGGGATGGTGGTGGCACTGGAGGGGGGGTGGCACAGTCTGGAGGGGTGGTGGTGGCACAGGAGGGGGGTGGTGGGCTGGTGGCACTATGGTGGCACTGGAGGGGTGGTGGTGGCATTGGAGGGAGGGGTGGCACTGGAGGGGCGGTGGTGGCAGTCTGGAGGGGAAGTGGTGGAACAGTCCGGAGGGGGGGGGGGTGGAACAGTCTGGAGGGGTGGTGATGGCACTGGAGGATGGGTGGCACAGTCTGGACGGGTGGTAGTGGCACTGGAGAGGGGGTGGTGGGCTGGTGGCACTGGAGAGGGGGTGGTGGGCTGGTGGCACTGGAGAGGGGGTGGTGGCACTGGAGGGGTGGTGGTGGCACTGGAGGGAGGTGGTGGCACAGTCTGGAGGGGGATGGGGTGGAACAATCTGGGGGGGTGGGGTGGAACAGTCTGGGGGGGGGGTGGGGTGGAACAGTCTGGGGGGGGTGGGGTGGAACAGTCTGGAGGGGGATGGGGTGGTACAGTCTGGGGGGGGATGGTGGTGGCACTGGAGGGGGGGGTGGCGGGCTGCTGGCACTGGAGGGCAGGGGGTGGCACAGTCTAGAGGGGTGGTGGTGGCACTGGAGGGGCGATGGTGGCACTGGAGGGCAGGTGGTGGCACTGGAGGGCTGGCACAATCTGGAGAGGGGATGGCGACTTACCGCCAATCAATCGATGATGATCGAATCCCCCTCCTTAGAATCCTGCAGACTGCACAGTGAAGCAAAGTTCCTCCACGAAGCGTGCCTCCGCTCCTCCGGGAAAGCCTTGCTTCAGAGAGCTCCTCCCCCGCCTTCACTGAATTGGCTGGTTTTTTTTTGTGTCCGCCCCGCCTCCCTTACAGTCGCTCTGGATAGGCGGGGGCGGAGCCAACCGAGCACTTCTCTCACGCTGGCGAAGGAAGCCCCCCCCCCCTCACCACGGCATGACAAGCGACAGCGAATAACACTACACAAGCACACCCCCGGCCGGACAGTCAGGTGGGCCCCTCGGGCGGCGGGCGGAGGGCGGCGGGCGGGCTGCCAGTGGGCCCCCTGAAGTGGCAGAGAATTACAGGGCCCAGTCGCACTTGCGACTGTTGCGACCCTGATAATTCCGCCACTGTTTGGGGACCCGGGTCCTGCCCCAGGGGACACGTGGCAATGCAAAAAAAAAAAAAAAGTTTTAAAAACGTCCGTTTTTTTCTGGAGCAGTGATTTTAATAATGCTTAAAGTGAAACAATAAAAGTGTAATATTTCTTTAAATTTTGTAGCTGGGGGGGTATCTATAGTATGCCTGTGAAGGGGCGCATGTTTCCCGTACTTAGAACTGTCCCTGCACAAAGTGTCATTTCTGCAGGAAAAAAAGGTCATTTCAAATCACTTGCGGCTATAATGAATTGTCGGCTCCCCGTAATACAGAGAACACTCATTGAAAGTCATTGATTAAAATAAAAAAAAATAAAAAAAGCGTGGGGTTCCTTCAGGTCTGGTATGGATATTAAGGGGAACCCCGCGTCTTTTTTTTAAAAATGACATGGGGGTTCCCCCCAAATAGCCATGACTTTCAATGAGTGTTCTCTGTATTACGGGAGCCGACAATTCATTATAGCCGCAAGTGATTTTAAATGACTTTTTTTCCTGCAGAAATGACACTTTGTGCAGGGACAGTTCTAAGCACGGGAAACATGCACCCCTTTGGCTCATCCTTAATGCTGACCAGTCAGGTCATTTTAAATTAATCTTTTCTTTCTCTTCCCCCCATCTCTTTTCTCTCTTTCTTTCTCTCTCCCCAATCCCCCCCCTCTCTCTCTGTGTCTCCCCTCTCCTCTCCCCTCCATTGCCCCCCTCTCTCTCTCCCCCACCCCCTCTCTTGTATTTCTCCCTCCTCTCTCTCTCCCGCCCCCCTATGTCCCACCCCGCTCTTTCTTCCTCCCTTTCTCTCTCTTCCCCTCCCTCTCTCTCCCCATCTCACTCTCCTCCCTACCCCCTTCTATTTCTCCTATTCTCTCTCTGTCCCTCTCACTAATTCTCTATCTCTCCCCTTTTCTAGCTCTCTGTCTGTGTGTGTCTCTCTCTCCCCCTGCCCCCACTCTCACTCTCTCTGCCCCCTCCCTCTTTCTTTCTCTTGCCCTCTCCCTCTGTCCGTGTGTGTCTCTCTCCCTCCCCTGCCCCCCCTCTCTCCCTCCCCCTCTCCCCCCTCTCTCTCTCACCCCCTCTCCCCTGCACCCCCCTCTCTCTCTCACCCCCTCTCTCTGTCCCTCTCTAGCTCTATTTCTTTCCTCTCTCTCCCCCACCAGGGTCCACTAGTAATATCTGGTTCACTCAGTCTAGGGAGCGCCTATTTGAAATGTATTGCTTGCAGAAATTTGAACAGAAGAAGGGTTGGGACATGGGATACTCCAAAGAGCCGCACGGTACCAAAAGGGGAGAGAGGCGATCCTTCTCCAGGCAAGATCCCTTTATGGTGAGGTCCTACAGCCACCTCCTCGGAAAAATCACTTCAGGTAGACAGCCCTGAGACCTTAGAGAACAGCTGCACAGCCCACATCCTGCCTCAGGAACTGCGGAACCCTCCCTGCTGAGGAGAGAACAATCGATATTTATCATCTACCCAACCACCTTCTGGACACTCATTTTTTGGCTATGCCAAGATAAATATTCAGGCTGGCTATTTGAAACTCCTACCCTATGCTCTGGAAGTTTCCAGGACAGGGGGAAGCAATCAAACACCCAGCCTGTGAAACCCTGAACAGGCCAGAACAAACAATCGCTGCTCCTTTTGACTACAGAAGGAGCCACACGCTAAATTTGCTTATGTTAGGAGGGTGCCACATATGTAAGTATCTATCTGTTAAGTCAATTCTGACTCTTGGTGAGTGCAGACATTCTATGGCCAATAGACATGAGCCAATTTACCAGCCAGCATGTCTTAGTGGTTCTAAAGGCTCAAGGTTTTTTTTTTTACCTTCGTGTATTCTATGCAGCCAGCCTAATACTCACCTGACCCCGATCTTCCTCCAGCACGCTACACTCGAGCCTCAGCTCTCCGGAGACTCTCCTTCCTCATTGGCTGAGACATTGGCTCCCGCTGCTGTCACTCAGAGCCAAAGAGCAAATGAGGAGAGAGGGGGTGGGGGCCAAACGATGGCTCTGTGTGTGATTGCACACGCAGAGCAAGCTATTAGCTGTGGGGGCACTCAGAAGGAGGGAGGGACCAGGAGCGCCGGGGGGGCCCAAGAAGAGGAGGATCGGTGCTGCTCTGTGCAAAACCACTACACAGAGCAGGTATGTATAGCATGTTTATAATTTTATTGTAAAAAAAAAGTTTTAATATCACATATAAAGTGCATCCTGGAAATTATTATGTGCTTATTCTCTCTGTCTGACTTCGGCATTGGTACTATGGATAACGTTTAAAGTGTTACTAAACCCAGGAGCCTGCAGTCACTATATCTGGTCTTCCACAGTACACAGAACATGGAAATGCAATTATGTTAGTAATAATAAACCGACATATGCCTTTTCTCACCAGCAGTATATAGCAGTCTTATGACTTCTATCAGTGTCTGGTTAAAGCTTGTAGTGAGAGTTTTAATTCTGCTCTGACTGTCCTATGAGGCTGCAGGACCCCTGACCCTCCCAAGAAATAAGGGTGTAACTGAGTGTGACCATTAGATGTCACTGTTGTTACTTCACTTGAGTGCATAATTGAGTATGACCCCCAGATGTCACTGTTGATGCATGAGTTGAAGGTGTAACTGAGGATGTCCCTGTTGCTGTGTGACTTGAGGGTGTAACTGAGTATGGCCGCCAGATGTCATTGTTGCTACTTGACTTGAGGATATAACTAACTGAGTATGACCACTAGATGTCACTGTTGCTACTTGACTTGAGGGTGTAGCTGAGTATGACCATTAGATGTCACTGTTGCTTTGTGACATGAGGGTGTAATTGAGTATGGCCTCTAGATGTCACTGTTGCTGCATGACTTGAGGGTGTAACTTAGTATGACCACTAGATGTCACTGTTGCTGCATGATTGTAGGGTGTAATTGAGTATGACCATTAGATGTCAATGTTGTTACTTCAATTGAAGGCCTATTTGCGTATGACCACTAGATGTCACTGCTGCTGCATGACTTGAGGGTATAACTGAGTATGGCCTCTAGATGTCACTGTTGCATGAGTTGAGGGTGTAACTGACTATGACCGTTAGATATCACTGCTGCTGTATGACTTGAGGGTGTAACATAGTATGACCACTAGATGTCACTGTTGCGGCATGAATTTAGGGTGTAACTGTCACTGCATGACTTGAGGGTATAACTATGTGCCCCAGGATGACATCAGTCTCTGATGAAACGCGTAGGATGGATGATGTGCTGACGTCATTGTGACTTATGAGTGGCGAAAGCGCAGGTGCTCATTGTATGTTTTTACCGAGCAGTGTTTTACTATTCCTCCATGTGGGAGAGGTGTTTTTATACTAATAAACTGTTGGATTTACACGATGCAGAGTTTAATTTATTATTTTCGAGTGGGACATTCCTAACATCGGGAGAGAGCGAGATCGCCTGCAGGACTACAGGTCTTTGGTCGGATGATCGCCTGATCACCGATCCGAGCAAGGGGTCGATCCCGACCCCTTATCACGTGATCAGCTGTCAGCCAATGACAGCTGATCATGTGATATAACGGAGCCGGTAATTGGCTATTATTCCTCCTCGCGCTGACAGCGCGAGGAGAAAAAAAAGAGCCGATCACGGCCAGCCCTGCCAGTGCCCACCTGCCCCCTCATCACTAAGCATAATAAAAAAATAAGTGTCCGCCGTCAGTGCCACGCAGCAGTGCCCATAGTGCCACCCAGCAGTGCCCACAGTGCCACCCAGCAGTGCCCACAATCTGCCTCAACAAAGGTGCTGCACCCCAGTGCCACATATCCGTGCCCATCAGTGTCATCTACCAGTGCCCATCAGTGCCCAGCAGAGCCACCTATCAGTGCCCATCAGTCCCATCTATCAGTGGTACCTATCAGTGCCCCTTAGTGCCACCCATCCGTGCCATCTTATCTGTGCCTATTAGTGCCGCCTTAACTATGCCTATCAGTGCAGCCTATCAGTGCCCACCAGTGCAGCCTATCAGTGCCGCTTCATCAGCGCACTTCAACGAAGGAGAAAAATGACCTGTTTGCAAAATTTTATAACAAACTATTAAACATGATTTTTTTTTTTGCATCTTTTTTTGTTTGTTTAGCAAAAAATAAAACTCCGAGCTGTAATTAAATACCACCAAAAGAAAGCTCTATTTGTGGGGAAAAAATGATAAAAATTTCATTTGGGTACAGTGTTGTATGCCCGCGCAATTGTCATTCAAAGTGCATCAGCGCTGAAAGCTGAAAATTGGTCTGGGCAGGAGGGGGGTTTAAGTGCCCAGTAAGCAAGTGGTTAAAGCGGGATTCTGCTGCGGTTTTGTTTTTTTCTTACCTGTGTCACTGGTGGGCGATTCCTACAGTCTCTTAGCAGTCACAATCGGCGTGTTTTTGACCCCCGGCGTGACGATTTCATTGCAATGGGAAACTTTTAAAAAAGCAGTCCGGCGGTTTCCATTTTTACTGTGGCCGTCTGAAGCCCACGGGCATTTACTTCCTGTAAGCGATGACGCTGGGCTCCCAGCATCCACCGCTCCATCTCGTGCATGATCTCTGATAGCAGTGATCAGCGCTGTAAAAGTTTCTGGTTGCCATCACAACGGGCGCGGTAGTGTCATATTTTGCTGCATATCACAGAATGCTACGGAAGTGACGTTGCCGCCAGAAATTGCGTACTGCGCATGCGCAAAGCTCTCCAAACACTCGCGCCGTGCGTTCCAACATAGTTTCGGCAATACAGTTCAGCGAAACCATCACATAATGTTACGGAAGTGACGTTACAGACAACACAAACACTGGGCCGTGCGTTACAACACTAATACTTCCCTTGTTACCTCGTATCATTTTTTACCAACCATGCTGAGCTACGTGCCGTGTTAGGTTCTGCATTGCTGGGACTTGTAATGCCTATCCTGAGCTACATGCTTCAATGTTCAGTGTCCTCATCCCTATCCCCGGGCTTCAATGTTCAGTGTCCTCATCCCTATCCCTGAGCTTCAATGTTCAGTGTCCTCATCCCTATCCCCCTGCTTCGATGAGGACACTGAACATTGAAGCATGGGGATAGGGATGAGGACACTGAACATTGAAGCCCAGGGATAGGGATGAGGACACTGAACATTGAAGCACGGGGATAGGGATGAGGACACTGAACATTGAAACACGGGGATAGGGATGAGGACACTGAACATTGAAACACGGGGATAGGGATGAGGACATTGAACATTGAAACACGGGGATAGGGATGAGGACACTGAACATTGAAGCATGGGGATAAGGATGAGGACACTGAACATTGAAGCATGGGGATAGGGATGAGGACACTGAACATTGAAGCACGGGGATAGGGATGAGGACACTGAACATTGAAGCTCAGGGATAGGGATGAGGACACTGAACATTGAAGCTCAGGGATAGGGATGAGGACACTGAACATTGAAGCTCGGGGATAGGGATGAGGACACTGAACATTGAAGCTCGGGGATAGGGATGAGGACACTGAACATTGAAACACGGGGATAGGGATGAGGACACTGAACATTGAAACACGGGGATAGGGATGAGGACACTGAACATTGAAGCATGGGGATAAGGATGAGGACACTGAACATTGAAGCATGGGGATAAGGATGAGGACACTGAACATTGAAGCATGGGGATAGGGATGAGGACACTGAACATTGAAACACGGGGATAGGGATGAGGACATTGAACATTGAAACACAGGGATAGGGATGAGGACACTGAACATTGAAGCATGGGGATAAGGATGAGGACACTGAACATTGAAGCATGGGGATAGGGATGAGGACACTGAACATTGAAGCACGGGGATAGGGATGAGGACACTGAACATTGAAGCTCAGGGATAGGGATGAGGACACTGAACATTGAAGCTCAGGGATAGGGATGAGGACACTGAACATTGAAGCTCGGGGATAGGGATGAGGACAATGAACATTGAAGCTCAGGGATAGGGATGAGGACACTGAACATTGAAGCTCGGGGATAGGGATGAGGACACTGAACATTGAAACCCAGGGATAGGGATGAGGACACTGAACATTGAAGCCCGGGGATAAGGATGAGGACACTGAACATTGAAGCCCGGGGATAAGGATGAGGACACTGAACATTGAAGCACGGGGATAGGGATGAGGACACTGAACATTGAAGCACGGGGATAGGGATGAGGACACTGAACATTGAAGCCCGGGGATAGGGATGAGGACACTGAACATTGAAGCTCGGGGATAGGGATGAGGACACTGAACATTGAAGCATGTAGCTCAGGATAGGCACTACAAGTCCCAGCATTGCAGAACCTAACACCGCACGTAGCTCAGCATGGTTGGTAAAAAATGATACGAGGTAACAAGGGAAGTATTAGTGTTGTAACGCACGGCCCAGTGTTTGTGTTGTCTGTAACGTCACTTCCGTAACATTATGTGATGGTTTCGCTGAACTGTATTGCCGAAACTATGTTGGAACGCACGGCGCGAGTGTTTGGAGCGCTTTGCACATGCGCAGTACGCAATTTCTGGCGGCAACGTCACTTCCATAGCATTCTGTGATAGGCAGCAAAATATGACACTACAGCGGCGTCCCCGGAAGTTCCCGCCCTGTTGTCATGGCAACGAAACTAACACAGGAGAGAGAACACGTGACTGGCGTCCTCCTTCTGAAATCTCACGAGATTTCGGCATTACTATGTCCCCCATGGATTCTTAGGAAATAGCTAAGAAATTGCTGGGACTTGTAGTGCCTATCCTGAGCTACATGCTTCAGTGTTCAGTGTCCTCATCCCTATCCCCATGCTTCAATGTTCAGTGTCCTCATCCCTATCCCCGGGCTTCAATGTTCAGTGTCCTCATCCCTATCCCCGGGCTTCAATATTCAGTGTCCTCATCCCTATCCCCGAGCTTCAATGTTCAGTGTCCTCATCCCTATCCCCGGGCTTCAATGTTCAGTGTCCTCATCCCTATCCCCATGCTTCAATATTCAGTGTCCTCATCCCTATCCCCGTGCTTCAATGTTCAGTGTCCTCATCCCTATCCCTGTGCATCAATGTTCAGTGTCCTCATCCCTATCCCCGGGTTTCAATGTTCAGTGTCCTCATCCCTATCCCCGGGCTTCAATGTTCAGTGTCCTCATCCCTATCCCTGTGCTTCAATGTTCAGTGTCCTCATCCCTATCCCCGGGCTTCAATGTTCAGTATCCTTATCCCCGTGCTTCAATGTTCAGTGTCCTCATCCCTATCCCCGGGCTTCAATATTCAGTGTCCTCATCCCTATCCCCGAGCTTCAATGTTCAGTGTCCTCATCCCTATCCCCGGGCTTCAATGTTCAGTGTCCTCATCCCTATCCCCATGCTTCAATATTCAGTGTCCTCATCCCTATCCCCGTGCTTCAATGTTCAGTGTCCTCATCCCTATCCCCGTGCATCAATGTTCAGTGTCCTCATCCCTATCCCCGGGTTTCAATGTTCAGTGTCCTCATCCCTATCCCCGGGCTTCAATGTTCAGTGTCCTCATCCCTATCCCTGTGCTTCAATGTTCAGTGTCCTCATCCCTATCCCGAACTTCAATGTTCAGTGTCCTCATCCCTATCCCCGGGCTTCAATGTTCAGTGTCCTCATCCTTATCCCCGGGCTTCAATGTTCAGTGTCCTCATCCCTATCCCCCTGCTTTGATGAGGACACTGAACATTGAAGCTTCTTTCCGAAATCTCACGAGACTGATGTCCTGATCATGGCCGCCGGTGATCGGCTTTTTTTTTTCTGAGGGGCGCGCGCGGCGTGCTCTGTGATCGGCGAGTCTATGAGACTCGTCTGATCACTGATCCGTGCAAGGAGACGATCCCGACCCCTTATCACGTGATCAGCTGTCAGTCAATGACAGCTGATCATGTGATATAACGGAGCCGGTAATCGGCTATTATTCCTCCTCGCGCTGACAGCGCTCGTGCACGGGACGACGTCAATAGACGTAGTCCCAACAAAGGAGATCCGCGCTGTAGCCGTCATTCGGCTATAGCGCGGGTCTCAAGTGGTTAAACAAAGCACAGAATAAGCAGATGGCTATGGGAATGCTATCATTTTTCCTGGCAGGTACACAGTATCAAGGCAATAAATGGCAAATTAAAGATTTAGAAATCTGTGTTTACTTTTCTACACAAAGACAATTTCTTGCTTTTAAAGAAATGCATATTGAAATAAATGGCATTATCTGCATGTAAAAAATATGTGTTGTAGATAAAGTTGACATTTACTTTACAATCAGAAAATCCTTTGGTGAGTGAACAGGAGCTTTGTAATCTCTACTCCCACATCACGCTGTGCTTATACAGGATGTAAAGCTAACATTTCATACTCCTGATGTGTGTCTGCTGTATCATGTACTTGTATAAAATAATATCCTGTTTTCTCTGTACGGAATCCCTGGTGTTCCCGCCAGTCACTCTGCTTTCCTATTAAAAACTGACCATACTAAGCAGGAGGCGAACACTCCTCCAATGATCAGACTTGTCTTGACAACACAATTCTGTGATTTCCTCGCTGGGAAGATCATTGTGCTACGGTCTCCTATGCAGCCGAGAACAGATGGAATGTAAGCAAAAAAAAAACATTTATAATGGTTTCTTTATCTACATTATCTCACAAAAGTAAGTACACCCCTCACATTTTTGTAAATATTTTATTATATCTTTTCATGTGACAACACTGAAGAAATTACACTTTGCTACAATGTAAAGTAGTGAGTGTACAGCTTGTATTGTAAATTTGCGGTCCCTTCAAAATAACACAGCCATTAATGTCTAAACCGATGTCAACAAAAGTGAGTGCACCCCTAAGTGTAAATGTCAAAATTGGGCCCTAAGTGTCAATATTTTGTGTGGCCGCCATTATTTTCCAGCACTGACTTAACCCTCTTGGACATGGAGGTCAGCAGAGCTTCACAGGTTGTCACTGGAGTCCTCTTCCCCTCCTCCATGATGACATCACGGAGCTGGTGGATGTTGGAGACCTTCCCCTCCTCCACCTTCCGTTTGAGGATGTCCCACAGATGATCAATAGGGTTTAGGTCTGGAGACATGCTTGGCCATCACCTTTACCCTCAGATTCTTTATCAAGGCAGTGGTGATCTTGGAGGTGTGTTTGGGGTGGTTATCATGTTGGAATACTGCCCTGCGGCCCAGTCTCTGAAGGGAGGGGATCATGCTCTGCTTCAGTATGTCACAGTACATGTTGGCATTCATGGTCCCCTCAATGATCTGTAGCTCCCCAGTGCCAGCAGCACTAATGCAGCCCCAGACCATGACACTCCCACCACCATGCTTGACCGTAGATAAGACAATTGTTTTTGTACTCCTCACCTGGTTGCCCCCACACACGCTTCACACCATCTGAACCAAATAAGTTTATCTTGATCTCATCAGACCATAGGACATGGTTCCAGTAATCCATGACCTTAGTCTGCTTGTCTTCTGCAAACTGTTTGTGGGCTTTATTGTGCATCATCTTTAGAAGAGACTTCCTTCTGGGACAACAGCCATGCGGACCAATTAGATGCAATGTGCAGCGTATGGTCTGAGCACTGACAGGCTGACCACCACCACCCCTACAACCTCTGCAGCAATGCTGGCAGCACTCATACGTCTATTTCCCAAAGACAACCTCTGGATGTGACACTGAGCACGTGACCTCAACTTCTCTGGTGGACCATGGCGAGGTCTGTTCTGAGGGGAATCTGTCCTGTTATATCGCTGTATGGTCTTGGCCACCGTGCTCAGTTTCAGGGTCTTGGCAGACTTCCTATAGCCTAGGTCATGTTTATGTAGAGCAAAAATTCTTTTTTTTCAGATTCTCAGAGCGTTCTTTGCCATGAAGTGCCATGTTGAACTTCCAGTGACCAGTATGAGAGAGAGTGATAACGTGAAATTTAACACCCCTGCTCCCCATTCACACCTGAGACCTTGTCACACTAACAAATCACATGACACCAGAGAGGGAAAATGCTTAATTGGACCCAATTTGGACATTTTCACTCATGGGGGTACTCACTTTTGCTGCCAGTGGTTTAAACATTAATGGCTGTGTGTTGAGGCATTTTGAGGGGGACAGGAAATTTTACAATGTGAGGGAAAAGAGCCATGGTGAAGTCACTTCTGGCTGAGGTCGGAAGTTTATGTGTACTTCCTGTGTTTGCTGTTTGTTTCAACTACTAAAGTGTTTTATGAAGAATATTAAAAAGCATTTTAAAATACTACATCATGGAGCCCTCCCCTTATTCTTACATATCACTGAATGTGACCATCCTGGGATCTTGAGTGTTCCGGAACCAGGGATTGAGCAGCCAGTGTGGAGTATCTATGTGGGGCTCATTTATACGATCTATGAGGCGAGAGCCTGGGGGGGAACTATCACCCACACTGGACACAAGAAGCTTGCCACATTGCTGCACATGCACTTTATTATTGGATGGGACAGTCTGCATGTCTAATAATCATTTTGCACTATTGTTGTTTGCATGGTATTATTTGTTGGAGATCAGTATTTTGCACGGATTTGCAGTATTTGCTCCTAGATTATTTGCACATAATTTTTTTGTGTTATAATAAGACATTTTCTGCATCATTTTAGTTTAGTCAAGCGCCGTAGTTTTTATATACTACATTTATGCTGAGTGTGTGAGCACTTTTCTCTGTTAGCAGCTATTTAAGTCGTTTTTTTGGGATGATCACCACCTTTTGCTTTGTGTATTAGTAACCCCGGTATTTACATACATTTTACAGTTATACAAGTTGTACACTCAATGCTTTACATTGTAGCAAAGTGTAATTTCTTCAGTGTTGTCACATGAAAAGATATAATAAAATATATATAGAAATGTAAGGGGTGTACTCACTTTTGTGATACTCTGTATACACAAGTGTTTTGCCTTTCATTATTTTAAACTGAATAGATTGTAAACGATCACCTTAATTGCATCAAAATACAATCATTATGAAAAACATTCTCCACTCCAAGGAAAAATGAAATAAAAGTAAAACAAAATCAAGCAATTAAAAAGATTGAATCTTCAGTTACAATTGTTTACTTGTCTCTGTAGTCAATTCTTTATCTGATATAAAAGGGGAAAACACCATGCAAACCAAACAATATACAGTGCCTTGCGAAAGTATTCGGCCCCCTTGAACTTTTCAAACTTTTGCCACATTTCAGGCTTCAAACATAAAGATATAAAATGTTAATTTTTTGTGAAGAATCACCAACAAGTGGGACACAATTGTGAAGTGGAACGAAATCTATTGGATATTTTAAACTTTTTTAGCAAATAAAAAACTGAAAAGTGGTGCGTGCAAAATTATTCGGCCCCTTTACTTTCAGTGCAGCAAACTCACTCCAGAAGTTCAGCGAGGATCTCTGAATGATCCAATGTTGTCCTAAATGACTGATGGTGATAAATAGAATCCACCTGTGTGTAATCAAGTCTCTGTATAAATGCACCTGCTCTGTGATAGTCTCAGGGTTCTGTTGAAAGCGCAGAGAGCATCATGAAGACCAAGGAACACACCAGGCAGGTCCGTAATACTGTTGTGGAGAAGTTTAAAGCCGGATTTGGATACAAAAAGATTTCCCAAGCGTTAAACATCCCAAGGAGCACTGTGCAAGCGATCATTTTGAAATGGAAGGAGTATCAGACCACTGCAAATCTACCAAGACCTGGCCGTCCCTCTAAACTTTCAGCTCAGACAAGGAGAAGACTGATCAGAGATGCAGCCAAGAGGCCCATGATCACTCTGGATGAACTGCAGAGAACTACAGCTGAGGTGGGAGAGTCTGTCCATAGGACAACAATCAGTCGTACACTGCACAAATCTGCCCTTTATGGAAGAGTGGCAAGAAGAAAGCCATTTCTCAAAGATATCCATAAAAAGTCTTGTCTAAAGTTTGCCACAAGCCACCTGGGAGACACACCAAACATGTGGAAGAAGGTGCTCTGGTCAGATGAAACCAAAATCCAACTTTTTGCCCACAATGCAAAACGATATGTTTGGCGTAAAAGCAACACAGCTCATCACCCTCAGCACACCATCCCCACTGTCACACATGGTGGTGGCAGCATCATGGTTTGGGCCTGCTTTTCTTCAGCAGGGACAGGGAAGATGGTTAAAATTGAGGGGAAGATGGATGCAGCCAAATACAGGACCATTCTGGATGAAAACCTGTTGGGAGTCTGCAAAAGACCTGAAACTGGGACGGAGATTTATCTTCTAACAAGACAATGATCCCAAACATACAGCAAAATCTACAAAGGAATGGTTCACAAATAAACGTATCCAGGTGTTAGAATGGCCAAGTCAAAGTCCAGACCTGAATCCAATCGAGAATCTGTGGAAAGAGCTGAAAACGGCTGTTCAAACGCTCTCCATCCAACCTCACTGAGCTCCAGCTGTTTTGCAAGGAAGAATGGGCAAGAATTTCAGCCTCTCGATGTGCAAAACTGATAGAGACACCCCAAGCGACTTGCAGCTGTAATCGCAGCAAAAGGCGGCTCTACAAAGTATTAACGCAAGGGGGCCGAATAATTTTGCACGCCCCACTTTTCATTTTTTTATTAGTTAAAAAAGTTTCAAAAATCCAATAGATTTCGTTCCACTTCACAATTGTGTCCCACTTGTTGGTGATTCTTCACAAAAAATAAAAATTTTATATCTTTATGTTTGAAGCCTGAAATGTGGCAAAAGGTTGAAAAGTTCAAAGGGGCCGAATAATTTCGCAAAGCACTGCAAGTATAGGTTTCTTTAAAGTTCTTTATCTGAAACCATCCTCCCAGGGTATCGCAACTCACCTGGGAACATTCTGGCTCATCCTATTACAATCTACAGGATAGGATAATGTTTCAGCTGCCTGTGGTGGGTTTGCCTGCGATTTTGCATATTCTCCATCATTGGAGAAAGATTTAAGCAGTTCTAGAAGGCCTATTAATTGGTTAAGGTACCCTGAAGTGGGTCTCCTAAGGTATCAGCACCTAGCTGCACAGTAGTTAGTGCCTTAGGCCCCTTTCACACAGACGGATAGAGTGGCGCTTTTAGCTGCGGATTTTCTCGTTTTCTACCGCAGCTAAAAGCGCACAATGCTTTCCTATGGCCCCCATTCACACACAGCGTTTAGCTGCGATTTAGTTACGTGCGAATAGAAAAAATACAATTGGATGCGTCCAGGTGCGATGTAGTGCAGCTATATGCACATAACCGCAGGTAATCGCAGTCTTTTGTGTCAACTGCGGATAACAGCGTGAGAAGGGATTCAAGAGACCAAAAAAAAAAAAAAAGGGTTGCCATGGGAATGACTATATTAGGTAACTGCAGCTGAACGCAACTGCACAGAAACGCACGTAAACGCAGTTAATCACACTGTACAAATGCAGCTGATTGCTGTGCCTGGAGTCTTTAATTTCACAGAAAAAAATAAACATGCTAAACTGCAGCAGAACAGCCGTCCATGTGAAAAGGGGCCTTAAAATGAGCCTGTTGCCCAACCATATCTTCCCAAGATTAGATGCACTGTACATTGAACTTTTTGCACATTATCTACCTGTAAAAGCCTCCTTCCTTTGTATAGACACCCCAAAGCCCCAAGACTGCTGTTGGTAGCCACCATTGTGGATGTGTTGTCAGCAGACTCAGAGCTGTCAACAGACAGACAATCTATAGCTTTCCCTTTCTTTCTGCCCCTCAATCTCTTCCCCCCCCCCTCAATAGTCAGATAATTGTTTATTTTGGTCGTTAAAGAGGGTCAGAGATGCTGGGCCAGTTCAGAAAGTAATTAGACACTCCCAGAAAAAAAAGGGGAGGGAGGGAATGGCTCTTTTTGGAATAGCTACATTTTCTAGCAAGCTCAAAGACAGAATTGTGTGTAAAAAAACAAAAAACGAACAAAAAAAAAACAGCATTTAAAAAAGGATTTAAAATACTTAATTTTGTGGGACTTTTACCGGCAGTTTTTCTTTTTAAAATTGATCAGAAGTAAATGGTGGCAGCTTAACTCTGTGTTACCTAAACCTATAATGCACAGCTCCCAGGAACAATGCTGGGGATGACAGTGGACATGGGGGACACCACACCAGGAGCAATCTGTTTGTTACACACTTGTAACCTCTGAACTCTGTGCTTTACATACTCCCGCACTCTGTGCTTTAATCTCTCTTGACCCATAGACACAGAGTCAGGTTTTTTTTTTAGCCATATTTATTTAAGCCCTGCTTATTGTTACAGCAATCTGACCACACCCACAATTCAATGTGGTGCACTACATGCACTGCATCATTCCCCTTCAGATGGTGCGGTGTCTTTATGCCTTAATGTCTGCCTCTGGTTTCAAAATTGTGATCAACTGTTTCTGGTCATGTAAAAAACTGATTTTTTTGGCATGGCGAGTAGGGTGTTCGTGAATTTTATTTTGAAAATCTGGTAACCTTATGTCAGCAATATATAAAAAGGCAAATGAAAGCTGGCCCTGTAAAAAAAAGAAAAATACTTACCTCTCCTACAGGACCGCTTTACTGAATGTCCCTTAACCGGTTCCCGACAATGTACATCGACAGAATGGCACGGGCAGGCATATTGGCGTACATGTACGTCCAATATTCAATGCCACCCTGCCATCGGTGCGCTCCCGCGCTGGTCGGGACCCCCGTGAGTCCGGTCGCGGGACCCGCGGACTCAATCGCCGCGGGCATCCCCGCGATCGTCTCACGGGACAGCTGAATGGAGGAAATGCCGTGTAAACAGCATTTCTCCATTCTGCCTAGCAACTAGTGACACTGATCTCTGCTCCATGTGATTGGAGCAGAGATCAGTGTTCACTAAATGAAAGCCCAACCCCCCCACAGTTAGTAACACACCCCTAGGAACACTTAACCCCTACACTGCCACCACCCCCTGGTTAACCCCTTCACTGCCAGTGTCATTTACACAGGAATCACTGCATTTATATAGCAGTGATTACTGTATAAAATGACAATGGTCCCAAAAAGGTGTCAAAAATGTCCGATGGGTCCCCCACAATGTCGCAGTCACAATAAAAAAAAAAAAAAATCGCTGATTGCCGCCATTACTAGTAAAAAATAAAATAAAAAATTATTAATAAAAATGCTATAAAACTATCCCTATTTTGTAAAAGCTATAACTTTTGCGCAAACCAATCAATAATCGCTTATTGCGGTTTTTTTTTACCAAAAATATGTAGAAGAATACGTATCGGCCTAAACTGAGGAAAAAAAATGTTTTTATATATATTTTTGGGGGATATTTATTATAACAAAAAGTAAAAAATAATGCGTTTTTTTCAAAATTGTCGCTCTATTTTTGTTTATAGCGCAAAAAATAAAAACCGCAGGGGTGATCAAATATCACCAAAAGAAAGCTCTATTTGTGGGGGAAAAAAGGACGTCAATTTTGTTTGGGAGCCACGCCGCACAACCGTGCAATTGTCAGTTTAAACAATGCAGTGCCGAATCGCAAAAAGTGGTCTGGTCTTTGAACAGCAAAATGGTCCCGTGTGAAAGTGGTTAACAAAAATGAATTGCTGAAGTCTGAAGAAAACTGTTTCCTGGAGTGTATATCTACTGTGTCCCCTGTGATGCTTAATGATTCTCCCATCACTACAGGACATGGTAGGCCTGCATCGGAGCTTAAAGGTTACTTTGATTACCGGAAGGACAGGGTTGCTTTAAATGCCAACTTCATGAAGCTTTTACTGATTTCAAAGACCTGTTTTTGCCTTTCTATTCTATAGATATTGAACAGTGGCTCTTCCACACAAAAAATAAAATAAAGACTGATGTATAAAAAAAAAAAAAAAAAAAAAAAACAGAAATCAAAGAGCTTACATCCCAATACCTTTTAGCAATGTCACCCACCACCCCATGGTATCTTATTTCTACATTGACTAAGAGTATGTCCCGCAGATTAAACCTGGCATAAGCATTAAACAGATCTAACTGTGCTTTATGAAAACTATTTTGTCACACTGCGCGAGATTTTAGTTTTCTAGCAAAAGTGAATTTCCTATATTTCCATCAAAAGGATGTAAGGGCCAATTCACACTATATGCGGCGATAGATGTTTTAAATTCTAAAAGGTCTGTCACGGCAGAGAATCTAGAAACAATAGTTTCATATGTGTCCCATTCACACTGCAACAAAGCCTAGCACCAGCCCGAATCACACTGGAATGTTGGGCAGCGCGTTGTGGCACCCCACACTGCAGTGAAGTGTATGTTTTTGGTTTTTGTTTGCGTACAAAAGGAGCAGTGCAATGCAATTGATTGTGCAGCACAGCGGCAAGGAGCAGTGAATTGCTTAAGTTGTTCTACGATTTTACGAAGGGGCAGTGTGACTTGGCCCTAGAGGAATGATACAAGAGGTAAAATCCCCAACTGTTTTCAATGTACGTTGATGTACTGCTCCATGCATGAAGATGTTTAACACATATACACCATACTGAACTCATCTTACCTGCAGAAATAGCTAGACTTGTAGACAATATATAATTAATGCTTGCAATGAAGGCAGAGTCATGAAGCTGGGATGCCTGTGCCAAAAACCTAAATATAATAAAAAGGTTAATTTAGGTTTTTTAAAAAATACAAAACCTTCTTGCCACAGACAATAGATTCTACAACAGTGTAGAATTGCAAAGATCACATCCTAAAGTAGACTGGAGCTCAAAAGTAAAGATTTGCCATGTTAAAGGGATCATCTAGAAATATTAAGAGTACCCAAATCAGGACTACGTTTTGTCTTGTTGCTGTGGTGGCCAGGCAGTTCGTACAACTCCAGTACTCCTTTCCAGACTTAGGGTATATAGCACACTCAATCCTAGACCAAAAGAAAAAAAAAACATGGATGACAAGTTGCAAGTTGGTGTGGTAGCCAGGCAGTGCGTACAACCCCAGTACTCCTTTCCAGACTTAGGGTATATAGCACACTCAATCCTAGACCAAAAGAAAAAAAACATGGATGACAAGTTGCAAGTTGGTGTGGTGGCCAGGCAGTGCGTACAACCCCAAGTACTCCTTTCCGGACTCAGGGTATGTTAGCACACTCAAACCTAGACCAAAAGAAAAAAAAAATGGATGACAAATTGCAAGTTGGTGTGGTGGCCAGGCAGTGCGTACAACCCCAAGTACTCCTTTCCGGACTCAGGGTATGTTAGCACACTCAAACCTAGACCAAAAGAAAAAAAAAAAATGGATGACAAGTTGCAAGTTGGTGTGGTGGCCAGGCAGTGCGTACAACCCCAGTACTCCTTTCCAGACTTAGGGTATATAGCACACTGAAGCCTATACCAAAAGAAAAAAAAATGGATGACAAGTTGCAAGTTGGTGTGGTGGCCAGGCAGTGCGTACAACCCCAGTACTCCTTTCCAGACTTAGGGTATATAGCACACTCAATCCTAGATCAAAAGAAAAAAAAATGGATGACAAGTTGCAAGTTGGTGTGGTGGCCAGGCAGTGCGTACAACCCCAGTACTCCTTTCCGGACTTAGGGTATATAGCACACTCAATCCTAGACCAAAAGAAAAAAAAATGGATGACAAGTTGCAAGTTGGTGTGGTGGCCAGGCAGTGCGTACAACCCCAAGTACTCCTTTCCGGACTCAGGGTATGTTAGCACACTCAATCCTAGACCAAAAGAAAAAAAAAATGGATGACAAGTTGCAAGTTGGTGTGGTGGCCAGGCAGTGCATACAACCCCAGTACTCCTTTCCGGACTTAGGGTATATAGCACACTCAATCCTAGACCAAAAGAAAAAAAAAATGGATGACAAGTTGCAAGTTGGTGTGGTGGCCAGGCAGTGCATACAACCCCAGTACTCCTTTCCAGACTTAGGGTATATAGCACACTGAAGCCTATACCAAAAGAAAAAAAAAATGGATGACAAGTTGCAAGTTGGTGTGGTGGCCAGGCAGTGCGTACAACCCCAGTACTCCTTTCCAGACTTAGGGTATATAGCACACTCAATCCTAGATCAAAAGAAAAAAAAAATGGATGACAAGTTGCAAGTTGGTGTGGTGGCCAGGCAGTGCGTACAACCCCAGTACTCCTTTGCGGACTCAGGGTATATAGCACACTCAAACCTAGACCAAAAGAAAAAAAAAATGGATGACAAGTTGCAAGTTGGTGTGGTGGCCAGGCATTGAGTACAACCCCAGTACTCCTTTCCAGACTTAGGGTATATAGCACACTGAAGCCTAGACCAAAAGAAAAAAAAAAAATGGATGACAAGTTGCAAGTTGGTGTGGTGGCCAGGCAGTGCGTACAACCCCAAGTACTCCTTTCCGGACTTAGGGTATATAGCACACTGAAGCCTAGACCAAAAGAAAAAAAAAATGGATGACAAGTTGCAAGTTGGTGTGGTGGCCAGGCAGTGCGTACAACCCCAAGTACTCCTTTCTGGACTCAGGGTATGTTAGCACACTCAATCCTAGACCAAAAGAAAAAAAAAAAGTGTATGACAAGTTGCAAGTTGGTGTGGTGGCCAGGCAGTGCGTACAACCCCAAGTACTCCTTTCCGGACTCAGGGTATATAGCACACTCAATCCTAGACCAAAAGAAAAAAAAAATGGATGACAAGTTGCAAGTTGGTGTGGTGGCCAGGCAGTGTGTACAACCCCAGTAATACTTTCCGGACTTAGGGTATATAGCACACTCAATCCTAGACCAAAAGAAAAAAAAACAAATGGATGACAAGTTGCAAGCTGGTGTGGTGGCCAGGCAGTGCGTACAACCCTAAGTACTCCTTTCTGGACTCAGGGTATGTTAGCACACTCAATCCTAGACCAAAAGAAAAAAAAATGGATGACAAGTTGCAAGTTGGTGTGGTGGCCAGGCAGTGCGTACAACCCCAAGTACTCCTTTCCGGACTCAGGGTATATAGCACACTCAATGCTAGACAAAAAGAAAAAAAAAAAAATGGATGACAAGTTGCAAGTTGGTGTGGTGGCCAGGCAGTGCGTACAACCCCAAGTACTCCTTTCCGGACTCATGGTATGTTAGCACACTCAAACCTAGACCAAAAGAAAAAGAAAAAAAATGGATGACAAGTTGCAAGTTGGTGTGGTGGCCAGGAAGTGCATACAACCCCAGTACTCCTTTCCGGACTTAGGGTATATAGCACACTCAAACCTAGACCAAAAGAAAAAAAAATGGATGACAAGTTGCAAGTTGGTGTGGTGGCCAGGCAGTGCGTACAACCCCAAGTACTCCTTTCCGGACTCAGGGTATGTTAGCACACTCAATCCTAGACCAAAAGAAAAAAAAAAATGTATGACAAGTTGCAAGTTGGTGTGGTGGCCAGGCAGTGCGTACAACCCCAAGTACTCCTTTCCGGACTCATGGTATGTTAGCACACTCAAACCTAGACCAAAAGAAGAAAAAAAAATGGATGACAAGTTGCAAGTTGGTGTGGTGGCCAGGCAGTGCGTACAACCCCAAGTACTCCTTTCCGGACTCAGGGTATGTTAGCACACTCAATCCTAGACCAAAAGAAAAAAAAAAATGTATGACAAGTTGCAAGTTGGTGTGGTGGCCAGGCAGTGCGTACAACCCCAAGTACTCTTTTCCGGACTCAAGGTATGTTAGCACACTCAAACCTAGACCAAAAGAAAAAAAAAAAAAAAATGGATGACAAGTTGCAAGTTGGTGTGGTGGCAAGGCAGTGCATACAACCCCAGTACTCCTTTCCGGACTCAGGGTATGTTAGCACACTCAATCCTAGACCAAAAGAAAAAAAAAAAAATGGATGACAAGTTGCAAGTTGGTGTGGTGGCCAGGCAGTGCGTACAACCCCAAGTACTCCTTTCCGGACTCATGGTATGTTAGCACACTCAAACCTAGAGCAAAAGAAAAAAAAATGGATGACAAGTTGCAAGTTGGTGTTGTGGCCAGGCAGTGCGTACAACCCCAAGTACTCCTTTCCGGACTTAGGGTATGTTAGCACACTCAAACCTAGACCAAAAGAAAAAAAAAATGGATGACAAGTTGCAAGTTGGTGAGGTGGCCAGGCAGTGCGTACAACCCCAAGTACTCCTTTCCGGACTCAGGGTATGTTAGCACACTCAATCCTAAACCAAAAGAAAAAAAAAATGGATGACAAGTTGCAAGTTGGTGTGGTGGCCAGGCAGTGCGTACAACCCCAGTACTCCTTTCCGGACTTAGGGTATATAGCACACTCAAACCTAGACCAAAAGAAAAAAAAAAAAAGAAAAATGGATGACAAGTTGCAAGTTGGTGTGGTGGCCAGGCAGTGCGTACAACCCCAAGTACTCCTTTCCGGACTCAGGGTATGTTAGCACACTCAATCCTAGACCAACAGAAAAAAATAAAAAAAAATGGATGACAAGTTGCAAGTTGGTGTGGTGGCCAGGCAGTGCGTACAACCCCAGTACTCCTTTCCGGACTTAGGGTATATAGCACACTTAATCCTAGACCAAAAAAAAAAAATGGATGACAAGTTGCAAGTTGGTGTGGTGGCCAGGCAGTGCGTACAACCCCAAGTACTCCTTTCCGGACTCAGGGTATGTTAGCACACTCAAACCTAGACCAAAAAAAAAAAAAAAAAAATGGATGACAAGTTGCAAGTTGGTGTGGTGGCCAGGCAGTGCGTACAACCCCAAGTACTCCTTTCCGGACTTAGGGTATATAGCACACTCAATCCTAGACCAAAAGAAAAAAAAAATGGATGACAAGTTGCAAGTTGGTGTGGTGGCCAGGCAGTGCGTACAACCCCAAGTACTCCTTTCCGGACTCAGGGTATGTTAGCACACTCAAACCTAGACCAAAAGAAAAAAAAAAAAAATGGATGACAAGTTGCAAGTTGGTGTGGTGGCCAGGCAGTGCGTACAACTCCAAGTACTCCTTTCCGGACTCATGGTATGTTAGCACACTCAAACCTAGACCAAAAGAAAAAGAAAAAAATGGATGACAAGTTGCAAGTTGGTGTGGTGGCCAGGCAGTGCGTACAACCCGAAGTACTCCTTTCCGGACTTAGGGTATATAGCACACTCAATCCTAGACCAAAAGAAAAAAAAAAAAATGGATGACAAGTTGCAAGTTGGTGTGGTGGCCAGGCAGTGCGTACAACCCGAAGTACTCCTTTCCGGACTCAGGGTATGTTAGCACACTCAATCCTAGACCAAAAGAAAAAAAAAAATGGATGACAAGTTGCAAGTTGGTGTGGTGGCCAGGCAGTGCGTACAACCCCAAGTACTCTTTTCCGGACTCAGGGTATGTTAGCACACTCAAACCTAGACCAAAAGAAAAAAAAAAAATGGATGACAAGTTGCAAGTTGGTGTGGTGGCCAGGCAGTGCGTACAACCCCAGTACTCCTTTCCGGACTTAAGGTATATAGCACACTCAATCCTAGACCAAAAGAAAAAAAAAAAAAAAAGGATGACAAGTTGCAAGTTGGTGTGGTGGCCAGGCAGTGCGTACAACCCCAAGTACTCTTTTCCGGACTCAGGGTATGTTAGCACACTCAAACCTAGACCAAAAGAAAAAAAAAAATGGATGACAAGTTGCAAGTTGGTGTGGTGGCCAGGCAGTGCGTACAAACCCAAGTACTCCTTTCCGGACTCAGGGTATGTTAGCACACTCAAACCTAGACCAAAAGAAAAAAAAAAAATGGATGACAAGTTGCAAGTTGGTGTGGTGGCCAGGCAGTGCGTACAACCCCAAGTACTCCTTTCCGGACTTAGGGTATATAGCACACTCAATCCTAGACCAAAAGAAAAAAAAAAATGGATGACAAGTTGCAAGTTGGTGTGGTGGCCAGGCAGTGCGTACAACCCCAAGTACTCCTTTCCGGACTCAGGGTATGTTAGCACACTCAAACCTAGACCAAAAGAAAAAAAAAAAAATGGATGACAAGTTGCAAGTTGGTGTGGTGGCCAGGCAGTGCGTACAACCCCAAGTACTCCTTTCCGGACTTAGGGTATATAGCACACTCAATCCTAGACCAAAAGAAAAAAAAAATGGATGACAAGTTGCAAGTTGGTGTGGTGGCCAGGCAGTGCGTACAACCCCAAGTACTCCTTTCCGGACTCAGGGTATGTTAGCACACTCAAACCTAGACCAAAAGAAAAAAAAAATGGATGACAAGTTGCAAGTTGGTGTGGTGGCCAGGCAGTGCGTACAACCCCAAGTACTCCTTTCCGGACTCAGGGTATGTTAGCACACTCAAACCTAGACCAAAAGAAAAATAAAAAATGGATGACAAGTTGCAAGTTGGTGTGGTGGCCAGGCAGTGCGTACAACCCCAAGTACTCCTTTCCGGACTCAGGGTATGTTAGCACACTCAAACCTAGACCAAAAGAAAAAAAAAAAAAAATGGATGACAAGTTGCAAGTTGGTGTGGTGGCCAGGCAGTGCGTACAACCCCAAGTACTCCTTTCCGGACTCAGGGTATGTTAGCACACTCAAACCTAGACCAAAAGAAAAAAAAAAAATGGATGACAAGTTGCAAGTTGGTGTGGTGGCCAGGCAGTGCATACAACCCCAGTACTCCTTTCCGGACTTAGGGTATATAACACACTCAATCCTAGACCAAAAGAAAAAAAAAAAAATGGATGACAAGATGCAAGTTGGTGTGGTGGCCAGGCAGTGCGTACAACCCCAAGTACTCCTTTCCGGACTTAGGGTATATAGCACACTCAATCCTAGACCAAAAGAAAAAAAAAATGGATGACAAGTTGCAAGTTGGTGTGGTGGCCAGGCAGTGCGTACAACCCCAAGTACTCCTTTCCGGACTCAGGGTATGTTAGCACACTCAAACCTAGACCAAAAGAAAAAAAAAAATGGATGACAAGTTGCAAGTTGGTGTGGTGGCCAGGCAGTGCGTACAAACCCAAGTACTCCTTTCCGGACTCAGGGTATGTTAGCACACTCAAACCTAGACCAAAAGAAAAAAAAAAAAATGGATGACAAGTTGCAAGTTGGTGTGGTGGCCAGGCAGTGCGTACAACCCCAAGTACTCCTTTCCGGACTTAGGGTATATAGCACACTCAATCCTAGACCAAAAGAAAAAAAAAAATGGATGACAAGTTGCAAGTTGGTGTGGTGGCCAGGCAGTGCGTACAACCCCAAGTACTCCTTTCCGGACTCAGGGTATGTTAGCACACTCAAACCTAGACCAAAAGAAAAAAAAAAAAATGGATGACAAGTTGCAAGTTGGTGTGGTGGCCAGGCAGTGCGTACAACCCCAAGTACTCCTTTCCGGACTTAGGGTATATAGCACACTCAATCCTAGACCAAAAGAAAAAAAAAATGGATGACAAGTTGCAAGTTGGTGTGGTGGCCAGGCAGTGCGTACAACCCCAAGTACTCCTTTCCGGACTCAGGGTATGTTAGCACACTCAAACCTAGACCAAAAGAAAAAAAAAATGGATGACAAGTTGCAAGTTGGTGTGGTGGCCAGGCAGTGCGTACAACCCCAAGTACTCCTTTCCGGACTCAGGGTATGTTAGCACACTCAAACCTAGACCAAAATAAAAATAAAAAATGGATGACAAGTTGCAAGTTGGTGTGGTGGCCAGGCAGTGCGTACAACCCCAAGTACTCCTTTCCGGACTCAGGGTATGTTAGCACACTCAAACCTAGACCAAAAGAAAAAAAAAAAAAAAATGGATGACAAGTTGCAAGTTGGTGTGGTGGCCAGGCAGTGCGTACAACCCCAAGTACTCCTTTCCGGACTCAGGGTATGTTAGCACACTCAAACCTAGACCAAAAGAAAAAAAAAAAAATGGATGACAAGTTGCAAGTTGGTGTGGTGGCCAGGCAGTGCATACAACCCCAAGTACCCCTTTCCGGACTTAGGGTATATAGCACACTCAATCCTAGACCAAAAGAAAAAAAAATGGATGACAAGTTGCAAGTTGGTGTGGTGGCCAGGCAGTGCATACAACCCCAGTACTCCTTTCCGGACTTAGGGTATATAGCACTCTCAATCCTAGACCAAAAGAAAAAAAAATGGATGACAAGTTGCAAGTTGGTGTGGTGGCCAGGCAGTGCATACAACCCCAGTACTCCTTTCCGGACTTAGGGTATATAGCACTCTCAATCCTAGACCAAAAGAAAAAAAAAAGGATGACAAGTTGCAAGTTGGTTTGGTGGCCAGGCAGTGCGTACAACCCCAAGTACTCCTTTCCGGACTCAGGGTATGTTAGCACACTCAATCCTAGACCAAAAGAAAAAAAAAAATGGATGACAAGTTGCAAGTTGGTGTGGTGGCCAGGCAGTGCGTACAACCCCAAGTACTCCTTTCCGGACTCAGGGTATGTTAGCACACTCAAACCTAGACCAAAAGAAAAAAAAAAAAATGGATGACAAGTTGCAAGTTGGTGTGGTGGCCAGGCAGTGCGTACAACCCCAAGTACTCCTTTCCGGACTTAGGGTATATAGCACACTCAATCCTAGACCAAAAGAAAAAAAAATGGATGACAAGTTGCAAGTTGGTTTGGTGGCCAGGCAGTGCGTACAACCCCAAGTACTCCTTTCCGGACTCAGGGTATGTTAGCACACTCAATCCTAGACCAAAAGAAAAAAAATGGATGACAAGTTGCAAGTTGGTGTGGTGGTCAGGCAGTGCGTACAACCCCAAGTACTCCTTTCCGGACTCAGGGTATGTTAGCACACTCAAACCTAGACCAAAAGAAAAAGAAAAAAAATGGATGACAAGTTGCAAGTTGGTGTGGTGGCCAGGAAGTGCATACAACCCCAGTACTCCTTTCCGGACTTAGGGTATATAGCACACTCAAACCTAGACCAAAAGAAAAAAAAATGGATGACAAGTTGCAAGTTGGTGTGGTGGCCAGGCAGTGCGTACAACCCCAAGTACTCCTTTCCGGACTCAGGGTATGTTAGCACACTCAATCCTAGACCAAAAGAAAAAAAAAAATGTATGACAAGTTGCAAGTTGGTGTGGTGGCCAGGCAGTGCGTACAACCCCAAGTACTCCTTTCCGGACTCATGGTATGTTAGCACACTCAAACCTAGACCAAAAGAAGAAAAAAAAATGGATGACAAGTTGCAAGTTGGTGTGGTGGCCAGGCAGTGCGTACAACCCCAAGTACTCCTTTCCGGACTCAGGGTATGTTAGCACACTCAATCCTAGACCAAAAGAAAAAAAAAAATGTATGACAAGTTGCAAGTTGGTGTGGTGGCCAGGCAGTGCGTACAACCCCAAGTACTCCTTTCCGGACTCATGGTATGTTAGCACACTCAAACCTAGACCAAAAGAAAAAAAAAAAATGGATGACAAGTTGCAAGTTGGTGTGGTGGCAAGGCAGTGCATACAACCCCAGTACTCCTTTCCGGACTCAGGGTATGTTAGCACACTCAATCCTAGACCAAAAGAAAAAAAAAAAAATGGATGACAAGTTGCAAGTTGGTGTGGTGGCCAGGCAGTGCGTACAACCCCAAGTACTCCTTTCCGGACTCATGGTATGTTAGCACACTCAAACCTAGAGCAAAAGAAAAAAAAATGGATGACAAGTTGCAAGTTGGTGTTGTGGCCAGGCAGTGCGTACAACCCCAAGTACTCCTTTCCGGACTTAGGGTATGTTAGCACACTCAAACCTAGACCAAAAGAAAAAAAAAATGGATGACAAGTTGCAAGTTGGTGAGGTGGCCAGGCAGTGCGTACAACCCCAAGTACTCCTTTCCGGACTCAGGGTATGTTAGCACACTCAATCCTAAACCAAAAGAAAAAAAAAATGGATGACAAGTTGCAAGTTGGTGTGGTGGCCAGGCAGTGCGTACAACCCCAGTACTCCTTTCCGGACTTAGGGTATATAGCACACTCAAACCTAGACCAAAAGAAAAAAAAAAAAAGAAAAATGGATGACAAGTTGCAAGTTGGTGTGGTGGCCAGGCAGTGCGTACAACCCCAAGTACTCCTTTCCGGACTCAGGGTATGTTAGCACACTCAATCCTAGACCAACAGAAAAAAAAAAAAAAAAAATGGATGACAAGTTGCAAGTTGGTGTGGTGGCCAGGCAGTGCGTACAACCCCAGTACTCCTTTCCGGACTTAGGGTATATAGCACACTTAATCCTAGACCAAAAAAAAAAATGGATGACAAGTTGCAAGTTGGTGTGGTGGCCAGGCAGTGCGTACAACCCCAAGTACTCCTTTCCGGACTCAGGGTATGTTAGCACACTCAAACCTAGACCAAAAAAAAAAAAAAAAATGGATGACAAGTTGCAAGTTGGTGTGGTGGCCAGGCAGTGCGTACAACCCCAAGTACTCCTTTCCGGACTTAGGGTATATAGCACACTCAATCCTAGACCAAAAGAAAAAAAAAATGGATGACAAGTTGCAAGTTGGTGTGGTGGCCAGGCAGTGCGTACAACCCCAAGTACTCCTTTCCGGACTCAGGGTATGTTAGCACACTCAAACCTAGACCAAAAGAAAAAAAAAAAAAAATGGATGACAAGTTGCAAGTTGGTGTGGTGGCCAGGCAGTGCGTACAACTCCAAGTACTCCTTTCCGGACTCATGGTATGTTAGCACACTCAAACCTAGACCAAAAGAAAAAGAAAAAAATGGATGACAAGTTGCAAGTTGGTGTGGTGGCCAGGCAGTGCGTACAACCCGAAGTACTCCTTTCCGGACTTAGGGTATATAGCACACTCAATCCTAGACCAAAAGAAAAAAAAAAAATGGATGACAAGTTGCAAGTTGGTGTGGTGGCCAGGCAGTGCGTACAACCCCAAGTACTCTTTTCCGGACTCAGGGTATGTTAGCACACTCAAACCTAGACCAAAAGAAAAAAAAAAAATGGATGACAAGTTGCAAGTTGGTGTGGTGGCCAGGCAGTGCGTACAACCCCAGTACTCCTTTCCGGACTTAAGGTATATAGCACACTCAATCCTAGACCAAAAGAAAAAAAAAAAAAAAGGATGACAAGTTGCAAGTTGGTGTGGTGGCCAGGCAGTGCGTACAACCCCAAGTACTCCTTTCCGGACTCAGGGTATGTTAGCACACTCAAACCTAGACCAAAAGAAAAAAAAAAATGGATGACAAGTTGCAAGTTGGTGTGGTGGCCAGGCAGTGCGTACAAACCCAAGTACTCCTTTCCGGACTCAGGGTATGTTAGCACACTCAAACCTAGACCAAAAGAAAAAAAAAAAAATGGATGACAAGTTGCAAGTTGGTGTGGTGGCCAGGCAGTGCGTACAACCCCAAGTACTCCTTTCCGGACTTAGGGTATATAGCACACTCAATCCTAGACCAAAAGAAAAAAAAAATGGATGACAAGTTGCAAGTTGGTGTGGTGGCCAGGCAGTGCGTACAACCCCAAGTACTCCTTTCCGGACTCAGGGTATGTTAGCACACTCAAACCTAGACCAAAAGAAAAAAAAAAAAATGGATGACAAGTTGCAAGTTGGTGTGGTGGCCAGGCAGTGCGTACAACCCCAAGTACTCCTTTCCGGACTTAGGGTATATAGCACACTCAATCCTAGACCAAAAGAAAAAAAAAAATGGATGACAAGTTGCAAGTTGGTGTGGTGGCCAGGCAGTGCGTACAACCCCAAGTACTCCTTTCCGGACTCAGGGTATGTTAGCACACTCAAACCTAGACCAAAAGAAAAAAAAAATGGATGACAAGTTGCAAGTTGGTGTGGTGGCCAGGCAGTGCGTACAACCCCAAGTACTCCTTTCCGGACTCAGGGTATGTTAGCACACTCAAACCTAGACCAAAAGAAAAATAAAAAATGGATGACAAGTTGCAAGTTGGTGTGGTGGCCAGGCAGTGCGTACAACCCCAAGTACTCCTTTCCGGACTCAGGGTATGTTAGCACACTCAAACCTAGACCAAAAGAAAAAAAAAAAAAAAAAATGGATGACAAGTTGCAAGTTGGTGTGGTGGCCAGGCAGTGCGTACAACCCCAAGTACTCCTTTCCGGACTCAGGGTATGTTAGCACACTCAAACCTAGACCAAAAGAAAAAAAAAAAAATGGATGACAAGTTGCAAGTTGGTGTGGTGGCCAGGCAGTGCATACAACCCCAGTACTCCTTTCCGGACTTAGGGTATATAACACACTCAATCCTAGACCAAAAGAAAAAAAAAAAAATGGATGACAAGATGCAAGTTGGTGTGGTGGCCAGGCAGTGCGTACAACCCCAAGTACTCCTTTCCGGACTCAGGGTATGTTAGCACACTCAATCCTAAACCAAAAGAAAAAAAAAATGGATGACAAGTTGCAAGTTGGTGTGGTGGCCAGGCAGTGCGTACAACCCCAGTACTCCTTTCCGGACTCAGGGTATATAGCACACTCAAACCTAGACCAAAAGAAAAAAAAAAAAAGAAAAATGGATGACAAGTTGCAAGTTGGTGTGGTGGCCAGGCAGTGCGTACAACCCCAAGTACTCCTTTCCGGACTCAGGGTATGTTAGCACACTCAATCCTAGACCAACAGAAAAAAAAAAAAAAAAAATGGATGACAAGTTGCAAGTTGGTGTGGTGGCCAGGCAGTGCGTACAACCCCAGTACTCCTTTCCGGACTTAGGGTATATAGCACACTTAATCCTAGACCAAAAAAAAAAATGGATGACAAGTTGCAAGTTGGTGTGGTGGCCAGGCAGTGCGTACAACCCCAAGTACTCCTTTCCGGACTCAGGGTATGTTAGCACACTCAAACCTAGACCAAAAAAAAAAAAAAAAATGGATGACAAGTTGCAAGTTGGTGTGGTGGCCAGGCAGTGCGTACAACCCCAAGTACTCCTTTCCGGACTTAGGGTATATAGCACACTCAATCCTAGACCAAAAGAAAAAAAAAATGGATGACAAGTTGCAAGTTGGTGTGGTGGCCAGGCAGTGCGTACAACCCCAAGTACTCCTTTCCGGACTCAGGGTATGTTAGCACACTCAAACCTAGACCAAAAGAAAAAAAAAAAAATGGATGACAAGTTGCAAGTTGGTGTGGTGGCCAGGCAGTGCGTACAACTCCAAGTACTCCTTTCCGGACTCATGGTATGTTAGCACACTCAAACCTAGACCAAAAGAAAAAGAAAAAAATGGATGACAAGTTGCAAGTTGGTGTGGTGGCCAGGCAGTGCGTACAACCCGAAGTACTCCTTTCCGGACTTAGGGTATATAGCACACTCAATCCTAGACCAAAAGAAAAAAAAAAAAATGGATGACAAGTTGCAAGTTGGTGTGGTGGCCAGGCAGTGCGTACAACCCCAAGTACTCTTTTCCGGACTCAGGGTATGTTAGCACACTCAAACCTAGACCAAAAGAAAAAAAAAAAATGGATGACAAGTTGCAAGTTGGTGTGGTGGCCAGGCAGTGCGTACAACCCCATTACTCCTTTCCGGACTTAAGGTATATAGCACACTCAATCCTAGACCAAAAGAAAAAAAAAAAAAAGGATGACAAGTTGCAAGTTGGTGTGGTGGCCAGGCAGTGCGTACAACCCCAAGTACTCCTTTCCGGACTCAGGGTATGTTAGCACACTCAAACCTAGACCAAAAGAAAAAAAAAAATGGATGACAAGTTGCAAGTTGGTGTGGTGGCCAGGCAGTGCGTACAAACCCAAGTACTCCTTTCCGGACTCAGGGTATGTTAGCACACTCAAACCTAGACCAAAAGAAAAAAAAAAAAATGGATGACAAGTTGCAAGTTGGTGTGGTGGCCAGGCAGTGCGTACAACCCCAAGTACTCCTTTCCGGACTTAGGGTATATAGCACACTCAATCCTAGACCAAAAGAAAAAAAAAAATGGATGACAAGTTGCAAGTTGGTGTGGTGGCCAGGCAGTGCGTACAACCCCAAGTACTCCTTTCCGGACTCAGGGTATGTTAGCACACTCAAACCTAGACCAAAAGAAAAAAAAAAAAATGGATGACAAGTTGCAAGTTGGTGTGGTGGCCAGGCAGTGCGTACAACCCCAAGTACTCCTTTCCGGACTTAGGGTATATAGCACACTCAATCCTAGACCAAAAGAAAAAAAAAAATGGATGACAAGTTGCAAGTTGGTGTGGTGGCCAGGCAGTGCGTACAACCCCAAGTACTCCTTTCCGGACTCAGGGTATGTTAGCACACTCAAACCTAGACCAAAAGAAAAAAAAAATGGATGACAAGTTGCAAGTTGGTGTGGTGGCCAGGCAGTGCGTACAACCCCAAGTACTCCTTTCCGGACTCAGGGTATGTTAGCACACTCAAACCTAGACCAAAAGAAAAATAAAAAATGGATGACAAGTTGCAAGTTGGTGTGGTGGCCAGGCAGTGCGTACAACCCCAAGTACTCCTTTCCGGACTCAGGGTATGTTAGCACACTCAAACCTAGACCAAAAGAAAAAAATAAAAAAAAAATGGATGACAAGTTGCAAGTTGGTGTGGTGGCCAGGCAGTGCGTACAACCCCAAGTACTCCTTTCCGGACTCAGGGTATGTTAGCACACTCAAACCTAGACCAAAAGAAAAAAAAAAAAAATGGATGACAAGTTGCAAGTTGGTGTGGTGGCCAGGCAGTGCATACAACCCCAGTACTCCTTTCCGGACTTAGGGTATATAACACACTCAATCCTAGACCAAAAGAAAAAAAAAAAAAATGGATGACAAGATGCAAGTTGGTGTGGTGGCCAGGCAGTGCGTACAACCCCAAGTACTCCTTTCCGGACTTAGGGTATATAGCACACTCAATCCTAGACCAAAAAAAAAAAAAAAATAATGGATGACAAGTTGCAAGTTGGTGTGGTGGCCAGGCAGTGCGTACAACCCCAAGTACTCCTTTCCGGACTCAGGGTATGTTAGCACACTCAAACCTAGACCAAAAGAAAAAAAAAAAAATGGATGACAAGTTGCAAGTTGGTGTGGTGGCCAGGCAGTGCATACAACCCCAAGTACCCCTTTCCGGACTTAGGGTATATAGCACACTCAATCCTAGACCAAAAGAAAAAAAAAATGGATGACAAGTTGCAAGTTGGTGTGGTGGCCAGGCAGTGCATACAACCCCAGTACTCCTTTCCGGACTTAGGGTATATAGCACTCTCAATCCTAGACCAAAAGAAAAAAAAATGGATGACAAGTTGCAAGTTGGTGTGGTGGCCAGGCAGTGCATACAACCCCAGTACTCCTTTCCGGACTTAGGGTATATAGCACTCTCAATCCTAGACCAAAAGAAAAAAAAAGGATGACAAGTTGCAAGTTGGTTTGGTGGCCAGGCAGTGCGTACAACCCCAAGTACTCCTTTCCGGACTCAGGGTATGTTAGCACACTCAATCCTAGACCAAAAGAAAAAAAAAAAATGGATGACAAGTTGCAAGTTGGTGTGGTGGCCAGGCAGTGCGTACAACCCCAAGTACTCCTTTCCGGACTCAGGGTATGTTAGCACACTCAAACCTAGACCAAAAGAAAAAAAAAAATGGATGACAAGTTGCAAGTTGGTGTGGTGGCCAGGCAGTGCATACAACCCCAAGTACTCCTTTCCGGACTTAGGGTATATAGCACACTCAATCCTAGACCAAAAGAAAAAAAAATGGATGACAAGTTGCAAGTTGGTTTGGTGGCCAGGCAGTGCGTACAACCCCAAGTACTCCTTTCCGGACTCAGGGTATGTTAGCACACTCAATCCTAGACCAAAAGAAAAAAAATGGATGACAAGTTGCAAGTTGGTGTGGTGGTCAGGCAGTGCGTACAACCCCCAGTACTCCTTTCCGGACTCAGGGTATGTTAGCACACTCAAACCTAGACCAAAAGAAAAAAAAAATGGATGACAAGTTGCAAGTTGGTGTGGTGGCCAGGCAGTGCGTACAACCCCAAGTACTCCTTTCCGGACTCAGGGTATGTTAGCACACTCAAACCTAGACCAAAAGAAAAATAAAAAATGGATGACAAGTTGCAAGTTGGTGTGGTGGCCAGGCAGTGCGTACAACCCCAAGTACTCCTTTCCGGACTCAGGGTATGTTAGCACACTCAAACCTAGACCAAAAGAAAAAAAAAAAAAAAAATGGATGACAAGTTGCAAGTTGGTGTGGTGGCCAGGCAGTGCGTACAACCCCAAGTACTCCTTTCCAGACTCAGGGTATGTTAGCACACTCAAACCTAGACCAAAAGAAAAAAAAAAAAATGGATGACAAGATGCAAGTTGGTGTGGTGGCCAGGCAGTGCGTACAACCCCAAGTACTCCTTTCCGGACTCAGGGTATGTTAGCACACTCAATCCTAAACCAAAAGAAAAAAAAAAATGGATGACAAGTTGCAAGTTGGTGTGGTGGCCAGGCAGTGCGTACAACCCCAGTACTCCTTTCCGGACTTAGGGTATATAGCACACTCAAACCTAGACCAAAAGAAAAAAAAAAAAAGAAAAATGGATGACAAGTTGCAAGTTGGTGTGGTGGCCAGGCAGTGCGTACAACCCCAAGTACTCCTTTCCGGACTCAGGGTATGTTAGCACACTCAATCCTAGACCAACAGAAAAAAAAAAAAAAAAAATGGATGACAAGTTGCAAGTTGGTGTGGTGGCCAGGCAGTGCGTACAACCCCAGTACTCCTTTCCGGACTTAGGGTATATAGCACACTTAATCCTAGACCAAAAAAAAAAATGGATGACAAGTTGCAAGTTGGTGTGGTGGCCAGGCAGTGCGTACAACCCCAAGTACTCCTTTCCGGACTCAGGGTATGTTAGCACACTCAAACCTAGACCAAAAAAAAAAAAAAAAAATGGATGACAAGTTGCAAGTTGGTGTGGTGGCCAGGCAGTGCGTACAACCCCAAGTACTCCTTTCCGGACTTAGGGTATATAGCACACTCAATCCTAGACCAAAAGAAAAAAAAAATGGATGACAAGTTGCAAGTTGGTGTGGTGGCCAGGCAGTGCGTACAACCCCAAGTACTCCTTTCCGGACTCAGGGTATGTTAGCACACTCAAACCTAGACCAAAAGAAAAAAAAAAAAAATGGATGACAAGTTGCAAGTTGGTGTGGTGGCCAGGCAGTGCGTACAACTCCAAGTACTCCTTTCCGGACTCATGGTATGTTAGCACACTCAAACCTAGACCAAAAGAAAAAGAAAAAAATGGATGACAAGTTGCAAGTTGGTGTGGTGGCCAGGCAGTGCGTACAACCCGAAGTACTCCTTTCCGGACTTAGGGTATATAGCACACTCAATCCTAGATCAAAAGAAAAAAAAAAAAATGGATGACAAGTTGCAAGTTGGTGTGGTGGCCAGGCAGTGCGTACAACCCCAAGTACTCTTTTCCGGACTCAGGGTATGTTAGCACACTCAAACCTAGACCAAAAGAAAAAAAAAAAATGGATGACAAGTTGCAAGTTGGTGTGGTGGCCAGGCAGTGCGTACAACCCCATTACTCCTTTCCGGACTTAAGGTATATAGCACACTCAATCCTAGACCAAAAGAAAAAAAAAAAAAAAGGATGACAAGTTGCAAGTTGGTGTGGTGGCCAGGCAGTGCGTACAACCCCAAGTACTCCTTTCCGGACTCAGGGTATGTTAGCACACTCAAACCTAGACCAAAAGAAAAAAAAAATGGATGACAAGTTGCAAGTTGGTGTGGTGGCCAGGCAGTGCGTACAAACCCAAGTACTCCTTTCCGGACTCAGGGTATGTTAGCACACTCAAACCTAGACCAAAAGAAAAAAAAAAAAATGGATGACAAGTTGCAAGTTGGTGTGGTGGCCAGGCAGTGCGTACAACCCCAAGTACTCCTTTCCGGACTTAGGGTATATAGCACACTCAATCCTAGACCAAAAGAAAAAAAAAAATGGATGACAAGTTGCAAGTTGGTGTGGTGGCCAGGCAGTGCGTACAACCCCAAGTACTCCTTTCCGGACTCAGGGTATGTTAGCACACTCAAACCTAGACCAAAAGAAAAAAAAAAAAAATGGATGACAAGTTGCAAGTTGGTGTGGTGGCCAGGCAGTGCGTACAACCCCAAGTACTCCTTTCCGGACTTAGGGTATATAGCACACTCAATCCTAGACCAAAAGAAAAAAAAAATGGATGACAAGTTGCAAGTTGGTGTGGTGGCCAGGCAGTGCGTACAACCCCAAGTACTCCTTTCCGGACTCAGGGTATGTTAGCACACTCAAACCTAGACCAAAAGAAAAAAAAAATGGATGACAAGTTGCAAGTTGGTGTGGTGGCCAGGCAGTGCGTACAACCCCAAGTACTCCTTTCCGGACTCAGGGTATGTTAGCACACTCAAACCTAGACCAAAAGAAAAATAAAAAATGGATGACAAGTTGCAAGTTGGTGTGGTGGCCAGGCAGTGCGTACAACCCCAAGTACTCCTTTCCGGACTCAGGGTATGTTAGCACACTCAAACCTAGACCAAAAGAAAAAAATAAAAAAAAAATGGATGACAAGTTGCAAGTTGGTGTGGTGGCCAGGCAGTGCGTACAACCCCAAGTACTCCTTTCCGGACTCAGGGTATGTTAGCACACTCAAACCTAGACCAAAAGAAAAAAAAAAAAAATGGATGACAAGTTGCAAGTTGGTGTGGTGGCCAGGCAGTGCATACAACCCCAGTACTCCTTTCCGGACTTAGGGTATATAACACACTCAATCCTAGACCAAAAGAAAAAAAAAAAAAATGGATGACAAGATGCAAGTTGGTGTGGTGGCCAGGCAGTGCGTACAACCCCAAGTACTCCTTTCCGGACTTAGGGTATATAGCACACTCAATCCTAGACCAAAAGAAAAAAAAAATAATGGATGACAAGTTGCAAGTTGGTGTGGTGGCCAGGCAGTGCGTACAACCCCAAGTACTCCTTTCCGGACTCAGGGTATGTTAGCACACTCAAACCTAGACCAAAAGAAAAAAAAAAAAATGGATGACAAGTTGCAAGTTGGTGTGGTGGCCAGGCAGTGCATACAACCCCAAGTACCCCTTTCCGGACTTAGGGTATATAGCACACTCAATCCTAGACCAAAAGAAAAAAAAAATGGATGACAAGTTGCAAGTTGGTGTGGTGGCCAGGCAGTGCATACAACCCCAGTACTCCTTTCCGGACTTAGGGTATATAGCACTCTCAATCCTAGACCAAAAGAAAAAAAAATGGATGACAAGTTGCAAGTTGGTGTGGTGGCCAGGCAGTGCATACAACCCCAGTACTCCTTTCCGGACTTAGGGTATATAGCACTCTCAATCCTAGACCAAAAGAAAAAAAAAAGGATGACAAGTTGCAAGTTGGTTTGGTGGCCAGGCAGTGCGTACAACCCCAAGTACTCCTTTCCGGACTCAGGGTATGTTAGCACACTCAATCCTAGACCAAAAGAAAAAAAAAAAATGGATGACAAGTTGCAAGTTGGTGTGGTGGCCAGGCAGTGCGTACAACCCCAAGTACTCCTTTCCGGACTCAGGGTATGTTAGCACACTCAAACCTAGACCAAAAGAAAAAAAAAAAATGGATGACAAGTTGCAAGTTGGTGTGGTGGCCAGGCAGTGCATACAACCCCAAGTACTCCTTTCCGGACTTAGGGTATATAGCACACTCAATCCTAGACCAAAAGAAAAAAAAATGGATGACAAGTTGCAAGTTGGTTTGGTGGCCAGGCAGTGCGTACAACCCCAAGTACTCCTTTCCGGACTCAGGGTATGTTAGCACACTCAATCCTAGACCAAAAGAAAAAAAATGGATGACAAGTTGCAAGTTGGTGTGGTGGTCAGGCAGTGCGTACAACCCCCAGTACTCCTTTCCGGACTCAGGGTATGTTAGCACACTCAAACCTAGACCAAAAGAAAAAAAAAATGGATGACAAGTTGCAAGTTGGTGTGGTGGCCAGGCAGTGCGTACAACCCCAAGTACTCCTTTCCGGACTCAGGGTATGTTAGCACACTCAATCCTAGACCAAAAGAAAAAAAAAATAAGTGGATGACAAGTTGCAAGTTGGTGTGGTGGCCAGGCAGTGCGTACAACCCCAAGTACTCCTTTCGGGACTCAGGGTATGTTAGCACACTCAAACCTAGACCAAAAGAAAAAAAAAAAATGGATGACAATTGCAAGTTGGTGTGGTGGCCAGGCAGTGCGTACAACCCCAAGTACTCCTTTCCGGACTTAGGGTATGTTAGCACACTCAAACCTAGACCAAAAGAAAAAAATAAAAATGGATGAAAAGTTGCAAGTTGGTGTGGTGGCCAGGCAGTGCGTACAACTCCAAGTACTCCTTTCCGGACTCAGGGTATGTTAGCACACTCAAACCTAGACCAAAAGAAAAAAAAATGGATGACAAGTTGCAAGTTGGTGTGGTGGCCAGGCAGTGCGTACAACCCCAAGTACTCCTATCCGGACTTAGGGTATATAGCACACTCAATCCTAGACCAAAAGAAAAAAAAAATGGATGACAAGTTGCAAGTTGGTTTGGTGGCCAGGCAGTGTGTACAACCCCAAGTACTCCTTTCCGGACTCAGGGTATGTTAGCACACTCAATCCTAGACCAAAAAAAAAAAAATGGATAACAAGTTGCAAGTTGGTGTGGTGGCCAGGCAGTGCGTACAACCCCAAGTACTCCTTTCCGGACTTAGGGTATATAGCACACTCAATCCTAGACCAAAAGAAAAAAAAAATGGATGACAAGTTGCAAGTTGGTGTGGTGGCCAGGCAGTGCGTACAACCCCAAGTACTCCTTTCCAGACTCAGGGTATGTTAGCACACTCAAACCTAGACCAAAAGAAAAAAAAAAAAAAATGGATGACAAGTTGCAAGTTGGTGTGGTGGCCAGGCAGTGCGTACAACTCCAAGTACTCCTTTCCGGACTCATGGTATGTTAGCACACTCAAACCTAGACCAAAAGAAAAAGAAAAAAATGGATGACAAGTTGCAAGTTGGTGTGGTGGCCAGGCAGTGTGTACAACCCGAAGTACTCCTTTCCGGACTTAGGGTATATAGCACACTCAATTCTAGACCAAAAGAAAAAAAAAAATGGATGACAAGTTGCAAGTTGGTGTGGTGGCCAGGCAGTGCGTACAACCCGAAGTACTCCTTTCCGGACTCAGGGTATGTTAGCACACTCAATCCTAGACCAAAAGAAAAAAAAAATGGATGACAAGTTGCAAGTTGGTGTGGTGGCCAGGCAGTGCGTACAACCCCAAGTACTCTTTTCCGGACTCAGGGTATGTTAGCACACTCAAACCTAGACCAAAAGAAAAAAAAAAATGGATGACAAGTTGCAAGTTGGTGTGGTGGCCAGGCAGTGCGTACAACCCCAGTACTCCTTTCCGGACTTAAGGTATATAGCACACTCAATCCTAGACCAAAAGAAAAAAAAAAAAAAAAGGATGACAAGTTGCAAGTTGGTGTGGTGGCCAGGCAGTGCGTACAACCCCAAGTACTCCTTTCCGGACTCAGGGTATGTTAGCACACTCAAACCTAGACCAAAAGAAAAAAAAATGGATGACAAGTTGCAAGTTGGTGTGGTGGCCAGGCAGTGCGTACAACCCCAAGTACTCCTTTCCGGACTCAGGGTATGTTAGCACACTCAAACCTAGACCAAAAGAAAAAAAAAAAATGGATGACAAGTTGCAAGTTGGTGTGGTGGCCAGGCAGTGCGTACAACCCCAAGTACTCCTTTCCGGACTTAGGGTATATAGCACACTCAATCCTAGACCAAAAGAAAAAAAAAATGGATGACAAGTTGCAAGTTGGTGTGGTGGCCAGGCAGTGCGTACAACCCCAAGTACTCCTTTCCGGACTCAGGGTATGTTAGCACACTCAAACCTAGACCAAAAGAAAAAAAAAATGGATGACAAGTTGCAAGTTGGTGTGGTGGCCAGGCAGTGCGTACAACCCCAAGTACTCCTTTCCGGACTCAGGGTATGTTAGCACACTCAAACCTAGACCAAAAGAAAAAAAAAAATGGATGGCAAGTTGGTGTGGTGGCCAGGCAGTGCGTACAACCCCAAGTACTCCTTTCCGGACTTAGGGTATGTTAGCACACTAAAACCTAGACCAAAAGAAAAAAAAAAAAAAAAAAAAAATGGATGACAAGTTGCAAGTTGGTGTGGTGGCCAGGCAGTGCGTACAACCCCAAGTACTCCTTTCCGGACTCAGGGTATGTTAGCACACTCAAACCTAGACCAAAAGAAAAAAAAAAAAATGGATGACAAGTTGCAAGTTGGTGTGGTGGCCAGGCAGTGCATACAACCCCAGTACTCCTTTCCGGACTTAGGGTATATAACACACTCAATCCTAGACCAAAAGAAAAAAAAAAAATGGATGACAAGTTGCAAGTTGGTGTGGTGGCCAGGCAGTGCGTACAACCCCAAGTACTCCTTTCCGGACTTAGCGTATATAGCACACTCAATCCTAGACCAAAAGAAAAAAAAAATAATGGATGACAAGTTGCAAGTTGGTGTGGTGGCCAGGCAGTGCGTACAACCCCAGTACTCCTTTCCGGACTTAGGGTATATAACACACTCAATCCTAGACCAAAAGAAAAAAAAAAAATGGATGACAAGTTGCAAGTTGGTGGGGTGGCCAGGCAGTGCATACAACCCCAAGTACCCCTTTCCAGACTTAGGGTATATAGCACACTCAATCCTAGACCAAAAGAAAAAAAAAATGGATGACAAGTTGCAAGTTGGTGTGGTGGCCAGGCAGTGCATACAACCCCAGTACTCCTTTCCGGACTTAGGGTATATAGCACTCTCAATCCTAGACCAAAAGAAAAAAAAATGGATGACAAGTTGCAAGTTGGTGTGGTGGCCAGGCAGTGTGTACAACCCCAGTACTCCTTTCCGGACTTAGGGTATATAGCACACTCAATCCTAGACCAAAAGAAAAAAAATGGATGACAAGTTGCAAGTTGGTTTGGTGGCCAGGCAGTGCGTACAACCCCAAGTACTCCTTTCCGGACTCAGGGTATGTTAGCACACTCAATCCTAGACCAAAAGAAAAAAAAAATGGATGACAAGTTGCAAGTTGGTGTGGTGGCCAGGCAGTGCGTACAACCCCAAGTACTCCTTTCCGGACTCAGGGTATGTTAGCACACTCAAACCTAGACCAAAAGAAAAAAAAAAAATGGATGACAAGTTGCAAGTTGGTGTGGTGGCCAGGCAGTGCGTACAACCCCAAGTACTCCTTTCCGGACTCAGGGTATGTTAGCACACTCAAACCTAGACCAAAAGAAAAAAAAAAAATGGATGACAAGTTGCAAGTTGGTGTGGTGGCCAGGCAGTGCGTACGACCCCAAGTACTCCTTTCCGGACTCAGGGTATGTTAGCACACTCAATCCTAGACCAAAAGAAAAAAAAAAAATGGATGACAAGTTGCAAGTTGGTGTGGTGGCCAGGCAGTGCGTACAACCCCAAGTACTCCTTTCCGGACTCAGGGTATGTTAGCACACTCAAACCTAGACCAAAAGAAAAAAAAAAAAATGGATGACAAGTTGCAAGTTGGTGTGGTGGCCAGGCAGTGCGTACAACCCCAAGTACTCCTTTCCGGACTTAGGGTATATAGCACACTCAATCCTAGACCAAAAGAAAAAAAAATGGATGACAAGTTGCAAGTTGGTTTGGTGGCCAGGCAGTGCGTACAACCGCAAGTACTCCTTTCTGGACTCAGGGTATGTTAGCACACTCAATCCTAGACCAAAAGAAAAAAAATGGATGACAAGTTGCAAGTTGGTGTGGTGGTCAGGCAGTGCGTACAACCCCAAGTACTCCTTTCCGGACTCAGGGTATGTTAGCACACTCAAACCTAGACCAAAAGAAAAAAAAAATGGATGACAAGTTGCAAGTTGGTGTGGTGGCCAGGCAGTGCGTACAACCCCAAGTACTCCTTTCCGGACTCAGGGTATGTTAGCACACTCAATCCTAGACCAAAAGAAAAAAAAAATAAGTGGATGACAAGTTGCAAGTTGGTGTGGTGGCCAGGCAGTGCGTACAACCCCAAGTACTCCTTTCCGGACTCAGGGTATGTTAGCACACTCAAACCTAGACCAAAAGAAAAAAAAAAAATGGATGACAATTGCAAGTTGGTGTGGTGGCCAGGCAGTGCGTACAACCCCAAGTACTCCTTTCCGGACTTAGGGTATGTTAGCACACTCAAACCTAGACCAAAAGAAAAAAATAAAAATGGATGAAAAGTTGCAAGTTGGTGTGGTGGCCAGGCAGTGCGTACAACTCCAAGTACTCCTTTCCGGACTCAGGGTATGTTAGCACACTCAAACCTAGACCAAAAGAAAAAAAAATGGATGACAAGTTGCAAGTTGGTGTGGTGGCCAAGCAGTGCGTACAACCCCAAGTACTCCTATCCGGACTTAGGGTATATAGCACACTCAATCCTAGACCAAAAGAAAAAAAAAATGGATGACAAGTTGCAAGTTGGTTTGGTGGCCAGGCAGTGTGTACAACCCTAAGTACTCCTTTCCGGACTCAGGGTATGTTAGCACACTCAATCCTAGACCAAAAGAAAAAAAAATGGATGACAAGTTGCAAGTTGGTGTGGTGGCCAGGCAGTGCATACAACCCCAAGTACTCCTTTCCGGACTCAGGGTATATAGCACACTCAAACCTAGACCAAAAGAAAAAAAAAAAAAATGGATGACAAGTTGCAAGTTGGTGTGGTGGCCAGGCAGTGCGTACAACCCCAAGTACTCCTTTCCGGACTTAGGGTATATAGCACACTCAATCCTAGACCAAAAGAAAAAAAAAATGGATGACAAGTTGCAAGTTGGTGTGGTGGCCAGGCAGTGCGTACAACCCCAAGTACTCCTTTCCGGACTCAGGGTATGTTAGCACACTCAAACCTAGACCAAAAGAAAAAAAAAATGGATGACAAGTTGCAAGTTGGTGTGGTGGCCAGGCAGTGCGTACAACCCCAAGTACTCCTTTCCGGACTCAGGGTATGTTAGCACACTCAAACCTAGACCAAAATAAAAAAAATAAAAATGGATGAAAAGTTGCAAGTTGGTGTGGTGGCCAGGCAGTGCGTACAACTCCAAGTACTCCTTTCCGGACTCAGGGTATGTTAGCACACTCAAACCTAGACCAAAAGAAAAAAAAATGGATGACAAGTTGCAAGTTGGTGTGGTGGCCAGGCAGTGCATACAACCCCAGTACTCCTTTCCGGACTCAGGGTATATAGCACACTCAATCCTAGACCAAAAGAAAAAAAAAAAAATGGATGACAAGTTGCAAGTTGGTGAGGTGGCCAGGCAGTGCGTACAACCCCAAGTACTCCTTTCCGGACTCTGGGTATGTTAGCACACTCAAACCTAGACCAAAAGAAAAAAAAAAAAAATGGATGACAAGTTGCAAGTTGGTGTGGTGGCCAGGCAGTGCGTACAACCCCAAGTACTCCTTTCCGGACTTAGGGTATATAGCACACTCAATCCTAGACCAAAAGAAAAAAAAAATGGATGACAAGTTGCAAGTTGGTGTGGTGGCCAGGCAGTGCGTACAACCCCAAGTACTCCTTTCCGGACTCAGGGTATGTTAGCACACTCAAACCTAGACCAAAAGAAAAAAAACAATGGATGACAAGTTGCAAGTTGGTGTGGTGGCCAGGCAGTGCGTACAACCCCAAGTAATCCTTTCCGGACTCAGGGTATGTTAGCACACTCAAACCTAGACCAAAAGAAAAAAAAAAATGGATGACAAGTTGCAAGTTGGTGTGGTGGCCAGGCAGTGCGTACAACCCCAAGTACTCCTTTCCGGACTCAGGGTATGTTAGCACACTCAAACCTAGACCAAAAGAAAAAAAAAAAAAATGGATGACAAGTTGCAAGTTGGTGTGGTGGCCAGGCAGTGCGTACAACCCCAAGTACTCCTTTCCGGACTCAGGGTATGTTAGCACACTCAAACCTAGACCAAAAGAAAAAAAAAAAAAATGGATGACAAGTTGCAAGTTGGTGTGGTGGCCAGGCAGTGCATACAACCCCAGTACTCCTTTCCGGACTTAGGGTATATAACACACTCAATCCTAGACCAAAAGAAAAAAAAAAAAATGGATGACAAGTTGCAAGTTGGTGTGGTGGCCAGGCAGTGCGTACAATCCCAAGTACTCCTTTCCGGACTTAGGGTGTATAGCACACTCAATCCTAGACCAAAAGAAAAAAAAAATAATGGATGACAAGTTGCAAGTTGGTGTGGTGGCCAGGCAGTGCGTACAACCCCAAGTACTCCTTTCCGGACTCAGGGTATGTTAGCACACTCAAACCTAGACCAAAAGAAAAAAAAAATGGATGACAAGTTGCAAGTTGGTGTGGTGGCCAGGCAGTGCGTACAACCCCAAGTACTCCTTTCCGGACTCAGGGTATGTTAGCACACTCAAACCTAGACCAAAATAAAAAAAATAAAAATGGATGAAAAGTTGCAAGTTGGTGTGGTGGCCAGGCAGTGCGTACAACTCCAAGTACTCCTTTCCGGACTCAGGGTATGTTAGCACACTCAAACCTAGACCAAAAGAAAAAAAAATGGATGACAAGTTGCAAGTTGGTGTGGTGGCCAGGCAGTGCATACAACCCCAGTACTCCTTTCCGGACTCAGGGTATATAGCACACTCAATCCTAGACCAAAAGAAAAAAAAAAAAATGGATGACAAGTTGCAAGTTGGTGAGGTGGCCAGGCAGTGCGTACAACCCCAAGTACTCCTTTCCGGACTCTGGGTATGTTAGCACACTCAAACCTAGACCAAAAGAAAAAAAAAAAAAATGGATGACAAGTTGCAAGTTGGTGTGGTGGCCAGGCAGTGCGTACAACCCCAAGTACTCCTTTCCGGACTTAGGGTATATAGCACACTCAATACTAGACCAAAAGAAAAAAAAAATGGATGACAAGTTGCAAGTTGGTGTGGTGGCCAGGCAGTGCGTACAACCCCAAGTACTCCTTTCCGGACTCAGGGTATGTTAGCACACTCAAACCTAGACCAAAAGAAAAAAAACAATGGATGACAAGTTGCAAGTTGGTGTGGTGGCCAGGCAGTGCGTACAACCCCAAGTAATCCTTTCCGGACTCAGGGTATGTTAGCACACTCAAACCTAGACCAAAAGAAAAAAAAAAAATGGATGACAAGTTGCAAGTTGGTGTGGTGGCCAGGCAGTGCGTACAACCCCAAGTACTCCTTTCCGGACTCAGGGTATGTTAGCACACTCAAACCTAGACCAAAAGAAAAAAAAAAATGGATGACAAGTTGCAAGTTGGTGTGGTGGCCAGGCAGTGCGTACAACCCCAAGTACTCCTTTCCGGACTCAGGGTATGTTAGCACACTCAAACCTAGACCAAAAGAAAAAAAAAAAAAAATGGATGACAAGTTGCAAGTTGGTGTGGTGGCCAGGCAGTGCATACAACCCCAGTACTCCTTTCCGGACTTAGGGTATATAACACACTCAATCCTAGACCAAAAGAAAAAAAAAAAAAATGGATGACAAGTTGCAAGTTGGTGTGGTGGCCAGGCAGTGCGTACAACCCCAAGTACTCCTTTCCGGACTTAGGGTATATAGCACACTCAATCCTAGACCAAAAGAAAAAAAAAATAATGGATGACAAGTTGCAAGTTGGTGTGGTGGCCAGGCAGTGCGTACAACCCCAAGTACTCCTTTCCGGACTCAGGGTATGTTAGCACACTCAAACCTAGACCAAAAGAAAAAAAAAAATGGATGACAAGTTGCAAGTTGGTGTGGTGGCCAGGCAGTGCATACAACCCCAAGTACCCCTTTCATGACTTAGGGTATATAGCACACTCAATCCTAGACCAAAAGAAAAAAAAAATGGATGACAAGTTGCAAGTTGGTGTGGTGGCCAGGCAGTGCATACAACCCCAGTACTCCTTTCCGGACTTAGGGTATATAGCACTCTCAATCCTAGACCAAAAGAAAAAAAAATGGATGACAAGTTGCAAGTTGGTGTGGTGGCCAGGCAGTGCGTACAACCCCAAGTACTCCTTTCCGGACTCTGGGTATGTTAGCACACTCAAACCTAGACCAAAAGAAAAAAAAAAAAATGGATGACAAGTTGCAAGTTGGTGTGGTGGCCAGGCAGTGCGTACAACCCCAAGTACTCCTTTCCGGACTTAGGGTATATAGCACACTCAATCCTAGACCAAAAGAAAAAAAAAATGGATGACAAGTTGCAAGTTGGTGTGGTGGCCAGGCAGTGCGTACAACCCCAAGTACTCCTTTCCGGACTCAGGGTATGTTAGCACACTCAAACCTAGACCAAAAGAAAAAAAACAATGGATGACAAGTTGCAAGTTGGTGTGGTGGCCAGGCAGTGCGTACAACCCCAAGTAATCCTTTCCGGACTCAGGGTATGTTAGCACACTCAAACCTAGACCAAAAGAAAAAAAAAAAATGGATGACAAGTTGCAAGTTGGTGTGGTGGCCAGGCAGTGCGTACAACCCCAAGTACTCCTTTCCGGACTCAGGGTATGTTAGCACACTCAAACCTAGACCAAAAAAAAAAAAAAAAAAATGGATGACAAGTTGCAAGTTGGTGTGGTGGCCAGGCAGTGCGTACAACCCCAAGTACTCCTTTCCGGACTCAGGGTATGTTAGCACACTCAAACCTAGACCAAAAGAAAAAAAAAAAAAAATGGATGACAAGTTGCAAGTTGGTGTGGTGGCCAGGCAGTGCATACAACCCCAGTACTCCTTTCCGGACTTAGGGTATATAACACACTCAATCCTAGACCAAAAGAAAAAAAAAAAAAATGGATGACAAGTTGCAAGTTGGTGTGGTGGCCAGGCAGTGCGTACAACCCCAAGTACTCCTTTCCGGACTTAGGGTATATAGCACACTCAATCCTAGACCAAAAGAAAAAAAAAATAATGGATGACAAGTTGCAAGTTGGTGTGGTGGCCAGGCAGTGCGTACAACCCCAAGTACTCCTTTCCGGACTCAGGGTATGTTAGCACACTCAAACCTAGACCAAAAGAAAAAAAAAAATGGATGACAAGTTGCAAGTTGGTGTGGTGGCCAGGCAGTGCATACAACCCCAAGTACCCCTTTCATGACTTAGGGTATATAGCACACTCAATCCTAGACCAAAAGAAAAAAAAAATGGATGACAAGTTGCAAGTTGGTGTGGTGGCCAGGCAGTGCATACAACCCCAGTACTCCTTTCCGGACTTAGGGTATATAGCACTCTCAATCCTAGACCAAAAGAAAAAAAAATGGATGACAAGTTGCAAGTTGGTGTGGTGGCCAGGCAGTGTGTACAACCCCAGTACTCCTTTCCGGACTTAGGGTATATAGCACACTCAATCCTAGACCAAAAGAAAAAAAAATGGATGACAAGTTGCAAGTTGGTTTGGTGGCCAGGCAGTGCGTACAACCCCAAGTACTCCTTTCCGGACTCAGGGTATGTTAGCACACTCAATCCTAGACCAAAAGAAAAAAAAAAATGTATGACAAGTTGCAAGTTGGTGTGGTGGCCAGGCAGTGCGTACAACCCCAAGTACTCCTTTCCGGACTTAGGGTATGTTAGCACACTCAAACCTAGACCAAAAGAAAAAAAAAAAAAATGGATGACAAGTTGCAAGTTGGTGTGGTGGCCAGGCAGTGCGTACAACCCCAAGTACTCCTTTCCGGACTCAGGGTATGTTAGCACACTCAAACCTAGACCAAAAGAAAAAAAAAAATGGATGACAAGTTGCAAGTTGGTGTGGTGGCCAGGCAGTGCGTACGACCCCAAGTACTCCTTTCCGGACTCAGGGTATGTTAGCACACTCAATCCTAGACCAAAAGAAAAAAAAAAAAATGGATGACAAGTTGCAAGTTGGTGTGGTGGCCAGGCAGTGCGTACAACCCCAAGTACTCCTTTCCGGACTTAGGGTATATAGCACACTCAATCCTAGACCAAAAGAAAAAAAAAATAATGGATGACAAGTTGCAAGTTGGTGTGGTGGCCAGGCAGTGCGTACAACCCCAAGTACTCCTTTCCGGACTCAGGGTATGTTAGCACACTCAAACCTAGACCAAAAGAAAAAAAAAAATGGATGACAAGTTGCAAGTTGGTGTGGTGGCCAGGCAGTGCATACAACCCCAAGTACCCCTTTCCGGACTTAGGGTATATAGCACACTCAATCCTAGACCAAAAGAAAAAAAAAATGGATGACAAGTTGCAAGTTGGTGTGGTGGCCAGGCAGTGCATACAACCCCAGTACTCCTTTCCGGACTTAGGGTATATAGCACTCTCAATCCTAGACCAAAAGAAAAAAAAATGGATGACAAGTTGCAAGTTGGTGTGGTGGCCAGGCAGTGCATACAACCCCAGTACTCCTTTCCAGACTTAGGGTATATAGCACTCTCAATCCTAGACCAAAAGAAAAAAAAAAGGATGACAAGTTGCAAGTTGGTTTGGTGGCCAGGCAGTGCGTACAACCCCAAGTACTCCTTTCCGGACTCAGGGTATGTTAGCACACTCAATCCTAGACCAAAAGAAAAAAAAAAATGGATGACAAGTTGCAAGTTGGTGTGGTGGCCAGGCAGTGCGTACAACCCCAAGTACTCCTTTCCGGACTCAGGGTATGTTAGCACACTCAAACCTAGCCCAAAAGAAAAAAAAAAATGGATGACAAGTTGCAAGTTGGTGTGGTGGCCAGGCAGTGCGTACAACCCCAAGTACTCCTTTCCGGACTCAGGGTATGTTAGCACACTCAAACCTAGACCAAAAGAAAAAAAAAAATGGATGACAAGTTGCAAGTTGGTGTGGTGGCCAGGCAGTGCGTACGACCCCAAGTACTCCTTTCCGGACTCAGGGTATGTTAGCACACTCAATCCTAGACCAAAAGAAAAAAAAAAAATGGATGACAAGTTGCAAGTTGGTGTGGTGGCCAGGCAGTGCGTACAACCCCAAGTACTCCTTTCCGGACTTAGGGTATATAGCACACTCAATCCTAGACCAAAAGAAAAAAAAAATAATGGATGACAAGTTGCAAGTTGGTGTGGTGGCCAGGCAGTGCATACAACCCCAGTACTCCTTTCCGGACTTAGGGTATATAGCACTCTCAATCCTAGACCAAAAGAAAAAAAAATGGATGACAAGTTGCAAGTTGGTGTGGTGGCCTGGCAGTGCATACAACCCCAGTACTCCTTTCCGGACTTAGGGTATATAGCACTCTCAATCCTAGACCAAAAGAAAAAAAAGGATGACAAGTTGCAAGTTGGTTTGGTGGCCAGGCAGTGCGTACAACCCCAAGTACTCCTTTCCGGACTCAGGGTATGTTAGCACACTCAATCCTAGACCAAAAGAAAAAAAAAATGGATGACAAGTTGCAAGTTGGTGTGGTGGCCAGGCAGTGCGTACAACCCCAAGTACTCCTTTCCGGACTCAGGGTATGTTAGCACACTCAAACCTAGCCCAAAAGAAAAAAAAAAAAAAATGGATGACAAGTTGCAAGTTGGTGTGGTGGCCAGGCAGTGCGTACAACCCCAAGTACTCCTTTCCGGACTTAGGGTATATAGCACACTCAATCCTAGACCAAAAGAAAAAAAAATGGATGACAAGTTGCAAGTTGGTTTGGTGGCCAGGCAGTGCGTACAACCCCAAGTACTCCTTTCCGGACTCAGGGTATGTTAGCACACTCAATCCTAGACCAAAAGAAAAAAAATGGATGACAAGTTGCAAGTTGGTGTGGTGGTCAGGCAGTGCGTACAACCCCAAGTACTCCTTTCCGGACTCAGGGTATGTTAGCACACTCAAACCTAGACCAAAAGAAAAAAAAAATGGATGACAAGTTGCAAGTTGGTGTGGTGGCCAGGCAGTGCGTACAACCCCAAGTACTCCTTTCCGGACTCAGGGTATGTTAGCACACTCAATCCTAGACCAAAAGAAAAAAAAATAAGTGGATGACAAGTTGCAAGTTGGTGTGGTGGCCAGGCAGTGCGTACAACCCCAAGTACTCCTTTCGGGACTCAGGGTATGTTAGCACACTCAAACCTAGACCAAAAGAAAAAAAAAAATGGATGACAATTGCAAGTTGGTGTGGTGGCCAGGCAGTGCGTACAACCCCAAGTACTCCTTTCCGGACTTAGGGTATGTTAGCACACTCAAACCTAGACCAAAAGAAAAAAATAAAAATGGATGAAAAGTTGCAAGTTGGTGTGGTGGCCAGGCAGTGCGTACAACTCCAAGTACTCCTTTCCGGACTCAGGGTATGTTAGCACACTCAAACCTAGACCAAAAGAAAAAAAAATGGATGAGAAGTTGCAAGTTGGTGTGGTGGCCAGGCAGTGCGTACAACCCCAAGTACTCCTATCCGGACTTAGGGTATATAGCACACTCAATCCTAGACCAAAAGAAAAAAAAAATGGATGACAAGTTGCAAGTTGGTTTGGTGGCCAGGCAGTGTGTACAACCCCAAGTACTCCTTTCCGGACTCAGGGTATGTTAGCACACTCAATCCTAGACCAAAAAAAAAAAAAAATGGATAACAAGTTGCAAGTTGGTGTGGTGGCCAGGCAGTGCGTACAACCCCAAGTACTCCTTTCCGGACTTAGGGTATATAGCACACTCAATCCTAGACCAAAAGAAAAAAAAAATGGATGACAAGTTGCAAGTTGGTGTGGTGGCCAGGCAGTGCGTACAACTCCAAGTACTCCTTTCCGGACTCATGGTATGTTAGCACACTCAAACCTAGACCAAAAGAAAAAAAAAAAAATGGATGACAAGTTGCAAGTTGGTGTGGTGGCCAGGCAGTGCGTACAACTCCAAGTACTCCTTTCCGGACTCATGGTATGTTAGCACACTCAAACCTAGACCAAAAGAAAAAGAAAAAAATGGATGACAAGTTGCAAGTTGGTGTGGTGGCCAGGCAGTGCGTACAACCCCAGTACTCCTTTCCGGACTTAAGGTATATAGCACACTCAATCCTAGACCAAAAGAAAAAAAAAAAAAAAAGGATGACAAGTTGCAAGTTGGTGTGGTGGCCAGGCAGTGCGTACAACCCCAAGTACTCCTTTCCGGACTCAGGGTATGTTAGCACACTCAAACCTAGACCAAAAGAAAAAAAAAAATGGATGACAAGTTGCAAGTTGGTGTGGTGGCCAGGCAGTGCGTACAACCCCAAGTACTCCTTTCCGGACTCAGGGTATGTTAGCACACTCAAACCTAGACCAAAAGAAAAAAAAAAATGGATGACAAGTTGCAAGTTGGTGTGGTGGCCAGGCAGTGCGTACAACCCCAAGTACTCCTTTCCGGACTTAGGGTATATAGCACACTCAATCCTAGACCAAAAGAAAAATAAAAATGGATGACAAGTTGCAAGTTGGTGTGGTGGCCAGGCAGTGTGTACAACCCCAAGTACTCCTTTCCGGACTCAGGGTATGTTAGCACACTCAAACCTAGACCAAAAGAAAAAAAAAATGGATGACAAGTTGCAAGTTGGTGTGGTGGCCAGGCAGTGCGTACAACCCCAAGTACTCCTTTCCGGACTCAGGGTATGTTAGCACACTCAAACCTAGACCAAAAGAAAAAAAAAAAATGGATGACAAGTTGCAAGTTGGTGTGGTGGCCAGGCAGTGCGTACAACCCCAAGTACCCCTTTCCGGACTCAGGGTATGTTAGCACACTCAAACCTAGACCAAAAGAAAAAAAAAAAAAAATGGATGACAAGTTGCAAGTTGGTGTGGTGGCCAGGCAGTGCGTACAACCCCAAGTACTCCTTTCCGGACTCAGGGTATGTTAGCACACTCAAACCTAGACCAAAAGAAAAAAAAAAAAAATGGATGACAAGTTGCAAGTTGGTGTGGTGGCCAGGCAGTGCATACAACCCCAGTACTCCTTTCCGGACTTAGGGTATATAACACACTCAATCCTAGACCAAAAGAAAAAAAAAAAAAAATGGATGACAAGTTGCAAGTTGGTGTGGTGGCCAGGCAGTGCGTACAACCCCAAGTACTCCTTTCCGGACTTAGCGTATATAGCACACTCAATCCTAGACCAAAAGAAAAAAAAAAAATGGATGACAAGTTGCAAGTTGGTGTGGTGGCCAGGCAGTGCGTACAACCCCAAGTACTCTTTTCCGGACTCAGGGTATGTTAGCACACTCAAACCTAGACCAAAAGAAAAAAAAAAAATGGATGACAAGTTGCAAGTTGGTGTGGTGGCCAGGCAGTGCGTACAACCCCAGTACTCCTTTCCGGACTTAAGGTATATAGCACACTCAATCCTAGACCAAAAGAAAAAAAAAAAAAAAAGGATGACAAGTTGCAAGTTGGTGTGGTGGCCAGGCAGTGCGTACAACCCCAAGTACTCCTTTCCGGACTCAGGGTATGTTAGCACACTCAAACCTAGACCAAAAGAAAAAAAAAATGGATGACAAGTTGCAAGTTGGTGTGGTGGCCAGGCAGTGCGTACAACCCCAAGTACTCCTTTCCGGACTCAGGGTATGTTAGCACACTCAAACCTAGACCAAAAGAAAAAAAAAAAAAATGGATGACAAGTTGCAAGTTGGTGTGGTGGCCAGGCAGTGCGTACAACCCCAAGTACTCCTTTCCGGACTTAGGGTATATAGCACACTCAATCCTAGACCAAAAGAAAAAAAAAATGGATGACAAGTTGCAAGTTGGTGTGGTGGCCAGGCAGTGCGTACAACCCCAAGTACTCCTTTCCGGACTCAGGGTATGTTAGCACACTCAAACCTAGACCAAAAGAAAAAAAAAATGGATGACAAGTTGCAAGTTGGTGTGGTGGCCAGGCAGTGCGTACAACCCCAAGTACTCCTTTCCGGACTCAGGGTATGTTAGCACACTCAAACCTAGACCAAAAGAAAAAAAAAAATGGATGACAAGTTGCAAGTTGGTGTGGTGGCCAGGCAGTGCGTACAACCCCAAGTACCCCTTTCCGGACTCAGGGTATGTTAGCACACTCAAACCTAGACCAAAAGAAAAAAAAAAAAAAAATGGATGACAAGTTGCAAGTTGGTGTGGTGGCCAGGCAGTGCGTACAACCCCAAGTACTCCTTTCCGGACTCAGGGTATGTTAGCACACTCAAACCTAGACCAAAAGAAAAAAAAAAAAAATGGATGACAAGTTGCAAGTTGGTGTGGTGGCCAGGCAGTGCATACAACCCCAGTACTCCTTTCCGGACTTAGGGTATATAACACACTCAATCCTAGACCAAAAGAAAAAAAAAAAAAAATGGATGACAAGTTGCAAGTTGGTGTGGTGGCCAGGCAGTGCGTACAACCCCAAGTACTCCTTTCCGGACTTAGCGTATATAGCACACTCAATCCTAGACCAAAAGAAAAAAAAAATAATGGATGACAAGTTGCAAGTTGGTGTGGTGGCCAGGCAGTGCGTACAACCCCAAGTACTCCTTTCCGGACTCAGGGTATGTTAGCACACTCAAACCTAGACCAAAAGAAAAAAAAAAATGGATGACAAGTTGCAAGTTGGTGTGGTGGCCAGGCAGTGCATACAACCCCAAGTACCCCTTTCCGGACTTAGGGTATATAGCACACTCAATCCTAGACCAAAAGAAAAAAAAAATGGATGACAAGTTGCAAGTTGGTGTGGTGGCCAGGCAGTGCATACAACCCCAGTACTCCTTTCCGGACTTAGGGTATATAGCACACTCAATCCTAGACCAAAAGAAAAAAAAATGGATGACAAGTTGCAAGTTGGTTTGGTGGCCAGGCAGTGCGTACAACCCCAAGTACTCCTTTCCGGACTCAGGGTATGTTAGCACACTCAATCCTAGACCAAAAGAAAAAAAAAATGGATGACAAGTTGCAAGTTGGTGTGGTGGCCAGGCAGTGCGTACAACCCCAAGTACTCCTTTCCGGACTCAGGGTATGTTAGCACACTCAAACCTAGACCAAAAGAAAAAAAAAAAAATGGATGACAAGTTGCAAGTTGGAGTGGTGGCCAGGCAGTGCGTACAACCCCAAGTACTCCTTTCCGGACTCAGGGTATGTTAGCACACTCAAACCTAGACCAAAAGAAAAAAAAAAAATGGATGACAAGTTGCAAGTTGGTGTGGTGGCCAGGCAGTGCGTACGACCCCAAGTACTCCTTTCCGGACTCAGGGTATGTTAGCACACTCAATCCTAGACCAAAAGAAAAAAAAAAAATGGATGACAAGTTGCAAGTTGGTGTGGTGGCCAGGCAGTGCGTACAACCCCAAGTACTCCTTTCCGGACTCAGGGTATGTTAGCACACTCAAACCTAGACCAAAAGAAAAAAAAAAAATGGATGACAAGTTGCAAGTTGGTGTGGTGGCCAGGCAGTGCGTACAACCCCAAGTACTCCTTTCCGGACTTAGGGTATATAGCACACTCAATCCTAGACCAAAAGAAAAAAAAATGGATGACAAGTTGCAAGTTGGTTTGGTGGCCAGGCAGTGCGTACAACCCCAAGTACTCCTTTCCGGTCTCAGGGTATGTTAGCACACTCAATCCTAGACCAAAAGAAAAAAAATGGATGACAAGTTGCAAGTTGGTGTGGTGGTCAGGCAGTGCGTACAACCCCAAGTACTCCTTTCCGGACTCAGGGTATGTTAGCACACTCAAACCTAGACCAAAAGAAAAAAAAATGGATGACAAGTTGCAAGTTGGTGTGGTGGCCAGGCAGTGCGTACAACCCCAAGTACTCCTTTCCGGACTCAGGGTATGTTAGCACACTCAATCCTAGACCAAAAGAAAAAAAAAATAAGTGGATGACAAGTTGCAAGTTGGTGTGGTGGCCAGGCAGTGCGTACAACCCCAAGTACTCCTTTCCGGACTCAGGGTATGTTAGCACACTCAAACCTAGACCAAAAGAAAAAAAAAAAATGGATGACAATTGCAAGTTGGTGTGGTGGCCAGGCAGTGCGTACAACCCCAAGTACTCCTTTCCGGACTTAGGGTATGTTAGCACACTCAAACCTAGACCAAAAGAAAAAAATAAAAATGGATGAAAAGTTGCAAGTTGGTGTGGTGGCCAGGCAGTGCGTACAACTCCAAGTACTCCTTTCCGGACTCAGGGTATGTTAGCACACTCAAACCTAGACCAAAAGAAAAAAAAATGGATGACAAGTTGCAAGTTGGTGTGGTGGCCAGGCAGTGCGTACAACCCCAAGTACTCCTATCCGGACTTAGGGTATATAGCACACTCAATCCTAGACCAAAAGAAAAAAAAAATGGATGACAAGTTGCAAGTTGGTTTGGTGGCCAGGCAGTGTGTACAACCCCAAGTACTCCTTTCCGGACTCAGGGTATGTTAGCACACTCAATCCTAGACCAAAAGAAAAAAAAATGGATGACAAGTTGCAAGTTGGTGTGGTGGCCAGGCAGTGCGTACAACTCCAAGTACTTCTTTCCGGACTCAGGGTATGTTAGCACACTCAAACCTAGACCAAAAGAAAAAAAAAAAATGGATGACAAGTTGCAAGTTGGTGTGGTGGCCAGGCAGTGCATACAACCCCAAGTACCCCTTTCCGGACTTAGGGTATATAGCACACTCAATCCTAGACCAAAAGAAAAAAAAAATGGATGACAAGTTGCAAGTTGGTGTGGTGGCCAGGCAGTGCATACAACCCCAGTACTCCTTTCCGGACTTAGGGTATATAGCACACTCAATCCTAGACCAAAAGAAAAAAAAATGGATGACAAGTTGCAAGTTGGTTTGGTGGCCAGGCAGTGCGTACAACCCCAAGTACTCCTTTCCGGACTCAGGGTATGTTAGCACACTCAATCCTAGACCAAAAGAAAAAAAAAATGGATGACAAGTTGCAAGTTGGTGTGGTGGCCAGGCAGTGCGTACAACCCCAAGTACTCCTTTCCGGACTCAGGGTATGTTAGCACACTCAAACCTAGACCAAAAGAAAAAAAAAAATGGATGACAAGTTGCAAGTTGGTGTGGTGGCCAGGCAGTGCGTACAACCCCAAGTACTCCTTTCCGGACTCAGGGTATGTTAGCACACTCAAACCTAGACCAAAAGAAAAAAAAAATGGATGACAAGTTGCAAGTTGGTGTGGTGGCCAGGCAGTGCGTACGACCCCAAGTACTCCTTTCCGGACTCAGGGTATGTTAGCACACTCAATCCTAGACCAAAAGAAAAAAAAAAAATGGATGACAAGTTGCAAGTTGGTGTGGTGGCCAGGCAGTGCGTACAACCCCAAGTACTCCTTTCCGGACTCAGGGTATGTTAGCACACTCAAACCTAGACCAAAAGAAAAAAAAAAAAATGGATGACAAGTTGCAAGTTGGTGTGGTGGCCAGGCAGTGCGTACAACCCCAAGTACTCCTTTCCGGACTTAGGGTATATAGCACACTCAATCCTAGACCAAAAGAAAAAAAAATGGATGACAAGTTGCAAGTTGGTTTGGTGGCCAGGCAGTGCGTACAACCCCAAGTACTCCTTTCCGGACTCAGGGTATGTTAGCACACTCAATCCTAGACCAAAAGAAAAAAAATGGATGACAAGTTGCAAGTTGGTGTGGTGGTCAGGCAGTGCGTACAACCCCAAGTACTCCTTTCCGGACTCAGGGTATGTTAGCACACTCAAACCTAGACCAAAAGAAAAAAAAATGGATGACAAGTTGCAAGTTGGTGTGGTGGCCAGGCAGTGTGTACAACCCCAAGTACTCCTTTCCGGACTCAGGGTATGTTAGCACACTCAATCCTAGACCAAAAGAAAAAAAAAATAAGTGGATGACAAGTTGCAAGTTGGTGTGGTGGCCAGGCAGTGCGTACAACCCCAAGTACTCCTTTCCGGACTCAGGGTATGTTAGCACACTCAAACCTAGACCAAAAGAAAAAAAAAAAAATGGATGACAATTGCAAGTTGGTGTGGTGGCCAGGCAGTGCGTACAACCCCAAGTACTCCTTTCCGGACTTAGGGTATGTTAGCACACTCAAACCTAGACCAAAAGAAAAAAATAAAAATGGATGAAAAGTTGCAAGTTGGTGTGGTGGCCAGGCAGTGCGTACAACTCCAAGTACTCCTTTCCGGACTCAGGGTATGTTAGCACACTCAAACCTAGACCAAAAGAAAAAAAAATGGATGACAAGTTGCAAGTTGGTGTGGTGGCCAGGCAGTGCGTACAACCCCAAGTACTCCTATCCGGACTTAGGGTATATAGCACACTCAATCCTAGACCAAAAGAAAAAAAAAATGGATGACAAGTTGCAAGTTGGTTTGGTGGCCAGGCAGTGTGTACAACCCCAAGTACTCCTTTCCGGACTCAGGGTATGTTAGCACACTCAATCCTAGACCAAAAGAAAAAAAAATGGATGACAAGTTGCAAGTTGGTGTGGTGGCCAGGCAGTGCATACAACCCCAAGTACTCCTTTCCGGACTCAGGGTATATAGCACACTCAAACCTAGACCAAAAGAAAAAAAAAAAAATGGATGACAAGTTGCAAGTTGGTGTGGTGGCCAGGCAGTGCGTACAACCCCAAGTACTCCTTTCCGGACTTAGGGTATATAGCACACTCAATCCTAGACCAAAAGAAAAAAAAAATGGATGACAAGTTGCAAGTTGGTGTGGTGGCCAGGCAGTGCGTACAACCCCAAGTACTCCTTTCCGGACTCAGGGTATGTTAGCACACTCAAACCTAGACCAAAAGAAAAAAAAAAATGGATGACAAGTTGCAAGTTGGTGTGGTGGCCAGGCAGTGCGTACAACCCCAAGCACTCCTTTCCGGACTCAGGGTATGTTAGCACACTCAAACCTAGACCAAAATAAAAAAAATAAAAATGGATGAAAAGTTGCAAGTTGGTGTGGTGGCCAGGCAGTGCGTACAACTCCAAGTACTTCTTTCCGGACTCAGGGTATGTTAGCACACTCAAACCTAGACCAAAAGAAAAAAAAATGGATGACAAGTTGCAAGTTGGTGTGGTGGCCAGGCAGTGCATACAACCCCAGTACTCCTTTCCGGACTCAGGGTATATAGCACACTCAATCCTAGACCAAAAGAAAAAAAAAAAAAAATGGATGACAAGTTGCAAGTTGGTGAGGTGGCCAGGCAGTGCGTACAACCCCAAGTACTCCTTTCCGGACTCTGGGTATGTTAGCACACTCAAACCTAGACCAAAAGAAAAAAAAAAAAATGGATGACAAGTTGCAAGTTGGTGTGGTGGCCAGGCAGTGCGTACAACCCCAAGTACTCCTTTCCGGACTTAGGGTATATAGCACACTCAATCCTAGACCAAAAGAAAAAAAAAATGGATGACAAGTTGCAAGTTGGTGTGGTGGCCAGGCAGTGCGTACAACCCCAAGTACTCCTTTCCGGACTCAGGGTATGTTAGCACACTCAAACCTAGACCAAAAGAAAAAAAAAATGGATGACAAGTTGCAAGTTGGTGTGGTGGCCAGGCAGTGCGTACAACCCCAAGTACTCCTTTCCGGACTCAGGGTATGTTAGCACACTCAAACCTAGACCAAAAGAAAAAAAAAAAATGGATGACAAGTTGCAAGTTGGTGTGGTGGCCAGGCAGTGCATACAACCCCAAGTACCCCTTTCATGACTTAGGGTATATAGCACACTCAATCCTAGACCAAAAGAAAAAAAAAATGGATGACAAGTTGCAAGTTGGTGTGGTGGCCAGGCAGTGCATACAACCCCAGTACTCCTTTCCGGACTTAGGGTATATAGCACTCTCAATCCTAGACCAAAAGAAAAAAAAATGGATGACAAGTTGCAAGTTGGTGTGGTGGCCAGGCAGTGTGTACAACCCCAGTACTCCTTTCCGGACTTAGGGTATATAGCACACTCAATCCTAGACCAAAAGAAAAAAAAATGGATGACAAGTTGCAAGTTGGTTTGGTGGCCAGGCAGTGCGTACAACCCCAAGTACTCCTTTCCGGACTCAGGGTATGTTAGCACACTCAATCCTAGACCAAAAGAAAAAAAAAAATGTATGACAAGTTGCAAGTTGGTGTGGTGGCCAGGCAGTGCGTACAACCCCAAGTACTCCTTTCCGGACTCAGGGTATGTTAGCACACTCAAACCTAGACCAAAAGAAAAAAAAAAATGGATGACAAGTTGCAAGTTGGTGTGGTGGCCAGGCAGTGCGTACAACCCCAAGTACTCCTTTCCGGACTCAGGGTATGTTAGCACACTCAAACCTAGACCAAAAGAAAAAAAAAATGGATGACAAGTTGCAAGTTGGTGTGGTGGCCAGGCAGTGCGTACGACCCCAAGTACTCCTTTCCGGACTCAGGGTATGTTAGCACACTCAATCCTAGACCAAAAGAAAAAAAAAAAAATGGATGACAAGTTGCAAGTTGGTGTGGTGGCCAGGCAGTGCGTACAACCCCAAGTACTCCTTTCCGGACTCAGGGTATGTTAGCACACTCAAACCTAGACCAAAAGAAAAAAAAAAAAATGGATGACAAGTTGCAAGTTGGTGTGGTGGCCAGGCAGTGCGTACAACCCCAAGTACTCCTTTCCGGACTTAGGGTATATAGCACACTCAATCCTAGACCAAAAGAAAAAAAAATGGATGACAAGTTGCAAGTTGGTTTGGTGGCCAGGCAGTGCGTACAACCCCAAGTACTCCTTTCCGGACTCAGGGTATGTTAGCACACTCAATCCTAGACCAAAAGAAAAAAAATGGATGACAAGTTGCAAGTTGGTGTGGTGGTCAGGCAGTGCGTACAACCCCAAGTACTCCTTTCCGGACTCAGGGTATGTTAGCACACTCAAACCTAGACCAAAAGAAAAAAAAAATGGATGACAAGTTGCAAGTTGGTGTGGTGGCCAGGCAGTGCGTACAACCCCAAGTACTCCTTTCCGGACTCAGGGTATGTTAGCACACTCAATCCTAGACCAAAAGAAAAAAAAAATAAGTGGATGACAAGTTGCAAGTTGGTGTGGTGGCCAGGCAGTGCGTACAACCCCAAGTACTCCTTTCCGGACTCAGGGTATGTTAGCACACTCAAACCTAGACCAAAAGAAAAAAAAAAAATGGATGACAATTGCAAGTTGGTGTGGTGGCCAGGCAGTGCGTACAACCCCAAGTACTCCTTTCCGGACTTAGGGTATGTTAGCACACTCAAACCTAGACCAAAAGAAAAAAATAAAAATGGATGAAAAGTTGCAAGTTGGTGTGGTGGCCAGGCAGTGCGTACAACTCCAAGTACTCCTTTCCGGACTCAGGGTATGTTAGCACACTCAAACCTAGACCAAAAGAAAAAAAAATGGATGACAAGTTGCAAGTTGGTGTGGTGGCCAGGCAGTGCGTACAACCCCAAGTACTCCTATCCGGACTTAGGGTATATAGCACACTCAATCCTAGACCAAAAGAAAAAAAAATGGATGACAAGTTGCAAGTTGGTGTGGTGGCCAGGCAGTGCATACAACCCCAAGTACTCCTTTCCGGACTCAGGGTATATAGCACACTCAAACCTAGACCAAAAGAAAAAAAAAAAATGGATGACAAGTTGCAAGTTGGTGTGGTGGCCAGGCAGTGCGTACAACCCCAAGTACTCCTTTCCAGACTTAGGGTATATAGCACACTCAATCCTAGACCAAAAGAAAAAAAAAATGGATGACAAGTTGCAAGTTGGTGTGGTGGCCAGGCAGTGCGTACAACCCCAAGTACTCCTTTCCGGACTCAGGGTATGTTAGCACACTCAAACCTAGACCAAAAGAAAAAAAAAATGGATGACAAGTTGCAAGTTGGTGTGGTGGCCAGGCAGTGCGTACAACCCCAAGTACTCCTTTCCGGACTCAGGGTATGTTAGCACACTCAAACCTAGACCAAAATAAAAAAAATAAAAATGGATGAAAAGTTGCAAGTTGGTGTGGTGGCCAGGCAGTGCGTACAACTCCAAGTACTCCTTTCCGGACTCAGGGTATGTTAGCACACTCAAACCTAGACCAAAAGAAAAAAAAATGGATGACAAGTTGCAAGTTGGTGTGGTGGCCAGGCAGTGCATACAACCCCAGTACTCCTTTCCGGACTCAGGGTATATAGCACACTCAATCCTAGACCAAAAGAAAAAAAAAAAATGGATGACAAGTTGCAAGTTGGTGAGGTGGCCAGGCAGTGCGTACAACCCCAAGTACTCCTTTCCGGACTCTGGGTATGTTAGCACACTCAAACCTAGACCAAAAGAAAAAAAAAAAATGGATGACAAGTTGCAAGTTGGTGTGGTGGCCAGGCAGTGCGTACAACCCCAAGTACTCCTTTCCGGACTTAGGGTATATAGCACTCAATCCTAGACCAAAAGAAAAAAAAGAATGGATGACAAGTTGCAAGTTGGTGTGGTGGCCAGGCAGTGCGTACAACCCCAAGTACTCCTTTCCAGACTCAGGGTGTGTTAGCACACTCAAACCTAGACCAAAAGAAAAAATAAAAATGGATGACAAGTTGCAAGTTGGTGTGGTGGCCAGGCAGTGCGTACAACCCCAAGTACTCCTTTCCGGACTCAGGGTATATAGCACACTCAATCCTAGACCAAAAGAAAAAAAAAAATGGATGACAAGTTGCAAGTTGATGTGGTGGCCAGGCAGTGCGTACAACCCCAAGTACTCCTTTCCGGACTCAGGGTATGTTAGCACACTCAAACCTAGACCAAAAGAAAAAAAAAATGGATGACAAGTTGCAAGTTGGTGTGGTGGCCAGGCAGTGCGTACAACCCCAAGTACTCCTTTCCGGACTTAGGGTATATAGCACTCAATCCTAGACCAAAAGAAAAAAAAAAAATGGATGACAAGTTGCAAGTTGGTGTGGTGGCCAGGCAGTGCGTACAACCCCAAGTACTCCTTTCCGGACTTAGGGTATATAGCACACTCAATCCTAGACCAAAAGAAAAAAAAAAGTAGATGACAAGTTGCAAGTTGGTGTGGTGGCCAGGCAGTGCGTACAACCCCAAGTACTCCTTTCCGGACTCAGGGTATGTTAGCACACTCAAACCTAGACCAAAAGAAAAAAAAAATGGATGACAAGTTGCAAGTTGGTGAGGTGGCCAGGCAGTGCGTACAACCCCAAGTACTCCTTTCCGGACTCAGGGTATGTTAGCACACTCAATCCTAGACCAAAAGAAAAAAAAAAAAATGGATGACAAGTTGCAAGTTGGTGTGGTGGCCAGGCAGTGCATACAACCCCAGTACTCCTTTCCGGACTCAGGGTATATAGCACACTCAATCCTAGACCAAAAGAAAAAAAAAATGGATGACAAGTTGCAAGTTGGTGAGGTGGCCAGGCAGTGCGTACAACCCCAAGTACTCCTTTCCGGACTCAGGGTATGTTAGCACACTCAAACCTAGACCAAAAGAAAAAAAAATGGATGACAAGTTGCAAGTTGGTGTGGTGGCCAGGCAGTGCGTACAACCCCAAGTACTCCTTTCCGGACTCAGGGTATGTTAGCACACTCAAACCTAGACCAAAAGAAAAAAAAAAAATGGATGAAAAGTTGCAAGTTGGTGTGGTGGCCAGGCAGTGCGTACAACCCCAAGTACTCCTTTCCGGACTTAGGGTATATAGCACACTCAAACCTAGACCAAAAGAAAAAAAAATGGATGACAAGTTGCAAGTTGGTGTGGTGGCCAGGCAGTGCGTACAACCCCAAGTACTCCTTTCCGGACTCAGGGTATGTTAGCACACTCAAACCTAGACCAAAAGAAAAAAAAAATGGATGACAAGTTGCAAGTTGGTGTGGTGGCCAGGCAGTGCGTACAACCCCAAGTACTCCTTTCCGGACTCAGGGTATGTTAGCACACTCAAACCTAGACCAAAAGAAAAAAAAATGGATGACAAGTTGCAAGTTGGTGTGGTGGCCAGGCAGTGCATACAACCCCAGTACTCCTTTCCGGACTCAGGGTATATAGCACACTCAATCCTAGACCAAAAGAAAAATAAAAAATGGATGACAAGTTGCAAGTTGGTGAGGTGGCCAGGCAGTGCGTACAACCCCAAGTACTCCTTTCCGAACTCAGGGTATGTTAGCACACTCAATCCTAGACCAAATGAAAAAAAAAAATGGATGACAAGTTGCAAGTTGGTGTGGTGGCCAGGCAGTGCGTACAACCCCAAGTACCCCTTTCCGGACTCAGGGTATATAGCACACTCAATCCTAGACCAAAAGAAAAATAAAAAATGGATGACAAGTTGCAAGTTGGTGTGGTGGCCAGGCAGTGCGTACAACCCCAAGTACTCCTTTCCGGATTCAGGGTATGTTAGCACACTCAATCCTAGACCAAAAGAAAAAGAAAAAAAATAGATGACAAGTTGCAAGTTGGTGTGGTGGCCAGGCAGTGCATACAACCCCAGTACTCCTTTCCGGACTCAGGGTATATAGCACACTCAATCCTAGACCAAAAGAAAAAAAAAATGGATGACAAGTTGCAAGTTGGTGTGGTGGCCAGGCAGTGCGTACAACCCCAAGTACTCCTTTCCGGACTCAGGGTATGTTAGCACACTCAAACCTAGACCAAAAGAAAAAAAAAAAAAAATGGATGACAAGTTGCAAGTTGGTGTGGTGGCCAGGCAGTGCATACAACCCCAGTACTCCTTTCCGGACTCAGGGTATATAGCACACTCAATCCTAGACCAAAAGAAAAAAAAAAAATGGATGACAAGTTGCAAGTTGGTGTGGTGGCCAGGCAGTGCGTACAACCCCAAGTACTCCTTTCCGGATTCAGGGTATGTTAGCACACTCAATCCTAGACCAAAAGAAAAAGAAAAAAAATGGATGACAAGTTGCAAGTTGGTGTGGTGGCCAGGCAGTGCGTACAACCCCAAGTACTCCTTTCCGGACTTAGGGTATATAGCACACTCAATCCTAGACCAAAAGAAAAAAAAAAATGGATGACAAGTTGTAAGTTGTTGTGGTGGCCAGGCAGTGCATACAACCCCAAGTACTCCTTTCCGGACTCAGGGTATGTTAGCACACTCAAACCTAGACCAAAAGAAAAAAAAAAAAATGGATGACAAGTTGCAAGTTGGTGTGGTGGCCAGGCAGTGCGTACAACCCCCAGTACTCCTTTCCGGACTCAGGGTATATAGCACACTCAATCCTAGACCAAAAGAAAAAAAATAAATGGATGACAAGTTGCAAGTTGGTGTGGTGGCCAGGCAGTGCGTACAACCCCAAGTACTCCTTTCCGGATTCAGGGTATGTTAGCACACTCAATCCTAGACCAAAAGAAAAAGAAAAAAAATGGATGACAAGTTGCAAGTTGGTGTGGTGGCCAGGCAGTGCGTACAACCCCAAGTACTCCTTTCCGGACTTAGGGTATATAGCACACTCAATCCTAGACCAAAAGAAAAAAAAAAAATGGATGACAAGTTGTAAGTTGGTGTGGTGGCCAGGCAGTGCATACAACCCCAAGTACTCCTTTCCGGACTCAGGGTATGTTAGCACACTCAAACCTAGACCAAAAGAAAAAAAAAAAATGGATGACAAGTTGCAAGTTGGTGTGGTGGCCAGGCAGTGCGTACAACCCCCAGTACTCCTTTCCGGACTCAGGGTATATAGCACACTCAATCCTAGACCAAAAGAAAAAAAATAAATGGATGACAAGTTGCAAGTTGGTGTGGTGGCCAGGCAGTGCGTACAACCCCAAGTACTCCTTTCCGGACTCAGGGTATGTTAGCACACTCAAACCTAGACCAAAAGAAAAAAAAATGGATGACAAGTTGCAAGTTGGTGTGGTGGCCAGGCAGTGCATACAACCCCAGTACTCCTTTCCGGACTCAGGGTATATAGCACACTCAATCCTAGACCAAAAGAAAAAAAAAAAAATGGATGACAAGTTGCAAGTTGGTGAGGTGGCCAGGCAGTGCGTACAACCCCAAGTACTCCTTTCCGGACTCTGGGTATGTTAGCACACTCAAACCTAGACCAAAAGAAAAAAAAAAAAAAAATGGATGACAAGTTGCAAGTTGGTGTGGTGGCCAGGCAGTGCGTACAACCCCAAGTACTCCTTTCCGGACTTAGGGTATATAGCACACTCAATCCTAGACCAAAAGAAAAAAAAAATGGATGACAAGTTGCAAGTTGGTGTGGTGGCCAGGCAGTGCGTACAACCCCAAGTACTCCTTTCCGGACTCAGGGTATGTTAGCACACTCAAACCTAGACCAAAAGAAAAAAAAAATGGATGACAAGTTGCAAGTTGGTGTGGTGGCCAGGCAGTGCGTACAACCCCAAGTACTCCTTTCCGGACTCAGGGTATGTTAGCACACTCAAACCTAGACCAAAAGAAAAAAAAAATGGATGACAAGTTGCAAGTTGGTGTGGTGGCCAGGCAGTGCGTACAACCCCAAGTACTCCTTTCCGGACTCAGGGTATGTTAGCACACTCAAACCTAGACCAAAAGAAAAAAAAAAAAAAAATGGATGACAAGTTGCAAGTTGGTGTGGTGGCCAGGCAGTGCGTACAACCCCAAGTACTCCTTTCCGGACTCAGGGTATGTTAGCACACTCAAACCTAGACCAAAAGAAAAAAAAAAAAAAATGGATGACAAGTTGCAAGTTGGTGTGGTGGCCAGGCAGTGCATACAACCCCAGTACTCCTTTCCGGACTTAGGGTATATAACACACTCAATCCTAGACCAAAAGAAAAAAAAAAAAAATGGATGACAAGTTGCAAGTTGGTGTGGTGGCCAGGCAGTGCGTACAACCCCAAGTACTCCTTTCCGGACTCAGGGTATGTTAGCACACTCAAACCTAGACCAAAAGAAAAAAAAAAAATGGATGACAAGTTGCAAGTTGGTGTGGTGGCCAGGCAGTGCATACAACCCCAAGTACCCCTTTCATGACTTAGGGTATATAGCACACTCAATCCTAGACCAAAAGAAAAAAAAAATGGATGACAAGTTGCAAGTTGGTGTGGTGGCCAGGCAGTGCATACAACCCCAGTACTCCTTTCCGGACTTAGGGTATATAGCACTCTCAATCCTAGACCAAAAGAAAAAAAAATGGATGACAAGTGGCAAGTTGGTGTGGTGGCCAGGCAGTGTGTACAACCCCAGTACTCCTTTCCGGACTTAGGGTATATAGCACACTCAATCCTAGACCAAAAGAAAAAAAAATGGATGACAAGTTGCAAGTTGGTTTGGTGGCCAGGCAGTGCGTACAACCCCAAGTACTCCTTTCCGGACTCAGGGTATGTTAGCACACTCAATCCTAGACCAAAAGAAAAAATAAAATGTATGACAAGTTGCAAGTTGGTGTGGTGGCCAGGCAGTGCGTACAACCCCAAGTACTCCTTTCCGGACTCAGGGTATGTTAGCACACTCAAACCTAGACCAAAAGAAAAAAAAAATGGATGACAAGTTGCAAGTTGGTGTGGTGGCCAGGCAGTGCGTACAACCCCAAGTACTCCTTTCCGGACTCAGGGTATGTTAGCACACTCAAACCTAGACCAAAAGAAAAAAAAAATGGATGACAAGTTGCAAGTTGGTGTGGTGGCCAGGCAGTGCGTACGACCCCAAGTACTCCTTTCCGGACTCAGGGTATGTTAGCACACTCAATCCTAGACCAAAAGAAAAAAAAAAAATGGATGACAAGTTGCAAGTTGGTGTGGTGGCCAGGCAGTGCGTACAACCCCAAGTACTCCTTTCCGGACTCAGGGTATGTTAGCACACTCAAACCTAGACCAAAAGAAAAAAAAAAAATGGATGACAAGTTGCAAGTTGGTGTGGTGGCCAGGCAGTGCGTACAACCCCAAGTACTCCTTTCCGGACTTAGGGTATATAGCACACTCAATCCTAGACCAAAAGAAAAAAAAATGGATGACAAGTTGCAAGTTGGTTTGGTGGCCAGGCAGTGCGTACAACCCCAAGTACTCCTTTCCGGACTCAGGGTATGTTAGCACACTCAATCCTAGACCAAAAGAAAAAAAATGGATGACAAGTTGCAAGTTGGTGTGGTGGTCAGGCAGTGCGTACAACCCCAAGTACTCCTTTCCGGACTCAGGGTATGTTAGCACACTCAAACCTAGACCAAAAGAAAAAAAAAATGGATGACAAGTTGCAAGTTGGTGTGGTGGCCAGGCAGTGCGTACAACCCCAAGTACTCCTTTCCGGACTCAGGGTATGTTAGCACACTCAATCCTAGACCAAAAGAAAAAAAAAATAAGTGGATGACAAGTTGCAAGTTGGTGTGGTGGCCAGGCAGTGCGTACAACCCCAAGTACTCCTTTCCGGACTCAGGGTATGTTAGCACACTCAAACCTAGACCAAAAGAAAAAAAAAAAATGGATGACAATTGCAAGTTGGTGTGGTGGCCAGGCAGTGCGTACAACCCCAAGTACTCCTTTCCGGACTTAGGGTATGTTAGCACACTCAAACCTAGACCAAAAGAAAAAAATAAAAATGGATGAAAAGTTGCAAGTTGGTGTGGTGGCCAGGCAGTGCGTACAACTCCAAGTACTCCTTTCCGGACTCAGGGTATGTTAGCACACTCAAACCTAGACCAAAAGAAAAAAAAATGGATGACAAGTTGCAAGTTGGTGTGGTGGCCAGGCAGTGCGTACAACCCCAAGTACTCCTATCCGGACTTAGGGTATATAGCACACTCAATCCTAGACCAAAAGAAAAAAAAATGGATGACAAGTTGCAAGTTGGTGTGGTGGCCAGGCAGTGCATACAACCCCAAGTACTCCTTTCCGGACTCAGGGTATATAGCACACTCAAACCTAGACCAAAAGAAAAAAAAAAATGGATGACAAGTTGCAAGTTGGTGTGGTGGCCAGGCAGTGCGTACAACCCCAAGTACTCCTTTCCAGACTTAGGGTATATAGCACACTCAATCCTAGACCAAAAGAAAAAAAAAATGGATGACAAGTTGCAAGTTGGTGTGGTGGCCAGGCAGTGCGTACAACCCCAAGTACTCCTTTCCGGACTCAGGGTATGTTAGCACACTCAAACCTAGACCAAAATAAAAAAAATAAAAATGGATGAAAAGTTGCAAGTTGGTGTGGTGGCCAGGCAGTGCGTACAACTCCAAGTACTCCTTTCCGGACTCAGGGTATGTTAGCACACTCAAACCTAGACCAAAAGAAAAAAAAATGGATGACAAGTTGCAAGTTGGTGTGGTGGCCAGGCAGTGCATACAACCCCAGTACTCCTTTCCGGACTCAGGGTATATAGCACACTCAATCCTAGACCAAAAGAAAAAAAAAAAATGGATGACAAGTTGCAAGTTGGTGAGGTGGCCAGGCAGTGCGTACAACCCCAAGTACTCCTTTCCGGACTCTGGGTATGTTAGCACACTCAAACCTAGACCAAAAGAAAAAAAAAAAATGGATGACAAGTTGCAAGTTGGTGTGGTGGCCAGGCAGTGCGTACAACCCCAAGTACTCCTTTCCGGACTTAGGGTATATAGCACTCAATCCTAGACCAAAAGAAAAAAAAGAATGGATGACAAGTTGCAAGTTGGTGTGGTGGCCAGGCAGTGCGTACAACCCCAAGTACTCCTTTCCGGACTCAGGGTGTGTTAGCACACTCAAACCTAGACCAAAAGAAAAAATAAAAATGGATGACAAGTTGCAAGTTGGTGTGGTGGCCAGGCAGTGCGTACAACCCCAAGTACTCCTTTCCGGACTTAGGGTATATAGCACACTCAATCCTAGACCAAAAGAAAAAATAAATGGATGACAAGTTGCAAGTTGGTGAGGTGGCCAGGCAGTGCGTACAACCCCAAGTACTCCTTTCCGGACTCTGGGTATGTTAGCACACTCAAACCTAGACCAAAAGAAAAAAAAAAAATGGATGACAAGTTGCAAGTTGGTGTGGTGGCCAGGCAGTGCGTACAACCCCAAGTACTCCTTTCCGGACTTAGGGTATATAGCACTCAATCCTAGACCAAAAGAAAAAAAAGAATGGATGACAAGTTGCAAGTTGGTGTGGTGGCCAGGCAGTGCGTACAACCCCAAGTACTCCTTTCCGGACTCAGGGTGTGTTAGCACACTCAAACCTAGACCAAAAGAAAAAATAAAAATGGATGACAAGTTGCAAGTTGGTGTGGTGGCCAGGCAGTGCGTACAACCCCAAGTACTCCTTTCCGGACTCAGGGTATATAGCACACTCAATCCTAGACCAAAAGAAAAAAATAAATGGATGACAAGTTGCAAGTTGGTGTGGTGGCCAGGCAGTGCGTACAACCCCAAGTACTCCTTTCCGGACTTAGGGTATATAGCACACTCAATCCTAGACCAAAAGAAAAAAAAAAATGGATGACAAGTTGCAAGTTGATGTGGTGGCCAGGCAGTGCGTACAACCCCAAGTACTCCTTTCCGGACTCAGGGTATGTTAGCACACTCAAACCTAGACCAAAAGAAAAAAAAAATGGATGACAAGTTGCAAGTTGGTGTGGTGGCCAGGCAGTGCGTACAACCCCAAGTACTCCTTTCCGGACTTAGGGTATATAGCACTCAATCCTAGACCAAAAGAAAAAAAAAAATGGATGACAAGTTGCAAGTTGGTGTGGTGGCCAGGCAGTGCGTACAACCCCAAGTACTCCTTTCCGGACTTAGGGTATATAGCACACTCAATCCTAGACCAAAAGAAAAAAAAAAGTAGATGACAAGTTGCAAGTTGGTGTGGTGGCCAGGCAGTGCGTACAACCCCAAGTACTCCTTTCCGGACTCAGGGTATGTTAGCACACTCAAACCTAGACCAAAAGAAAAAAAAAATGGATGACAAGTTGCAAGTTGGTGAGGTGGCCAGGCAGTGCGTACAACCCCAAGTACTCCTTTCCGGACTCAGGGTATGTTAGCACACTCAATCCTAGACCAAAAGAAAAAAAAAAAAATGGATGACAAGTTGCAAGTTGGTGTGGTGGCCAGGCAGTGCATACAACCCCAGTACTCCTTTCCGGACTCAGGGTATATAGCACACTCAATCCTAGACCAAAAGAAAAAAAAAATGGATGACAAGTTGCAAGTTGGTGAGGTGGCCAGGCAGTGCGTACAACCCCAAGTACTCCTTTCCGGACTCAGGGTATGTTAGCACACTCAAACCTAGACCAAAAGAAAAAAAAAATGGATGACAAGTTGCAAGTTGGTGTGGTGGCCAGGCAGTGCGTACAACCCCAAGTACTCCTTTCCGGACTCAGGGTATGTTAGCACACTCAAACCTAGACCAAAAGAAAAAAAAAAATGGATGAAAAGTTGCAAGTTGGTGTGGTGGCCAGGCAGTGCGTACAACCCCAAGTACTCCTTTCCGGACTTAGGGTATATAGCACACTCAAACCTAGACCAAAAGAAAAAAAAATGGATGACAAGTTGCAAGTTGGTGTGGTGGCCAGGCAGTGCGTACAACCCCAAGTACTCCTTTCCGGACTCAGGGTATGTTAGCACACTCAAACCTAGACCAAAAGAAAAAAAAAAATGGATGACAAGTTGCAAGTTGGTGTGGTGGCCAGGCAGTGCGTACAACCCCAAGTACTCCTTTCCGGACTCAGGGTATGTTAGCACACTCAAACCTAGACCAAAAGAAAAAAAAATGGATGACAAGTTGCAAGTTGGTGTGGTGGCCAGGCAGTGCATACAACCCCAGTACTCCTTTCCGGACTCAGGGTATATAGCACACTCAATCCTAGACCAAAAGAAAAATAAAAAATGGATGACAAGTTGCAAGTTGGTGAGGTGGCCAGGCAGTGCGTACAACCCCAAGTACTCCTTTCCGAACTCAGGGTATGTTAGCACACTCAATCCTAGACCAAATGAAAAAAAAAAATGGATGACAAGTTGCAAGTTGGTGTGGTGGCCAGGCAGTGCGTACAACCCCAAGTACCCCTTTCCGGACTCAGGGTATATAGCACACTCAATCCTAGACCAAAAGAAAAATAAAAAATGGATGACAAGTTGCAAGTTGGTGTGGTGGCCAGGCAGTGCGTACAACCCCAAGTACTCCTTTCCGGATTCAGGGTATGTTAGCACACTCAATCCTAGACCAAAAGAAAAAGAAAAAAAATAGATGACAAGTTGCAAGTTGGTGTGGTGGCCAGGCAGTGCATACAACCCCAGTACTCCTTTCCGGACTCAGGGTATATAGCACACTCAATCCTAGACCAAAAGAAAAAAAAAATGGATGACAAGTTGCAAGTTGGTGTGGTGGCCAGGCAGTGCGTACAACCCCAAGTACTCCTTTCCGGACTCAGGGTATGTTAGCACACTCAAACCTAGACCAAAAGAAAAAAAAAAAAAATGGATGACAAGTTGCAAGTTGGTGTGGTGGCCAGGCAGTGCATACAACCCCAGTACTCCTTTCCGGACTCAGGGTATATAGCACACTCAATCCTAGACCAAAAGAAAAAAAAAAAAATGGATGACAAGTTGCAAGTTGGTGTGGTGGCCAGGCAGTGCGTACAACCCCAAGTACTCCTTTCCGGATTCAGGGTATGTTAGCACACTCAATCCTAGACCAAAAGAAAAAGAAAAAAAATGGATGACAAGTTGCAAGTTGGTGTGGTGGCCAGGCAGTGCGTACAACCCCAAGTACTCCTTTCCGGACTTAGGGTATATAGCACACTCAATCCTAGACCAAAAGAAAAAAAAAAATGGATGACAAGTTGTAAGTTGTTGTGGTGGCCAGGCAGTGCATACAACCCCAAGTACTCCTTTCCGGACTCAGGGTATGTTAGCACACTCAAACCTAGACCAAAAGAAAAAAAAAAAAATGGATGACAAGTTGCAAGTTGGTGTGGTGGCCAGGCAGTGCGTACAACCCCCAGTACTCCTTTCCGGACTCAGGGTATATAGCACACTCAATCCTAGACCAAAAGAAAAAAAATAAATGGATGACAAGTTGCAAGTTGGTGTGGTGGCCAGGCAGTGCGTACAACCCCAAGTACTCCTTTCCGGATTCAGGGTATGTTAGCACACTCAATCCTAGACCAAAAGAAAAAGAAAAAAAATGGATGACAAGTTGCAAGTTGGTGTGGTGGCCAGGCAGTGCGTACAACCCCAAGTACTCCTTTCCGGACTTAGGGTATATAGCACACTCAATCCTAGACCAAAAGAAAAAAAAAAATGGATGACAAGTTGTAAGTTGGTGTGGTGGCCAGGCAGTGCATACAACCCCAAGTACTCCTTTCCGGACTCAGGGTATGTTAGCACACTCAAACCTAGACCAAAAGAAAAAAAAAAATGGATGACAAGTTGCAAGTTGGTGTGGTGGCCAGGCAGTGCGTACAACCCCCAGTACTCCTTTCCGGACTCAGGGTATATAGCACACTCAATCCTAGACCAAAAGAAAAAAAATAAATGGATGACAAGTTGCAAGTTGGTGTGGTGGCCAGGCAGTGCGTACAACCCCAAGTACTCCTTTCCGGACTCAGGGTATGTTAGCACACTCAAACCTAGACCAAAAGAAAAAAAAATGGATGACAAGTTGCAAGTTGGTGTGGTGGCCAGGCAGTGCATACAACCCCAGTACTCCTTTCCGGACTCAGGGTATATAGCACACTCAATCCTAGACCAAAAGAAAAAAAAAAAAAATGGATGACAAGTTGCAAGTTGGTGAGGTGGCCAGGCAGTGCGTACAACCCCAAGTACTCCTTTCCGGACTCTGGGTATGTTAGCACACTCAAACCTAGACCAAAAGAAAAAAAAAAAAAATGGATGACAAGTTGCAAGTTGGTGTGGTGGCCAGGCAGTGCGTACAACCCCAAGTACTCCTTTCCGGACTTAGGGTATATAGCACACTCAATCCTAGACCAAAAGAAAAAAAAAATGGATGACAAGTTGCAAGTTGGTGTGGTGGCCAGGCAGTGCGTACAACCCCAAGTACTCCTTTCCGGACTCAGGGTATGTTAGCACACTCAAACCTAGACCAAAAGAAAAAAAAAATGGATGACAAGTTGCAAGTTGGTGTGGTGGCCAGGCAGTGCGTACAACCCCAAGTACTCCTTTCCGGACTCAGGGTATGTTAGCACACTCAAACCTAGACCAAAAGAAAAAAAAAATGGATGACAAGTTGCAAGTTGGTGTGGTGGCCAGGCAGTGCGTACAACCCCAAGTACTCCTTTCCGGACTCAGGGTATGTTAGCACACTCAAACCTAGACCAAAAGAAAAAAAAAAAAAAAAAATGGATGACAAGTTGCAAGTTGGTGTGGTGGCCAGGCAGTGCGTACAACCCCAAGTACTCCTTTCCGGACTCAGGGTATGTTAGCACACTCAAACCTAGACCAAAAGAAAAAAAAAAAAATGGATGACAAGTTGTAAGTTGGTGTGGTGGCCAGGCAGTGCATACAACCCCAGTACTCCTTTCCGGACTTAGGGTATATAACACACTCAATCCTAGACCAAAAGAAAAAAAAAAAAAATGGATGACAAGTTGCAAGTTGGTGTGGTGGCCAGGCAGTGCGTACAACCCCAAGTACTCCTTTCCGGACTCAGGGTATGTTAGCACACTCAAACCTAGACCAAAAGAAAAAAAAAAAATGGATGACAAGTTGCAAGTTGGTGTGGTGGCCAGGCAGTGCATACAACCCCAAGTACCCCTTTCATGACTTAGGGTATATAGCACACTCAATCCTAGACCAAAAGAAAAAAAAAATGGATGACAAGTTGCAAGTTGGTGTGGTGGCCAGGCAGTGCATACAACCCCAGTACTCCTTTCCGGACTTAGGGTATATAGCACTCTCAATCCTAGACCAAAAGAAAAAAAAATGGATGACAAGTGGCAAGTTGGTGTGGTGGCCAGGCAGTGTGTACAACCCCAGTACTCCTTTCCGGACTTAGGGTATATAGCACACTCAATCCTAGACCAAAAGAAAAAAAAATGGATGACAAGTTGCAAGTTGGTTTGGTGGCCAGGCAGTGCGTACAACCCCAAGTACTCCTTTCCGGACTCAGGGTATGTTAGCACACTCAATCCTAGACCAAAAGAAAAAAAAAAATGTATGACAAGTTGCAAGTTGGTGTGGTGGCCAGGCAGTGCGTACAACCCCAAGTACTCCTTTCCGGACTCAGGGTATGTTAGCACACTCAAACCTAGACCAAAAGAAAAAAAAAATGGATGACAAGTTGCAAGTTGGTGTGGTGGCCAGGCAGTGCGTACAACCCCAAGTACTCCTTTCCGGACTCAGGGTATGTTAGCACACTCAAACCTAGACCAAAAGAAAAAAAAAATGGATGACAAGTTGCAAGTTGGTGTGGTGGCCAGGCAGTGCGTACGACCCCAAGTACTCCTTTCCGGACTCAGGGTATGTTAGCACACTCAATCCTAGACCAAAAGAAAAAAAAAAAAATGGATGACAAGTTGCAAGTTGGTGTGGTGGCCAGGCAGTGCGTACAACCCCAAGTACTCCTTTCCGGACTCAGGGTATGTTAGCACACTCAAACCTAGACCAAAAGAAAAAAAAAAAAATGGATGACAAGTTGCAAGTTGGTGTGGTGGCCAGGCAGTGCGTACAACCCCAAGTACTCCTTTCCGGACTTAGGGTATATAGCACACTCAATCCTAGACCAAAAGAAAAAAAAATGGATGACAAGTTGCAAGTTGGTTTGGTGGCCAGGCAGTGCGTACAACCCCAAGTACTCCTTTCCGGACTCAGGGTATGTTAGCACACTCAATCCTAGACCAAAAGAAAAAAAATGGATGACAAGTTGCAAGTTGGTGTGGTGGTCAGGCAGTGCGTACAACCCCAAGTACTCCTTTCCGGACTCAGGGTATGTTAGCACACTCAAACCTAGACCAAAAGAAAAAAAAAATGGATGACAAGTTGCAAGTTGGTGTGGTGGCCAGGCAGTGCGTACAACCCCAAGTACTCCTTTCCGGACTCAGGGTATGTTAGCACACTCAATCCTAGACCAAAAGAAAAAAAAAATAAGTGGATGACAAGTTGCAAGTTGGTGTGGTGGCCAGGCAGTGCGTACAACCCCAAGTACTCCTTTCCGGACTCAGGGTATGTTAGCACACTCAAACCTAGACCAAAAGAAAAAAAAAAAATGGATGACAATTGCAAGTTGGTGTGGTGGCCAGGCAGTGCGTACAACCCCAAGTACTCCTTTCCGGACTTAGGGTATGTTAGCACACTCAAACCTAGACCAAAAGAAAAAAATAAAAATGGATGAAAAGTTGCAAGTTGGTGTGGTGGCCAGGCAGTGCGTACAACCCCAAGTACTCCTTTCCGGACTCAGGGTATGTTAGCACACTCAAACCTAGACCAAAAGAAAAAAAAAATGGATGACAAGTTGCAAGTTGGTGTGGTGGCCAGGCAGTGCGTACGACCCCAAGTACTCCTTTCCGGACTCAGGGTATGTTAGCACACTCAATCCTAGACCAAAAGAAAAAAAAAAAATGGATGACAAGTTGCAAGTTGGTGTGGTGGCCAGGCAGTGCGTACAACCCCAAGTACTCCTTTCCGGACTCAGGGTATGTTAGCACACTCAAACCTAGACCAAAAGAAAAAAAAAAAAATGGATGACAAGTTGCAAGTTGGTGTGGTGGCCAGGCAGTGCGTACAACCCCAAGTACTCCTTTCCGGACTTAGGGTATATAGCACACTCAATCCTAGACCAAAAGAAAAAAAAATGGATGACAAGTTGCAAGTTGGTTTGGTGGCCAGGCAGTGCGTACAACCCCAAGTACTCCTTTCCGGACTCAGGGTATGTTAGCACACTCAATCCTAGACCAAAAGAAAAAAAATGGATGACAAGTTGCAAGTTGGTGTGGTGGTCAGGCAGTGCGTACAACCCCAAGTACTCCTTTCCGGACTCAGGGTATGTTAGCACACTCAAACCTAGACCAAAAGAAAAAAAAAATGGATGACAAGTTGCAAGTTGGTGTGGTGGCCAGGCAGTGCGTACAACCCCAAGTACTCCTTTCCGGACTCAGGGTATGTTAGCACACTCAATCCTAGACCAAAAGAAAAAAAAAATAAGTGGATGACAAGTTGCAAGTTGGTGTGGTGGCCAGGCAGTGCGTACAACCCCAAGTACTCCTTTCCGGACTCAGGGTATGTTAGCACACTCAAACCTAGACCAAAAGAAAAAAAAAAAATGGATGACAATTGCAAGTTGGTGTGGTGGCCAGGCAGTGCGTACAACCCCAAGTACTCCTTTCCGGACTTAGGGTATGTTAGCACACTCAAACCTAGACCAAGAGAAAAAAATAAAAATGGATGAAAAGTTGCAAGTTGGTGTGGTGGCCAGGCAGTGCGTACAACTCCAAGTACTCCTTTCCGGACTCAGGGTATGTTAGCACACTCAAACCTAGACCAAAAGAAAAAAAAATGGATGACAAGTTGCAAGTTGGTGTGGTGGCCAGGCAGTGCGTACAACCCCAAGTACTCCTATCCGGACTTAGGGTATATAGCACACTCAATCCTAGACCAAAAGAAAAAAAAATGGATGACAAGTTGCAAGTTGGTGTGGTGGCCAGGCAGTGCATACAACCCCAAGTACTCCTTTCCGGACTCAGGGTATATAGCACACTCAAACCTAGACCAAAAGAAAAAAAAAAAATGGATGACAAGTTGCAAGTTGGTGTGGTGGCCAGGCAGTGCGTACAACCCCAAGTACTCCTTTCCAGACTTAGGGTATATAGCACACTCAATCCTAGACCAAAAGAAAAAAAAAATGGATGACAAGTTGCAAGTTGGTGTGGTGGCCAGGCAGTGCGTACAACCCCAAGTACTCCTTTCCGGACTCAGGGTATGTTAGCACACTCAAACCTAGACCAAAAGAAAAAAAAAATGGATGACAAGTTGCAAGTTGGTGTGGTGGCCAGGCAGTGCGTACAACCCCAAGTACTCCTTTCCGGACTCAGGGTATGTTAGCACACTCAAACCTAGACCAAAATAAAAAAAATAAAAATGGATGAAAAGTTGCAAGTTGGTGTGGTGGCCAGGCAGTGCGTACAACTCCAAGTACTCCTTTCCGGACTCAGGGTATGTTAGCACACTCAAACCTAGACCAAAAGAAAAAAAAATGGATGACAAGTTGCAAGTTGGTGTGGTGGCCAGGCAGTGCATACAACCCCAGTACTCCTTTCCGGACTCAGGGTATATAGCACACTCAATCCTAGACCAAAAGAAAAAAAAAAAATGGATGACAAGTTGCAAGTTGGTGAGGTGGCCAGGCAGTGCGTACAACCCCAAGTACTCCTTTCCGGACTCTGGGTATGTTAGCACACTCAAACCTAGACCAAAAGAAAAAAAAAAAAATGGATGACAAGTTGCAAGTTGGTGTGGTGGCCAGGCAGTGCGTACAACCCCAAGTACTCCTTTCCGGACTTAGGGTATATAGCACTCAATCCTAGACCAAAAGAAAAAAAAGAATGGATGACAAGTTGCAAGTTGGTGTGGTGGCCAGGCAGTGCGTACAACCCCAAGTACTCCTTTCCGGACTCAGGGTGTGTTAGCACACTCAAACCTAGACCAAAAGAAAAAATAAAAATGGATGACAAGTTGCAAGTTGGTGTGGTGGCCAGGCAGTGCGTACAACCCCAAGTACTCCTTTCCGGACTCAGGGTATATAGCACACTCAATCCTAGACCAAAAGAAAAAAATAAATGGATGACAAGTTGCAAGTTGGTGTGGTGGCCAGGCAGTGCGTACAACCCCAAGTACTCCTTTCCGGACTTAGGGTATATAGCACACTCAATCCTAGACCAAAAGAAAAAAAAAAAATGGATGACAAGTTGCAAGTTGATGTGGTGGCCAGGCAGTGCGTACAACCCCAAGTACTCCTTTCCGGACTCAGGGTATGTTAGCACACTCAAACCTAGACCAAAAGAAAAAAAAAATGGATGACAAGTTGCAAGTTGGTGTGGTGGCCAGGCAGTGCGTACAACCCCAAGTACTCCTTTCCGGACTTAGGGTATATAGCACTCAATCCTAGACCAAAAGAAAAAAAAAAATGGATGACAAGTTGCAAGTTGGTGTGGTGGCCAGGCAGTGCGTACAACCCCAAGTACTCCTTTCCGGACTTAGGGTATATAGCACACTCAATCCTAGACCAAAAGAAAAAAAAAAGTAGATGACAAGTTGCAAGTTGGTGTGGTGGCCAGGCAGTGCGTACAACCCCAAGTACTCCTTTCCGGACTCAGGGTATGTTAGCACACTCAAACCTAGACCAAAAGAAAAAAAAAATGGATGACAAGTTGCAAGTTGGTGAGGTGGCCAGGCAGTGCGTACAACCCCAAGTACTCCTTTCCGGACTCAGGGTATGTTAGCACACTCAATCCTAGACCAAAAGAAAAAAAAAAAAATGGATGACAAGTTGCAAGTTGGTGTGGTGGCCAGGCAGTGCATACAACCCCAGTACTCCTTTCCGGACTCAGGGTATATAGCACACTCAATCCTAGACCAAAAGAAAAAAAAAATGGATGACAAGTTGCAAGTTGGTGAGGTGGCCAGGCAGTGCGTACAACCCCAAGTACTCCTTTCCGGACTCAGGGTATGTTAGCACACTCAAACCTAGACCAAAAGAAAAAAAAAATGGATGACAAGTTGCAAGTTGGTGTGGTGGCCAGGCAGTGCGTACAACCCCAAGTACTCCTTTCCGGACTCAGGGTATGTTAGCACACTCAAACCTAGACCAAAAGAAAAAAAAAAATGGATGAAAAGTTGCAAGTTGGTGTGGTGGCCAGGCAGTGCGTACAACCCCAAGTACTCCTTTCCGGACTCAGGGTATATAGCACACTCAATCCTAGACCAAAATAAAAATAAAAAATGGATGACAAGTTGCAAGTTGGTGAGGTGGCCAGGCAGTGCGTACAACCCCAAGTACTCCTTTCCGGACTCAGGGTATGTTAGCACACTCAAACCTAGACCAAAAGAAAAAAAAATGGATGACAAGTTGCAAGTTGGTGTGGTGGCCAGGCAGTGCATACAACCCCAGTACTCCTTTCCGGACTCAGGGTATATAGCACACTCAATCCTAGACCAAAATAAAAATAAAAAATGGATGACAAGTTGCAAGTTGGTGAGGTGGCCAGGCAGTGCGTACAACCCCAAGTACTCCTTTCCGGACTCAGGGTATGTTAGCACACTCAATCCTAGACCAAATGAAAAAAAAAATGGATGACAAGTTGCAAGTTGGTGTGGTGGCCAGGCAGTGCGTACAACCCCAAGTACCCCTTTCCGGACTCAGGGTATATAGCACACTCAATCCTAGACCAAAAGAAAAATAAAAAATGGATGACAAGTTGCAAGTTGGTGTGGTGGCCAGGCAGTGCGTACAACCCCAAGTACTCCTTTCCGGATTCAGGGTATGTTAGCACACTCAATCCTAGACCAAAAGAAAAAGAAAAAAAATAGATGACAAGTTGCAAGTTGGTGTGGTGGCCAGGCAGTGCATACAACCCCAGTACTCCTTTCCGGACTCAGGGTATATAGCACACTCAATCCTAGACCAAAAGAAAAAAAAAATGGATGACAAGTTGCAAGTTGGTGTGGTGGCCAGGCAGTGCGTACAACCCCAAGTACTCCTTTCCGGACTCAGGGTATGTTAGCACACTCAAACCTAGACCAAAAGAAAAAAAAAAAAAATGGATGACAAGTTGCAAGTTGGTGTGGTGGCCAGGCAGTGCATACAACCCCAGTACTCCTTTCCGGACTCAGGGTATATAGCACACTCAATCCTAGACCAAAAGAAAAAAAAAAAATGGATGACAAGTTGCAAGTTGGTGTGGTGGCCAGGCAGTGCGTACAACCCCAAGTACTCCTTTCCGGATTCAGGGTATGTTAGCACACTCAATCCTAGACCAAAAGAAAAAGAAAAAAAATGGATGACAAGTTGCAAGTTGGTGTGGTGGCCAGGCAGTGCGTACAACCCCAAGTACTCCTTTCCGGACTTAGGGTATATAGCACACTCAATCCTAGACCAAAAGAAAAAAAAAAAATGGATGACAAGTTGTAAGTTGGTGTGGTGGCCAGGCAGTGCATACAACCCCAAGTACTCCTTTCCGGACTCAGGGTATGTTAGCACACTCAAACCTAGACCAAAAGAAAAAAAAAAAAATGGATGACAAGTTGCAAGTTGGTGTGGTGGCCAGGCAGTGCGTACAACCCCCAGTACTCCTTTCCGGACTCAGGGTATATAGCACACTCAATCCTAGACCAAAAGAAAAAAAATAAATGGATGACAAGTTGCAAGTTGGTGTGGTGGCCAGGCAGTGCGTACAACCCCAAGTACTCCTTTCCGGACTCAGGGTATGTTAGCACACTCAAACCTAGACCAAAAGAAAAAAAAAATGGATGACAAGTTGCAAGTTGGTGTGGTGGCCAGGCAGTGCGTACAACCCCAAGTACTCCTTTCCGGACTCAGGGTATGTTAGCACACTCAAACCTAGACCAAAAGAAAAAAAAATGGATGACAAGTTGCAAGTTGGTGTGGTGGCCAGGCAGTGCATACAACCCCAGTACTCCTTTCCGGACTCAGGGTATATAGCACACTCAATCCTAGACCAAAAGAAAAATAAAAAATGGATGACAAGTTGCAAGTTGGTGTGGTGGCCAGGCAGTGCGTACAACCCCCAGTACTCCTTTCCGGACTCAGGGTATATAGCACACTCAATCCTAGACCAAAAGAAAAAAAATAAATGGATGACAAGTTGCAAGTTGGTGTGGTGGCCAGGCAGTGCGTACAACCCCAAGTACTCCTTTCCGGACTCAGGGTATGTTAGCACACTCAAACCTAGACCAAAAGAAAAAAAAAATGGATGACAAGTTGCAAGTTGGTGTGGTGGCCAGGCAGTGCGTACAACCCCAAGTACTCCTTTCCGGACTCAGGGTATGTTAGCACACTCAAACCTAGACCAAAAGAAAAAAAAATGGATGACAAGTTGCAAGTTGGTGTGGTGGCCAGGCAGTGCATACAACCCCAGTACTCCTTTCCGGACTCAGGGTATATAGCACACTCAATACTAGACCAAAAGAAAAATAAAAAATGGATGACAAGTTGCAAGTTGGTGAGGTGGCCAGGCAGTGCGTACAACCCCAAGTACTCCTTTCCGGACTCAGGGTATGTTAGCACACTCAATCCTAGACCAAATGAAAAAAAAAAATGGATGACAAGTTGCAAGTTGGTGTGGTGGCCAGGCAGTGCGTACAACCCCAAGTACCCCTTTCCGGACTCAGGGTATATAGCACACTCAATCCTAGACCAAAAGAAAAATAAAAAATGGATGACAAGTTGCAAGTTGGTGTGGTGGCCAGGCAGTGCGTACAACCCCAAGTACTCCTTTCCGGATTCAGGGTATGTTAGCACACTCAATCCTAGACCAAAAGAAAAAGAAAAAAAATAGATGACAAGTTGCAAGTTGGTGTGGTGGCCAGGCAGTGCATACAACCCCAGTACTCCTTTCCGGACTCAGGGTATATAGCACACTCAATCCTAGACCAAAAGAAAAAAAAAATGGATGACAAGTTGCAAGTTGGTGTGGTGGCCAGGCAGTGCGTACAACCCCAAGTACTCCTTTCCGGACTCAGGGTATGTTAGCACACTCAAACCTAGACCAAAAGAAAAAAAAAAAAAATGGATGACAAGTTGCAAGTTGGTGTGGTGGCCAGGCAGTGCATACAACCCCAGTACTCCTTTCCGGACTCAGGGTATATAGCACACTCAATCCTAGACCAAAAGAAAAAAAAAAATGGATGACAAGTTGCAAGTTGGTGTGGTGGCCAGGCAGTGCGTACAACCCCAAGTACTCCTTTCCGGATTCAGGGTATGTTAGCACACTCAATCCTAGACCAAAAGAAAAAGAAAAAAAATGGATGACAAGTTGCAAGTTGGTGTGGTGGCCAGGCAGTGCGTACAACCCCAAGTACTCCTTTCCGGACTTAGGGTATATAGCACACTCAATCCTAGACCAAAAGAAAAAAAAAAAATGGATGACAAGTTGTAAGTTGGTGTGGTGGCCAGGCAGTGCATACAACCCCAAGTACTCCTTTCCGGACTCAGGGTATGTTAGCACACTCAAACCTAGACCAAAAGAAAAAAAAAAAATGGATGACAAGTTGCAAGTTGGTGTGGTGGCCAGGCAGTGCGTACAACCCCCAGTACTCCTTTCCGGACTCAGGGTATATAGCACACTCAATCCTAGACCAAAAGAAAAAAAATAAATGGATGACAAGTTGCAAGTTGGTGTGGTGGCCAGGCAGTGCGTACAACCCCAAGTACTCCTTTCCGGACTCAGGGTATGTTAGCACACTCAAACCTAGACCAAAAGAAAAAAAAATGGATGACAAGTTGCAAGTTGGTGTGGTGGCCAGGCAGTGCGTACAACCCCAAGTACTCCTTTCCGGACTCAGGGTATGTTAGCACACTCAAACCTAGACCAAAAGAAAAAAAAAAAAAAAAAACAATGGATGACAAGTTGCAAGTTGGTGTGGTGGCCAGGCAGTGCGTACAACCCCAAGTACTCCTTTCCGGACTTAGGGTATATAGCACACTCAATCCTAGACCAAAAGAAAAAAAAGTAGATGACAAGTTGCAAGTTGGTGTGGTGGCCAGGCAGTGCGTACAACCTCAAGTAATCCTTTCCGGACTCAGGGTATGTTAGCACACTCAATCCTAGACCAAAAGAAAAAAAAAAAAAAAAAAAAAAATGGATGACAAGTTGCAAGTTGGTGTGGTGGCCAGGCAGTGCATACAACCCCAGTACTCCTTTCCGGACTCAGGGTATATAGCACACTCAATCCTAGACCAAAATAAAAATAAAAAATGGATGACAAGTTGCAAGTTGGTGTGGTGGCCAGGCAGTGCGTACAACCCCAAGTACTCCTTTCCGGACTCAGGGTATGTTAGCACACTCAAACCTAGACCAAAAGAAAAAAAAAAAATGGATGACAAGTTGGTGTGGCGGCCAGGCAGTGCGTACAACCCCAAGTACTCCTTTCCGGACTCAGGGTATGTTAGCACACTCAAACCTAGACCAAAAGAAAAAAAAAAAAATGGATGACAAGTTGCAAGTTGGTGAGGTGGCCAGGCAGTGCGTACAACCCCAAGTACTCCTTTCCGGACTCAGGGTATATAGCACACTCAATCCTAGACCAAAAGAAAAAAAAAAATGGATGACAAGTTGGTGTGGCGGCCAGGCAGTGCGTACAACCCCAAGTACTCCTTTCCGGACTCAGGGTATGTTAGCACACTCAAACCTAGACCAAAAGAAAAAAAAAATTAAAATGGATGACAAGTTGCAAGTTGGTGAGGTGGCCAGGCAGTGCGTACAACCCCAAGTACTCCTTTCCGGACTCAGGGTATATAGCACACTCAATCCTAGACCAAAAGAAAAAAAAAAAAAAATGGATGACAAGTTGCAAGTTGGTGTGGTGGCCAGGCAGTGCATACAACCCCAGTACTCCTTTCCGGACTCAGGGTGTTAGCACACTCAATCCTAGACCAAAAGAAAAAAAAAAATGGATGACAAGTTGCACGTTGGTGTGGTGGCCAGGCAGTGCGTACAACCCCAAGTACTCCTTTCCGGACTCAGGGTATGTTAGCACACTCAATCCTAGACCAAAAGAAAAAAAAAATGGATGACAAGTTGCAAGTTGGTGTGGTGGCCAGGCAGTGCGTACAACCCCAAGTACTCCTTTCCGGACTCAGGGTATGTTAGCACACTCAAACCTAGACCAAAAGAAAAAAAAAAAATGGATGACAAGTTGCAAGTTGGTGTGGTGGCCAGGCAGTGCGTACAACCCCAAGTACTCCTTTCCGGACTCAGGGTATGTTAGCACACTCAAACCTAGACCAAAAGAAAAAAAAAATGGATGACAAGTTGCAAGTTGGTGTGGTGGCCAGGCAGTGCGTACAACCCCAAGTACTCCTTTCCGGACTCAGGGTATGTTAGCACACTCAAACCTAGACCAAAAGAAAAAAAAATGGATGACAAGTTGCAAGTTGGTGTGGTGGCCAGGCAGTGCGTACAACCCCAAGTACTCCTTTCCGGACTTAGGGTATATAGCACACTCAATCCTAGACCAAAAGAAAAAAAAAGTAGATGACAAGTTGCAAGTTGGTGTGGTGGCCAGGCAGTGCGTACAACCCCAAGTACTCCTTTCCGGACTCAGGGTATGTTAGCACACTCAAACCTAGACCAAAAAAAAAAAAAAAAATGGATGACAAGTTGCAAGTTGGTGTGGTGGCCAGGCAGTGCGTACAACCCCAGTACTCCTTTCCGGACTCAGGGTATGTTAGCACACTCAAACCTAGACCAAAAGAAAAAAAAAAAAAAATGGATGACAAGTTGCAAGTTGGTGTGGTGGCCAGGCAGTGCGTACAACCCCAAGTACTCCTTTCCGGACTCAGGGTATATAGCACACTCAATCCTAGACCAAAAGAAAAAAAAAAAAAAAAATGGATGACAAGTTGCAAGTTGGTGTGGTGGCCAGGCAGTGCGTACAACCCCAAGTACTCCTTTCCGGACTTAGGGTATATAGCACACTCAATCCTAGACCAAAAGAAAAAAAAAATGGATGACAAGTTGCAAGTTGGTGTGGTGGCCAGGCAGTGCGTACAACCCCAAGTACTCCTTTCCGGACTTAGGGTATGTTAGCACACTCAATCCTAGACCAAAATAAAAAAAAAAAAAAATGGATGACAAGTTGCAAGTTGGTGTGGTGGCCAGGCAGTGCGTACAACCCCAAGTACTCCTTTCCGGACTCAGGGTATGTTAGCACACTCAAACCTAGACCAAAAGAAAAAAAAAAAAAATGGATGACAAGTTGCAAGTTGGTGTGGTGGCCAGGCAGTGCGTACAACCCCAAGTACTCCTTTCCGGACTTAGGGTATATAGCACACTCAATCCTAGACCAAAAGAAAAAAAAAGTAGATGACAAGTTGCAAGTTGGTGTGGTGGCCAGGCAGTGCGTACAACCCCAGTACTCCTTTCCGGACTCAGGGTATGTTAGCACACTCAATCCTAGACCAAAAGAAAAAAAATAAAAAATAAAAAATGGATGACAAGTTGCAAGTTGGTGTGGTGGCCAGGCAGTGCGTACAACCCCAAGTACCCCTTTCCGGACTCAGGGTATATAGCACACTCAATCCTAGACCAAAAGAAAAAAAATAAATGGATGACAAGTTGGTGTGGCGGCCAGGCAGTGCGTACAACCCCAAGTACTCCTTTCCGGACTCAGGGTATGTTAGCACACTCAAACCTAGACCAAAATAAAAAAAAAAATAAAAATGGATGACAAGTTGCAAGTTGGTGAGGTGGCCAGGCAGTGCGTACAACCCCAAGTACTCCTTTCCGGACTCAGGGTATATAGCACACTCAATCCTAGACCAAAAGAAAAAAAAAAAATGGATGACAAGTTGCAAGTTGGTGTGGTGGCCAGGCAGTGCATACAACCCCAGTACTCCTTTCCGGACTCAGGGTGTTAGCACACTCAATCCTAGACCAAAAGAAAAAAAAAAATGGATGACAAGTTGCACGTTGGTGTGGTGGCCAGGCAGTGCGTACAACCCCAAGTACCCCTTTCCGGACTCAGGGTATATAGCACACTTAATCCTAGACCAAAATAAAAATAAAAAATGGATGACAAGTTGCAAGTTGGTGTGGTGGCCAGGCAGTGCGTACAACCCCAAGTACTCCTTTCCGGACTCAGGGTATGTTAGCACACTCAATCCTAGACCAAAAGAAAAAAAAAATGGATGACAAGTTGCAAGTTGGTGTGGTGGCCAGGCAGTGCGTACAACCCCAAGTACTCCTTTCCGGACTCAGGGTATGTTAGCACACTCAAACCTAGACCAAAAGAAAAAAAAAAAATGGATGACAAGTTGCAAGTTGGTGTGGTGGCCAGGCAGTGCGTACAACCCCAAGTACTCCTTTCCGGACTCAGGGTATGTTAGCACACTCAAACCTAGACCAAAAGAAAAAAAAAATGGATGACAAGTTGCAAGTTGGTGTGGTGGCCAGGCAGTGCGTACAACCCCAAGTACTCCTTTCCGGACTCAGGGTATGTTAGCACACTCAAACCTAGACCAAAAGAAAAAAAAATGGATGACAAGTTGCAAGTTGGTGTGGTGGCCAGGCAGTGCGTACAACCCCAAGTACTCCTTTCCGGACTTAGGGTATATAGCACACTCAATCCTAGACCAAAAGAAAAAAAAAGTAGATGACAAGTTGCAAGTTGGTGTGGTGGCCAGGCAGTGCGTACAACCCCAAGTACTCCTTTCCGGACTCAGGGTATGTTAGCACACTCAAACCTAGACCAAAAAAAAAAAAAAAAAATGGATGACAAGTTGCAAGTTGGTGTGGTGGCCAGGCAGTGCGTACAACCCCAGTACTCCTTTCCGGACTCAGGGTATGTTAGCACACTCAAACCTAGACCAAAAGAAAAAAAAAAAAAAATGGATGACAAGTTGCAAGTTGGTGTGGTGGCCAGGCAGTGCGTACAACCCCAAGTACTCCTTTCCGGACTCAGGGTATATAGCACACTCAATCCTAGACCAAAAGAAAAAAAAAAAAAAAAATGGATGACAAGTTGCAAGTTGGTGTGGTGGCCAGGCAGTGCGTACAACCCCAAGTACTCCTTTCCGGACTTAGGGTATATAGCACACTCAATCCTAGACCAAAAGAAAAAAAAAATGGATGACAAGTTGCAAGTTGGTGTGGTGGCCAGGCAGTGCGTACAACCCCAAGTACTCCTTTCCGGACTTAGGGTATGTTAGCACACTCAATCCTAGACCAAAATAAAAAAAAAAAAAAAATGGATGACAAGTTGCAAGTTGGTGTGGTGGCCAGGCAGTGCGTACAACCCCAAGTACTCCTTTCCGGACTCAGGGTATGTTAGCACACTCAAACCTAGACCAAAAGAAAAAAAAAAAATGGATGACAAGTTGCAAGTTGGTGTGGTGGCCAGGCAGTGCGTACAACCCCAAGTACTCCTTTCCGGACTTAGGGTATATAGCACACTCAATCCTAGACCAAAAGAAAAAAAAAGTAGATGACAAGTTGCAAGTTGGTGTGGTGGCCAGGCAGTGCGTACAACCCCAGTACTCCTTTCCGGACTCAGGGTATGTTAGCACACTCAATCCTAGACCAAAAGAAAAAAAATAAAAAATAAAAAATGGATGACAAGTTGCAAGTTGGTGTGGTGGCCAGGCAGTGCGTACAACCCCAAGTACCCCTTTCCGGACTCAGGGTATATAGCACACTCAATCCTAGACCAAAAGAAAAAAAATAAATGGATGACAAGTTGGTGTGGCGGCCAGGCAGTGCGTACAACCCCAAGTACTCCTTTCCGGACTCAGGGTATGTTAGCACACTCAAACCTAGACCAAAAGAAAAAAAAAATAAAAATGGATGACAAGTTGCAAGTTGGTGAGGTGGCCAGGCAGTGCGTACAACCCCAAGTACTCCTTTCCGGACTCAGGGTATATAGCACACTCAATCCTAGACCAAAAGAAAAAAAAAAAATGGATGACAAGTTGCAAGTTGGTGTGGTGGCCAGGCAGTGCATACAACCCCAGTACTCCTTTCCGGACTCAGGGTGTTAGCACACTCAATCCTAGACCAAAAGAAAAAAAAAAATGGATGACAAGTTGCACGTTGGTGTGGTGGCCAGGCAGTGCGTACAACCCCAAGTACCCCTTTCCGGACTCAGGGTATAAAGCACACTCAATCCTAGACCAAAAGAAAAAAAATAAATGGATGACAAGTTGGTGTGGCGGCCAGGCAGTGCGTACAACCCCAAGTACTCCTTTCCGGACTCAGGGTATGTTAGCACACTCAAACCTAGACCAAAATAAAAAAAAAATAAAAATGGATGACAAGTTGCAAGTTGGTGAGGTGGCCAGGCAGTGCGTACAACCCCAAGTACTCCTTTCCGGACTCAGGGTATATAGCACACTCAATCCTAGACCAAAAGAAAAAAAAAAAATGGATGACAAGTTGCAAGTTGGTGTGGTGGCCAGGCAGTGCATACAACCCCAGTACTCCTTTCCGGACTCAGGGTGTTAGCACACTCAATCCTAGACCAAAAGAAAAAAAAAATGGATGACAAGTTGCACGTTGGTGTGGTGGCCAGGCAGTGCGTACAACCCCAAGTACCCCTTTCCGGACTCAGGGTATATAGCACACTTAATCCTAGACCAAAATAAAAATAAAAAATGGATGACAAGTTGCAAGTTGGTGTGGTGGCCAGGCAGTGCGTACAACCCCAAGTACTCCTTTCCGGACTCAGGGTATGTTAGCACACTCAATCCTAGACCAAAAGAAAAAAAAAATGGATGACAAGTTGCAAGTTGGTGTGGTGGCCAGGCAGTGCGTACAACCCCAAGTACTCCTTTCCGGACTCAGGGTATGTTAGCACACTCAAACCTAGACCAAAAGAAAAAAAAAAAATGGATGACAAGTTGCAAGTTGGTGTGGTGGCCAGGCAGTGCGTACAACCCCAAGTACTCCTTTCCGGACTCAGGGTATGTTAGCACACTCAAACCTAGACCAAAAGAAAAAAAAAATGGATGACAAGTTGCAAGTTGGTGTGGTGGCCAGGCAGTGCGTACAACCCCAAGTACTCCTTTCCGGACTCAGGGTATGTTAGCACACTCAAACCTAGACCAAAAGAAAAAAAAATGGATGACAAGTTGCAAGTTGGTGTGGTGGCCAGGCAGTGCGTACAACCCCAAGTACTCCTTTCCGGACTTAGGGTATATAGCACACTCAATCCTAGACCAAAAGAAAAAAAAAGTAGATGACAAGTTGCAAGTTGGTGTGGTGGCCAGGCAGTGCGTACAACCCCAAGTACTCCTTTCCGGACTCAGGGTATGTTAGCACACTCAAACCTAGACCAAAAAAAAAAAAAAAAATGGATGACAAGTTGCAAGTTGGTGTGGTGGCCAGGCAGTGCGTACAACCCCAGTACTCCTTTCCGGACTCAGGGTATGTTAGCACACTCAAACCTAGACCAAAAGAAAAAAAAAAAAAAATGGATGACAAGTTGCAAGTTGGTGTGGTGGCCAGGCAGTGCGTACAACCCCAAGTACTCCTTTCCGGACTCAGGGTATATAGCACACTCAATCCTAGACCAAAAGAAAAAAAAAAAAAAAAATGGATGACAAGTTGCAAGTTGGTGTGGTGGCCAGGCAGTGCGTACAACCCCAAGTACTCCTTTCCGGACTTAGGGTATATAGCACACTCAATCCTAGACCAAAAGAAAAAAAAAATGGATGACAAGTTGCAAGTTGGTGTGGTGGCCAGGCAGTGCGTACAACCCCAAGTACTCCTTTCCGGACTTAGGGTATGTTAGCACACTCAATCCTAGACCAAAATAAAAAAAAAAAAAAATGGATGACAAGTTGCAAGTTGGTGTGGTGGCCAGGCAGTGCGTACAACCCCAAGTACTCCTTTCCGGACTCAGGGTATGTTAGCACACTCAAACCTAGACCAAAAGAAAAAAAAAAAAATGGATGACAAGTTGCAAGTTGGTGTGGTGGCCAGGCAGTGCGTACAACCCCAAGTACTCCTTTCCGGACTTAGGGTATATAGCACACTCAATCCTAGACCAAAAGAAAAAAAAAGTAGATGACAAGTTGCAAGTTGGTGTGGTGGCCAGGCAGTGCGTACAACCCCAGTACTCCTTTCCGGACTCAGGGTATGTTAGCACACTCAATCCTAGACCAAAAGAAAAAAAATAAAAAATAAAAAATGGATGACAAGTTGCAAGTTGGTGTGGTGGCCAGGCAGTGCGTACAACCCCAAGTACCCCTTTCCGGACTCAGGGTATATAGCACACTCAATCCTAGACCAAAAGAAAAAAAATAAATGGATGACAAGTTGGTGTGGCGGCCAGGCAGTGCGTACAACCCCAAGTACTCCTTTCCGGACTCAGGGTATGTTAGCACACTCAAACCTAGACCAAAAGAAAAAAAAAATAAAAATGGATGACAAGTTGCAAGTTGGTGAGGTGGCCAGGCAGTGCGTACAACCCCAAGTACTCCTTTCCGGACTCAGGGTATATAGCACACTCAATCCTAGACCAAAAGAAAAAAAAAAAATGGATGACAAGTTGCAAGTTGGTGTGGTGGCCAGGCAGTGCATACAACCCCAGTACTCCTTTCCGGACTCAGGGTGTTAGCACACTCAATCCTAGACCAAAAGAAAAAAAAAAATGGATGACAAGTTGCACGTTGGTGTGGTGGCCAGGCAGTGCGTACAACCCCAAGTACCCCTTTCCGGACTCAGGGTATATAGCACACTTAATCCTAGACCAAAATAAAAATAAAAAATGGATGACAAGTTGCAAGTTGGTGTGGTGGCCAGGCAGTGCGTACAACCCCAAGTACTCCTTTCCGGACTCAGGGTATGTTAGCACACTCAATCCTAGACCAAAAGAAAAAAAAAATGGATGACAAGTTGCAAGTTGGTGTGGTGGCCAGGCAGTGCGTACAACCCCAAGTACTCCTTTCCGGACTCAGGGTATGTTAGCACACTCAAACCTAGACCAAAAGAAAAAAAAAAATGGATGACAAGTTGCAAGTTGGTGTGGTGGCCAGGCAGTGCGTACAACCCCAAGTACTCCTTTCCGGACTCAGGGTATGTTAGCACACTCAAACCTAGACCAAAAGAAAAAAAAAATGGATGACAAGTTGCAAGTTGGTGTGGTGGCCAGGCAGTGCGTACAACCCCAAGTACTCCTTTCCGGACTCAGGGTATGTTAGCACACTCAAACCTAGACCAAAAGAAAAAAAAATGGATGACAAGTTGCAAGTTGGTGTGGTGGCCAGGCAGTGCGTACAACCCCAAGTACTCCTTTCCGGACTTAGGGTATATAGCACACTCAATCCTAGACCAAAAGAAAAAAAAAGTAGATGACAAGTTGCAAGTTGGTGTGGTGGCCAGGCAGTGCGTACAACCCCAAGTACTCCTTTCCGGACTCAGGGTATGTTAGCACACTCAAACCTAGACCAAAAAAAAAAAAAAAAAATGGATGACAAGTTGCAAGTTGGTGTGGTGGCCAGGCAGTGCGTACAACCCCAGTACTCCTTTCCGGACTCAGGGTATGTTAGCACACTCAAACCTAGACCAAAAGAAAAAAAAAAAAAATGGATGACAAGTTGCAAGTTGGTGTGGTGGCCAGGCAGTGCGTACAACCCCAAGTACTCCTTTCCGGACTCAGGGTATATAGCACACTCAATCCTAGACCAAAAGAAAAAAAAAAAAAAAAAAATGGATGACAAGTTGCAAGTTGGTGTGGTGGCCAGGCAGTGCGTACAACCCCAAGTACTCCTTTCCGGACTTAGGGTATATAGCACACTCAATCCTAGACCAAAAGAAAAAAAAAATGGATGACAAGTTGCAAGTTGGTGTGGTGGCCAGGCAGTGCGTACAACCCCAAGTACTCCTTTCCGGACTTAGGGTATGTTAGCACACTCAATCCTAGACCAAAATAAAAAATAAAAAAATGGATGACAAGTTGCAAGTTGGTGTGGTGGCCAGGCAGTGTGTACAACCCCAAGTACTCCTTTCCGGACTCAGGGTATGTTAGCACACTCAAACCTAGACCAAAAGAAAAAAAAAAAAATGGATGACAAGTTGCAAGTTGGTGTGGTGGCCAGGCAGTGCGTACAACCCCAAGTACTCCTTTCCGGACTTAGGGTATATAGCACACTCAATCCTAGACCAAAAGAAAAAAAAAGTAGATGACAAGTTGCAAGTTGGTGTGGTGGCCAGGCAGTGCGTACAACCCCAGTACTCCTTTCCGGACTCAGGGTATGTTAGCACACTCAATCCTAGACCAAAAGAAAAAAAATAAAAAATAAAAAATGGATGACAAGTTGCAAGTTGGTGTGGTGGCCAGGCAGTGCGTACAACCCCAAGTACCCCTTTCCGGACTCAGGGTATATAGCACACTCAATCCTAGACCAAAAGAAAAAAAATAAATGGATGACAAGTTGCAAGTTGGTGTGGTGGCCAGGCAGTGCGTACAACCCCAAGTACTCCTTTCCGGACTCAGGGTATGTTAGCACACTCAAACCTAGACCAAAAGAAGAAAAAAAAAAAAAAAATGGATGACAAGTTGGTGTGGTGGCCAGGCAGTGCGTACAACCCCAAGTACCCCTTTCCGGACTCAGGGTATATAGCACACTCAAACCTAGACCAAAAGAAAAAAAAAATGGATGACAAGTTGCAAGTTGGTGTGGTGGCCAGGCAGTGCATACAACCCCAGTACTCCTTTCCGGACTCAGGGTATGTTAGCACACTCAAACCTAGACCAAAAGAAAAAAAAAATGGATGACAAGTTGCAAGTTGGTGTGGTGGCCAGGCAGTGCGTACAACCCCAAGTACTCCTTTCCGGACTTAGGGTATATAGCACACTCAATCCTAGACCAAAAGAAAAAAAAAATGGATGACAAGTTGCAAGTTGGTGTGGTGGCCAGGCAGTGCATGCAACCCCAGTACTCCTTTCCGGACTCAGGGTATATAGCACACTCAAACCTAGACCAAAAGAAAAAAAAAATGGATGACAAGTTGCAAGTTGGTGTGGTGGCCAGGCAGTGCGTACAACCCCAAGTAATCCTTTCCGGACTCAGGGTATGTTAGCACACTCAAACCTAGACCAAAAGAAAAAAAAAATGGATGACAAGTTGCAAGTTGGTGTGGTGGCCAGGCAGTGCATACAACCCCAGTACTCCTTTCCGGACTCAGGGTATATAGCACACTCAAACCTAGACCAAAAGAAAAAAAAAAAAATGGATGACAAGTTGCAAGTTGGTGTGGTGGCCAGGCAGTGCGTACAACCCCAAGTACTCCTTTCCGGACTTAGGGTATATAGCACACTCAATCCTAGACCAAAAGAAAAAAAAAGTAGATGACAAGTTGCAAGTTGGTGTGGTGGCCAGGCAGTGCGTACAACCCCAGTACTCCTTTCCGGACTCAGGGTATGTTAGCACACTCAATCCTAGACCAAAAGAAAAAAAATAAAAAATAAAAAATGGATGACAAGTTGCAAGTTGGTGTGGTGGCCAGGCAGTGCGTACAACCCCAAGTACCCCTTTCCGGACTCAGGGTATATAGCACACTCAATCCTAGACCAAAAGAAAAAAAATAAATGGATGACAAGTTGGTGTGGCGGCCAGGCAGTGCGTACAACCCCAAGTACTCCTTTCCGGACTCAGGGTATGTTAGCACACTCAAACCTAGACCAAAAGAAAAAAAAAATAAAAATGGATGACAAGTTGCAAGTTGGTGAGGTGGCCAGGCAGTGCGTACAACCCCAAGTACTCCTTTCCGGACTCAGGGTATATAGCACACTCAATCCTAGACCAAAAGAAAAAAAAAAAATGGATGACAAGTTGCAAGTTGGTGTGGTGGCCAGGCAGTGCATACAACCCCAGTACTCCTTTCCGGACTCAGGGTGTTAGCACACTCAATCCTAGACCAAAAGAAAAAAAAAAATGGATGACAAGTTGCACGTTGGTGTGGTGGCCAGGCAGTGCGTACAACCCCAAGTACCCCTTTCCGGACTCAGGGTATATAGCACACTTAATCCTAGACCAAAATAAAAATAAAAAATGGATGACAAGTTGCAAGTTGGTGTGGTGGCCAGGCAGTGCGTACAACCCCAAGTACTCCTTTCCGGACTCAGGGTATGTTAGCACACTCAATCCTAGACCAAAAGAAAAAAAAAATGGATGACAAGTTGCAAGTTGGTGTGGTGGCCAGGCAGTGCGTACAACCCCAAGTACTCCTTTCCGGACTCAGGGTATGTTAGCACACTCAAACCTAGACCAAAAGAAAAAAAAAAATGGATGACAAGTTGCAAGTTGGTGTGGTGGCCAGGCAGTGCGTACAACCCCAAGTACTCCTTTCCGGACTCAGGGTATGTTAGCACACTCAAACCTAGACCAAAAGAAAAAAAAAATGGATGACAAGTTGCAAGTTGGTGTGGTGGCCAGGCAGTGCGTACAACCCCAAGTACTCCTTTCCGGACTCAGGGTATGTTAGCACACTCAAACCTAGACCAAAAGAAAAAAAAATGGATGACAAGTTGCAAGTTGGTGTGGTGGCCAGGCAGTGCGTACAACCCCAAGTACTCCTTTCCGGACTTAGGGTATATAGCACACTCAATCCTAGACCAAAAGAAAAAAAAAGTAGATGACAAGTTGCAAGTTGGTGTGGTGGCCAGGCAGTGCGTACAACCCCAAGTACTCCTTTCCGGACTCAGGGTATGTTAGCACACTCAAACCTAGACCAAAAAAAAAAAAAAAAAATGGATGACAAGTTGCAAGTTGGTGTGGTGGCCAGGCAGTGCGTACAACCCCAGTACTCCTTTCCGGACTCAGGGTATGTTAGCACACTCAAACCTAGACCAAAAGAAAAAAAAAAAAAATGGATGACAAGTTGCAAGTTGGTGTGGTGGCCAGGCAGTGCGTACAACCCCAAGTACTCCTTTCCGGACTCAGGGTATATAGCACACTCAATCCTAGACCAAAAGAAAAAAAAAAAAAAAAAAATGGATGACAAGTTGCAAGTTGGTGTGGTGGCCAGGCAGTGCGTACAACCCCAAGTACTCCTTTCCGGACTTAGGGTATATAGCACACTCAATCCTAGACCAAAAGAAAAAAAAAATGGATGACAAGTTGCAAGTTGGTGTGGTGGCCAGGCAGTGCGTACAACCCCAAGTACTCCTTTCCGGACTTAGGGTATGTTAGCACACTCAATCCTAGACCAAAATAAAAAATAAAAAAATGGATGACAAGTTGCAAGTTGGTGTGGTGGCCAGGCAGTGCGTACAACCCCAAGTACTCCTTTCCGGACTCAGGGTATGTTAGCACACTCAAACCTAGACCAAAAGAAAAAAAAAAAAATGGATGACAAGTTGCAAGTTGGTGTGGTGGCCAGGCAGTGCGTACAACCCCAAGTACTCCTTTCCGGACTTAGGGTATATAGCACACTCAATCCTAGACCAAAAGAAAAAAAAAGTAGATGACAAGTTGCAAGTTGGTGTGGTGGCCAGGCAGTGCGTACAACCCCAGTACTCCTTTCCGGACTCAGGGTATGTTAGCACACTCAATCCTAGACCAAAAGAAAAAAAATAAAAAATAAAAAATGGATGACAAGTTGCAAGTTGGTGTGGTGGCCAGGCAGTGCGTACAACCCCAAGTACCCCTTTCCGGACTCAGGGTATATAGCACACTCAATCCTAGACCAAAAGAAAAAAAATAAATGGATGACAAGTTGCAAGTTGGTGTGGTGGCCAGGCAGTGCGTACAACCCCAAGTACTCCTTTCCGGACTCAGGGTATGTTAGCACACTCAAACCTAGACCAAAAGAAGAAAAAAAAAAAAAAAATGGATGACAAGTTGGTGTGGTGGCCAGGCAGTGCGTACAACCCCAAGTACCCCTTTCCGGACTCAGGGTATATAGCACACTCAAACCTAGACCAAAAGAAAAAAAAAATGGATGACAAGTTGCAAGTTGGTGTGGTGGCCAGGCAGTGCATACAACCCCAGTACTCCTTTCCGGACTCAGGGTATGTTAGCACACTCAAACCTAGACCAAAAGAAAAAAAAAATGGATGACAAGTTGCAAGTTGGTGTGGTGGCCAGGCAGTGCGTACAACCCCAAGTACTCCTTTCCGGACTTAGGGTATATAGCACACTCAATCCTAGACCAAAAGAAAAAAAAAATGGATGACAAGTTGCAAGTTGGTGTGGTGGCCAGGCAGTGCATGCAACCCCAGTACTCCTTTCCGGACTCAGGGTATATAGCACACTCAAACCTAGACCAAAAGAAAAAAAAAATGGATGACAAGTTGCAAGTTGGTGTGGTGGCCAGGCAGTGCGTACAACCCCAAGTAATCCTTTCCGGACTCAGGGTATGTTAGCACACTCAAACCTAGACCAAAAGAAAAAAAAAATGGATGACAAGTTGCAAGTTGGTGTGGTGGCCAGGCAGTGCATACAACCCCAGTACTCCTTTCCGGACTCAGGGTATATAGCACACTCAATCCTAGACCAAAAGAAAAAAAAAAATGGATGACAAGTTGCAAGTTGGTGAGGTGGCCAGGCAGTGCGTACAACCCCAAGTACTCCTTTCCGGACTCAGGGTATGTTAGCACACTCAATCCTAGACCAAAAGAAAAAAAAAATGTATGACAAGTTGCAAGTTGGTGTGGTGGCCAGGCAGTGCGTACAACCCCAAATACCCCTTTCCGGACTCAGGGTATATAGCACACTCAATCCTAGACCAAAAGAAAAAAAATAAATGGATGACAAGTTGCAAGTTGGTGTGGTGGCCAGGCAGTGCGTACAACCCCAAGTACTCCTTTCCGGACTCAGGGTATGTTAGCACACTCAAACCTAGACCAAAAGAAAAAAAAAAAAAAAATGGATGACAAGTTGGTGTGGTGGCCAGGCAGTGCGTACAACCCCAAGTACCCCTTTCCGGACTCAGGGTATATAGCACACTCAAACCTAGACCAAAAGAAAAAAAAAAAAAGGATGACAAGTTGCAAGTTGGTGTGGTGGCCAGGCAGTGCATACAACCCCAGTACTCCTTTCCGGACTCAGGGTATGTTAGCACACTCAAACCTAGACCAAAAGAAAAAAAAAAAAATGGATGACAAGTTGCAAGTTGGTGTGGTGGCCAGGCAGTGCGTACAACCCCAAGTACTCCTTTCCGGACTTAGGGTATATAGCACACTCAATCCTAGACCAAAAGAAAAAAAAAATGGATGACAAGTTGCAAGTTGGTGTGGTGGCCAGGCAGTGCGTACAACCCCAAGTACTCCTTTCCGGACTCAGGGTATGTTAGCACACTCAAACCTAGACCAAAAGAAAAAAAAATGGATGACAAGTTGGTGTGGTGGCCAGGCAGTGCGTACAACCCCAAGTACCCCATTCCGGACTCAGGGTATATAGCACACTCAATCCTAGACCAAAAGAAAAAAAAAAAAAATGGATGACAAGTTGCAAGTTGGTGTGGTGGCCAGGCAGTGCGTACAACCCCAAGTACTCCTTTCCGGACTTAGGGTATATAGCACACTCAATCCTAGACCAAAAGAAAAAAAAAATGGATGACAAGTTGCAAGTTGGTGTGGTGGCCAGGCAGTGCGTACAACCCCAAGTACTCCTTTCCGGACTTAGGGTATGTTAGCACACTCAATCCTAGACCAAAATAAAAAAAAAAAAAAATGGATGACAAGTTGCAAGTTGGTGTGGTGGCCAGGCAGTGCGTACAACCCCAAGTACTCCTTTCCGGACTCAGGGTATGTTAGCACACTCAAACCTAGACCAAAAGAAAAAAAAAAAATGGATGACAAGTTGCAAGTTGGTGTGGTGGCCAGGCAGTGCGTACAACCCCAAGTACTCCTTTCCGGACTTAGGGTATATAGCACACTCAATCCTAGACCAAAAGAAAAAAAAAGTAGATGACAAGTTGCAAGTTGGTGTGGTGGCCAGGCAGTGCGTACAACCCCAGTACTCCTTTCCGGACTCAGGGTATGTTAGCACACTCAATCCTAGACCAAAAGAAAAAAAATAAAAAATAAAAAATGGATGACAAGTTGCAAGTTGGTGTGGTGGCCAGGCAGTGCGTACAACCCCAAGTACCCCTTTCCGGACTCAGGGTATATAGCACACTCAATCCTAGACCAAAAGAAAAAAAATAAATGGATGACAAGTTGCAAGTTGGTGTGGTGGCCAGGCAGTGCGTACAACCCCAAGTACTCCTTTCCGGACTCAGGGTATGTTAGCACACTCAAACCTAGACCAAAAGAAGAAAAAAAAAAAAAAAATGGATGACAAGTTGGTGTGGTGGCCAGGCAGTGCGTACAACCCCAAGTACCCCTTTCCGGACTCAGGGTATATAGCACACTCAAACCTAGACCAAAAGAAAAAAAAAAAAATGGATGACAAGTTGCAAGTTGGTGTGGTGGCCAGGCAGTGCATACAACCCCAGTACTCCTTTCCGGACTCAGGGTATGTTAGCACACTCAAACCTAGACCAAAAGAAAAAAAAAATGGATGACAAGTTGCAAGTTGGTGTGGTGGCCAGGCAGTGCGTACAACCCCAAGTACTCCTTTCCGGACTTAGGGTATATAGCACACTCAATCCTAGACCAAAAGAAAAAAAAATGGATGACAAGTTGCAAGTTGGTGTGGTGGCCAGGCAGTGCATGCAACCCCAGTACTCCTTTCCGGACTCAGGGTATATAGCACACTCAAACCTAGACCAAAAGAAAAAAAAAATGGATGACAAGTTGCAAGTTGGTGTGGTGGCCAGGCAGTGCGTACAACCCCAAGTAATCCTTTCCGGACTCAGGGTATGTTAGCACACTCAAACCTAGACCAAAAGAAAAAAAAAATGGATGACAAGTTGCAAGTTGGTGTGGTGGCCAGGCAGTGCATACAACCCCAGTACTCCTTTCCGGACTCAGGGTATATAGCACACTCAATCCTAGACCAAAAGAAAAAAAAAAATGGATGACAAGTTGCAAGTTGGTGAGGTGGCCAGGCAGTGCGTACAACCCCAAGTACTCCTTTCCGGACTCAGGGTATGTTAGCACACTCAATCCTAGACCAAAAGAAAAAAAAATGTATGACAAGTTGCAAGTTGGTGTGGTGGCCAGGCAGTGCGTACAACCCCAAGTACCCCTTTCCGGACTCAGGGTATATAGCACACTCAATCCTAGACCAAAAGAAAAAAAATAAATGGATGACAAGTTGCAAGTTGGTGTGGTGGCCAGGCAGTGCGTACAACCCCAAGTACTCCTTTCCGGACTCAGGGTATGTTAGCACACTCAAACCTAGACCAAAAGAAAAAAAAAAAAAAAATGGATGACAAGTTGGTGTGGTGGCCAGGCAGTGCGTACAACCCCAAGTACCCCTTTCCGGACTCAGGGTATATAGCACACTCAAACCTAGACCAAAAGAAAAAAAAAATGGATGACAAGTTGCAAGTTGGTGTGGTGGCCAGGCAGTGCATACAACCCCAGTACTCCTTTCCGGACTCAGGGTATATAGCACACTCAAACCTAGACCAAAAGAAAAAAAAAATGGATGACAAGTTGCAAGTTGGTGTGGTGGCCAGGCAGTGCGTACAACCCCAAGTAATCCTTTCCGGACTCAGGGTATGTTAGCACACTCAAACCTAGACCAAAAGAAAAAAAAATGGATGACAAGTTGCAAGTTGGTGTGGTGGCCAGGCAGTGCATACAACCCCAGTACTCCTTTCCGGACTCAGGGTATATAGCACACTCAATCCTAGACCAAAAGAAAAAAAAAAATGGATGACAAGTTGCAAGTTGGTGAGGTGGCCAGGCAGTGCGTACAACCCCAAGTACTCCTTTCCGGACTCAGGGTATGTTAGCACACTCAATCCTAGACCAAAAGAAAAAAAAAATGTATGACAAGTTGCAAGTTGGTGTGGTGGCCAGGCAGTGCGTACAACCCCAAGTACCCCTTTCCGGACTCAGGGTATATAGCACACTCAATCCTAGACCAAAAGAAAAAAAATAAATGGATGACAAGTTGCAAGTTGGTGTGGTGGCCAGGCAGTGCGTACAACCCCAAGTACTCCTTTCCGGACTCAGGGTATGTTAGCACACTCAAACCTAGACCAAAAGAAAAAAAAAAAAAAAATGGATGACAAGTTGGTGTGGTGGCCAGGCAGTGCGTACAACCCCAAGTACCCCTTTCCGGACTCAGGGTATATAGCACACTCAAACCTAGACCAAAAGAAAAAAAAAATGGATGACAAGTTGCAAGTTGGTGTGGTGGCCAGGCAGTGCATACAACCCCAGTACTCCTTTCCGGACTCAGGGTATGTTAGCACACTCAAACCTAGACCAAAAGAAAAAAAAAAAAAAATGGATGACAAGTTGCAAGTTGGTGTGGTGGCCAGGCAGTGCGTACAACCCCAAGTACTCCTTTCCGGACTTAGGGTATATAGCACACTCAATCCTAGACCAAAAGAAAAAAAAAATGGATGACAAGTTGCAAGTTGGTGTGGTGGCCAGGCAGTGCGTACAACCCCAAGTACTCCTTTCCGGACTCAGGGTATGTTAGCACACTCAAACCTAGACCAAAAGAAAAAAAAATGGATGACAAGTTGGTGTGGTGGCCAGGCAGTGCGTACAACCCCAAGTACCCCATTCCGGACTCAGGGTATATAGCACACTCAATCCTAGACCAAAATAAAAATAAAAAATGGATGACAAGTTGCAAGTTGGTGTGGTGGCCAGGCAGTGCGTACAACCCCAAGTACTCCTTTCCGGACTCAGGGTATATAGCACACTCAATCCTAGACCAAAAGAAAAAAAAAAAATGGATGACAAGTTGCAAGTTGGTGTGGTGGCCAGGCAGTGCGTACAACCCCAAGTACTCCTTTCCGGACTCAGGGTATGTTAGCACACTCAAACCTAGACCAAAAGAAAAAAAAAATGGATGACAAGTTGCAAGTTGGTGTGGTGGCCAGGCAGTGCGTACAACCCCAAGTGCTCCTTTCCGGACTTAGGGTATATAGCACACTCAATCCTAGACCAAAAGAAAAAAAAAAGTAGATGACAAGTTGCAAGTTGGTGTGGTGGCCAGGCAGTGCGTACAACCCCAAGTACTCCTTTCCGGACTCAGGGTATGTTAGCACACTCAAACCTAGACCAAAAAAAAAAAAAATGGATGACAAGTTGGTGTGGTGGCCAGGCAGTGCGTACAACCCCAAGTACCCCTTTCCGGACTCAGGGTATATAGCACACTCAATCCTAGACCAAAATAAAAATAAAAAATGGATGACAAGTTGCAAGTTGGTGTGGTGGCCAGGCAGTGCGTACAACCCCAAGTACTCCTTTCCGGACTCAGGGTATGTTAGCACACGCAAACCTAGACCAAAAGAAAAAAAAAATGGATGACAAGTTGCAAGTTGGTGTGGTGGCCAGGCAGTGCATACAACCCCAGTACTCCTTTCCGGACTCAGGGTATGTTAGCACACTCAAACCTAGACCAAAAGAAAAAAAAAAATGGATGACAAGTTGCAAGTTGGTGTGGTGGCCAGGCAGTGCGTACAACCCCAAGTACCCCTTTCCGGACTCAGGGTATATAGCACACTCAATCCTAAACCAAAAGAAAAAAATAAATGGATGACAAGTTGCAAGTTGGTGTGGTGGCCAGGCAGTGCGTACAACCCCAAGTACTCCTTTCCGGACTCAGGGTATGTTAGCACACTCAAACCTAGACCAAAAAAAAAAAAAAATGGATGACAAGTTGCAAGTTGGTGTGGTGGCCAGGCAGTGCGTACAACCCCAAGTGCTCCTTTCCGGACTTAGGGTATATAGCACACTCAATCCTAGACCAAAAGAAAAAAAAAAGTAGATGACAAGTTGCAAGTTGGTGTGGTGGCCAGGCAGTGCGTACAACCCCAAGTACTCCTTTCCGGACTCAGGGTATGTTAGCACACTCAAACCTAGACCAAAAGAAAAAAAAAAAAAAAATGGATGACAAGTTGGTGTGGTGGCCAGGCAGTGCGTACAACCCCAAGTACCCCTTTCCGGACTCAGGGTATATAGCACACTCAATCCTAGACCAAAATAAAAATAAAAAATGGATGACAAGTTGCAAGTTGGTGTGGTGGCCAGGCAGTGCGTACAACCCCAAGTACTCCTTTCCGGACTAAGGGTATGTTAGCACACGCAAACCTAGACCAAAAGAAAAAAAAAATGGATGACAAGTTGCAAGTTGGTGTGGTGGCCAGGCAGTGCATACAACCCCAGTACTCCTTTCCGGACTCAGGGTATGTTAGCACACTCAAACATAGACCAAAAGAAAAAAAAAAAAAAAAATGGATGACAAGTTGCAAGTTGGTGTGGTGGCCAGGCAGTGCGTACAACCCCAAGTACCCCTTTCCGGACTCAGGGTATATAGCACACTCAATCCTAAACCAAAAGAAAAAAAATAAATGGATGACAAGTTGCAAGTTGGTGTGGTGGCCAGGCAGTGCGTACAACCCCAAGTACTCCTTTCCGGACTCAGGGTATGTTAGCACACTCAAACCTAGACCAAAAAAAAAAAAAAATGGATGACAAGTTGCAAGTTGGTGTGGTGGCCAGGCAGTGCGTACAACCCCAAGTGCTCCTTTCCGGACTTAGGGTATATAGCACACTCAATCCTAGACCAAAAGAAAAAAAAAAGTAGATGACAAGTTGCAAGTTGGTGTGGTGGCCAGGCAGTGCGTACAACCCCAAGTACTCCTTTCCGGACTCAGGGTATGTTAGCACACTCAAACCTAGACCAAAAGAAAAAAAAAAAAAAAAAAAAATGGATGACAAGTTGGTGTGGTGGCCAGGCAGTGCGTACAACCCCAAGTACCCCTTTCCGGACTCAGGGTATATAGCACACTCAATCCTAGACCAAAATAAAAATAAAAAATGGATGACAAGTTGCAAGTTGGTGTGGTGGCCAGGCAGTGCGTACAACCCCAAGTACTCCTTTCCGGACTCAGGGTATGTTAGCACACGCAAACCTAGACCAAAAGAAAAAAAAAAATGGATGACAAGTTGCAAGTTGGTGTGGTGGCCAGGCAGTGCATACAACCCCAGTACTCCTTTCCGGACTCAGGGTATGTTAGCACACTCAAACCTAGACCAAAAGAAAAAAAAAAAAAAAAAATGGATGACAAGTTGCAAGTTGGTGTGGTGGCCAGGCAGTGCGTACAACCCCAAGTACCCCTTTCCGGACTCAGGGTATATAGCACACTCAATCCTAAACCAAAAGAAAAAAAATAAATGGATGACAAGTTGCAAGTTGGTGTGGTGGCCAGGCAGTGCGTACAACCCCAAGTACTCCTTTCCGGACTCAGGGTATGTTAGCACACTCAAACCTAGACCAAAAGAAAAAAAAATTGGATGACAAGTTGCAAGTTGGTGTGGTGGCCAGGCAGTGCGTACAACCCCAAGTGCTCCTTTCCGGACTTAGGGTATATAGCACACTCAATCCTAGACCAAAAGAAAAAAAAAAGTAGATGACAAGTTGCAAGTTGGTGTGGTGGCCAGGCAGTGCGTACAATCCCAAGTACTCCTTTCCGGACTCAGGGTATGTTAGCACACTCAAACCTAGACCAAAAGAAAAAAAAAATGGATGACAAGTTGCAAGTTGGTGTGGTGGCCAGGCAGTGCGTACAACCCCAAGTACTCCTTTCCGGACTCAGGGTATGTTAGCACACTCAAACCTAGACCAAAAGAAAAAAAAAAATGGATGACAAGTTGCAAGTTGGTGTGGTGGCCAGGCAGTGCATACAACCCCAGTACTCCTTTCCGGACTCAGGGTATGTTAGCACACTCAATCCTAGACCAAAAGAAAAAAAAAAAAAAAAATGGATGACAAGTTGCAAGTTGGTGTGGTGGCCAGGCAGTGCGTACAACCCCAAGTACTCCTTTCCGGACTCAGGGTATGTTGCACACTCAATCCTGGAGTAAGAATGATTTCTGCTCCCCCAGTCAGTGACATCTCCAGGTCGCACACACTGAGGGAACACATATTTAACCCCTTCCCTGCCAGGAACAAGTACACAGTAATTAGTGCATATTCATAGCACTGATCGCTGTATAAATGTCACTGGTCCAAAAAAAGTGTTAAAAGTGTCTTATCTGTGCGTCACAATACCGAAAAAAAAACAAAAAAAAAAAACAAAAAAAAAAAAAAAAAACAGCCCACACGCAGATCACCGCCATTGATATAAAAAAATGTATATGAATTATAAAAACGCCATAAATCTTTCCCATAGTTTGTAGGCGCTATAACTTTTGCGCAAACCAATCAATATATACACTTACTGCATCTGTTTACCAAAAATATGTAGACTATATATTGGCCTAAACTGATGAAGAAATTTGTTTTTGTTTTTAAAAAAAACATTTTTTGGGCATATAGAAAAACAAACAAACACGCACAATATTTATTTTTAAGTGTCGCTTTTTGTTTACAGCACAAAAAAATACATATATTAATTTTTATTATTAATTTATTAAGTAATTATTTAATTAAATATATATATTAATTTTTATTAATTAATTAAATATTTAAATATGGAATTAATTAAATTAAATATATATATTAATTTTTATTAATTAATTTATTAATTATTATAATTTAAATATATATTAATTTTTGGTGGGGAAAAAAAAAAATTTAGTTTGGGTACAGGCAGTGCCGTATCGCAAAAAAAATAGCCTGGTCATTAAGGGGGGTAAAATCTCTCGGGACTGAAGTAGTCAATGTAAAGACCTTCAAACACTCACGGTCAGGAAGCTCCTTGTAGGTGACAGTGATATAGAAGCAATCGGCATGCTATCCGATGTGGCCGGGTACTCCAGGCAAACACGTCCGCACTCTTCCCCCGCAGCAGAGCAACTGCCGCTCTGCCAGCCAGTGTTGAGTATTTATATTCCGTTCAACCAATCACAGAACAGCCAAATCCCTATAACGTCCCTGGTTGCCATAGTAACAGCTGCAGGTCTCGTTAACAAGTCACGTGACGCGACTCAACGGCTGATTGCTTGTGGGGACAAGGCAGGCTGCTCAAGGCTGCCTATCACAGGATGCTGCGGAAGTGACGTTTCCGCCAGAAATTGCGTACTGCGCATGCGCCGTGCGTTCCAAACGCTAGCGCCGTGCGTTCCAACGTATGTTCGGCAATACAGTTAAGCAAAAGCATCACAGAATGTTACGGAAGTGACTGTGCAGACAACACAAACACTGGGTGTTACAACACCAATACTTCCCTTGTTACCTCGTATCAGTTTTTAAATAACCATGCTGAGCTACGTGCGGTCTTAGGTTATGGAGTGCTGGGACTTGTAGTGCCTATGCTGAGCTACGTGCGGTCTTCGGTTATGGAGTGCTGGGACTTGTAGTGCCTATGCTGAGCTACGTGCGGTCTTAGGTTCTGCATTGCTGGGACTTGTAGTGCCTATGCTGAGCTACGTGCGGTCTTAGGTTATGGAGTGCTGGGACTTGTAGTGCCTATCCTGAGCTACATGCTTCAATGTTCAGTGTTGTAACGAACGGCCCAGTGTTTGTGTTGTGTGTAACATCACTTCCGTAACATTATGTGATGGTTCCGCTGAACTGTATTGCCGAAACTATGTTGGAACGCACGGCGCGAGTGTTTGGAACGCATCGCGCATGCGCAATACGCAATTTCTGGCGGCAACGTCACTTCTGCAGCATCCTGTGATAGGCAGAAAAATGTGACACTACACCGCACGTAGCTCAGCATAGGCACTACAAGTCCCAGCAATCCAGAAGTCCCAGCACTCCATAACCGAAGACCGCACGTAGCTCAGCATAGGCACTACAAGTCCCAGCAATCCAGAACCTAAAACTGCACGTAGCTCAGCATAGGCACTACAAGTCCCAGCACTCCATAACCGAAGACCGCACGTAGCTCAGCATAGGCACTACAAGTCCCAGCAATCCAGAACGTAAAACTGCACGTAGCTCAGCATAGGCACTACAAGTCCCAGCACTCCATAACCGAAGACCGCACGTAGCTCAGCATAGGCACTACAAGTCCCAGCACTCCATAACCGAAGACCGCACGTAGCTCAGCATAGGCACTACAAGTCCCAGCAATCCAGAACCTAACAGCACACGTAGCTCAGCATAGGCACTACAAGTCCCAGCACTCCATAACCTAACAGCACACGTAGCTCAGCATGGTTATTTAAAAACTGATACGAGGTAACAAGGGAAGTATTGGTGTTGTAACGCCCAGTGTTTGTGTTGTCTGCACAGTCACTTCCGTAACATTATGTGATGCTTTTGCTTAACTGTATTGCCGAACATGTGTTGGAACGCACGGCGCTAGCGTTTGGAACGCACGGCGCATGCGCAGTACGCAATTTCTGGCGGAAACGTCACGTCCGCAGCATCCTGTGATAGGCAGCATAATGTGACACTACACCCGCGACAGTCCCCTATCTTTTCCGCGGCAGCCTGGCTGCCAGGCCAGCTCAGGCTCAGCCATGGGCACCAGGGGTACAGATACATGAAGGGGGAGGGGCTAGAGGAGAGACCCAGGGGTACAGATACATGAAGGGGGAGGGGCTAGAGGAGAGACCCAGGGGTAGTGATACATGAAGGGGGAGGGGCTAGAGGAGAGACCTCTCCGCCTTTGGGGCCTGGGGGCGTGGCCACGAAGGGGAGGAGCCTGATGCACCCCGGTGTCCTATCACTTAGTGTCCCCCATCACAGAGCGTCCGCCCTCAACTGCGCATGTGCAGCGCATGCGCACTACGCATCACAACCCATCACCTACCACTCTCCGGAAATTGCCGAAACTAAACAGCTGATCATTCACGCATGCGCACTTCTCATTAACTCGCCTCACAACCACCCGCACGTTCACGAGGCTCGTACAATTAACAAAAGGGGTGTGATTTTGGGCGCTTATGCACTCGCTCCAATATGTAATGCACAGTGTGTAGGGCGGTGAAGAGGGCGGATACGAAATGCTTATTAACACTTATAAGGGCCAGTGTGTGGGACGTGAGAAACAAACGTGATGCATGCGCACTGCGCAACGGACACATTCTGATAGCCATACAGTGTGGTCGGTCATAAGGGCACATGACGCATGCGCACTTACATACGGACACTTTCTTAAAGCCATACAGTGTGGGCGGTGATAAGGGCACATGACGCATGCGCACTTACATACGGACACTTTCTGATAGCCATACAGTGTGGGTGGTGATAAGGGCACATGACGCATGCGCACTTACATACGGACACTTTCTGATAGCCATACAGTGTGGGCGGTGATAAGGGCACATGACGCATGCGCACTTACATACGGACACTTTCTTAAAGCCATACAGTGTGGGCGGTGATAAGGGCACATGACGCATGCGCACTTACATACGGACACTTTCTGATAGCCATACAGTGTGGGTGGTGATAAGGGCACATGACGCATGCGCACTTACATACCGACACTTTCTGATAGCCATACAATGTGGGTGGTGATAAGGGCACATGACGCATGCGCACTTCGCAACGGACACTTTCTGATAGCCATACAGTGTGGTCGGTCATAAGAGCACATGACGCATGCGCACTTACATACGGACACTTTCTTAAAGCCATACAGTGTGGTCGGTGATAAGGGCACATGACGCATGCGCACTTACATACGGACACTTTCTGATAGCCATACAGTGTGGTCGGTCATAAGAGCACATGACGCATGCGCACTTACATACGGACACTTTCTTAAAGCCATACAGTGTGGGCGGTGATAAGGGCACATGACGCATGCGCACTTCGCAACGGACACTTTCTGATAGCCATACAGTGTGGGTGGTGATAAGGGCACATGACGCATGCGCACTTACATACGGACACTTTCTGATAGCCATACAGTGTGGGCGGTGATAAGGGCACATGACGCATGCGCACTTACATACGGACACTTTCTTAAAGCCATACAGTGTGGGCGGTGATAAGGGCACATGACGCATGCGCACTTCGCAACGGACACTTTCTGATAGCCATACAGTGTGGGCGGTCATAAGAGCACATGACGCATGCGCACTTACATACCGACACTTTCTGATAGCCATACAGTGTGGGCGGTGATAAGGGCACATGACGCATGCGCACTTACATACGGACACTTTCTGATAGCCATACAGTGTGGTCGGTGATAAGGGCACATGACGCATGCGCACTTACATACGGACACTTTCTGATAGCCATACAGTGTGGTCGGTGATAAGGGCACATGACGCATGCGCACTTACATACGGACACTTTCTGATAGCCATACAGTGTGGGCGGTGATAAGGGCACATGACGCATGCGCACTTCGCAACGGACACTTTCTGATAGCCATACAGTGTGGGTGGTGATAAGGGCACATGACGCATGCGCACTTACATACCGACACTTTCTGATAGCCATACAGTGTGGTCGGTGATAAGGGCACATGACGCATGCGCACTTACATACGGACACTTTCTGATAGCCATACAGTGTGGTCGGTCATAAGAGCACATGACGCATGCGCACTTACATACGGACACTTTCTTAAAGCCATACAGTGTGGTCGGTGATAAGGGCACATGACGCATGCGCACTTACATACGGACACTTTCTGATAGCCATACAGTGTGGTCGGTGATAAGGGCACATGACGCATGCGCACTTACATACGGACACTTTCTGATAGCCATACAGTGTGGGTGGTGATAAGGGCACATGACGCATGCGCAGTTACATACGGACACTTTCTTAAAGCCATACAGTGTGGTCGGTCATAAGGGCACATGACGCATGCGCACTTACATACGGACACTTTCTGATAGCCATACAGTGTGGTCGGTGATAAGGGCACATGACGCATGCGCACTTCGCAACGGACATTTTCTGAAAGCCATACAGTGTGGGCGGTCATAAGGGCACATGACGCATGCGCACTTACATACGGACACTTTCTGTTAGCCATACAGTGTGGGCGGTCATAAGGGCACATGACGCATGCGCACTTACATACGGACACTTTCTGATAGCCATACAGTGTGGGCAGTGATAAGGGCACATGACGCATGCGCACTTACATACCGACACTTTCTGATAGCCATACAGTGTGGGCGGTCATAAGGGCACATGACGCATGCGCAGTTACATACCGACACTTTCTTAAAGCCATACAGTGTGGGTGGTGATAAGGGCACATGACGCATGCGCACTTACATACCGACACTTTCTTATAGCCATACAGTGTGGGCGGTGATAAGGGCACATGACGCATGCGCACTTCGCAATGGACACTTTCTGATAGCCATACAGTGAGGGCGGTGATAAGAGCACATGACGCATGCGCACTTACATACGGACACTTTCTGATAGCCATACAGTGTGGTCGGTGATAAGGGCACATGACGCATGCGCACTTACATACGGACACTTTCTGATAGCCATACAGTGTGGGCGGTGATAAGGGCACATGACGCATGCGCACTTACATACGGACACTTTCTTATAGCCATACAGTGTGGGCGGTGATAAGGGCACATGACGCATGCGCACTTCGCAACGGACACTTTCTGATAGCCATACAGTGTGGTCGGTCATAAGGGCACATGACGCATGCGCACTTACATACGGACACTTTCTGATAGCCATACAGTGAGGGCGGTGATAAGAGCACATGACGCATGCGCACTTACATACGGACACTTTCTGATAGCCATACAGTGTGGGTGGTGTTAAGGGCACATGACGCATGCGCACTTACATACGGACACTTTCTGATAGCCATACAGTGTGGTCGGTGATAAGGGCACATGACGCATGCGCAGTTACATACGGACACTTTCTGATAGCCATACAGTGTGGGTGGTGATAAGGGCACATGACGCATGCGCACTTACATACCGACACTTTCTGATAGCCATACAGTGTGGTCGGTCATAAGGGCACATGACGCATGCGCACTTACATACGGACACTTTCTAATAGCCATACAGTGTGGGTGGTGATAAGGGCACATGACGCATGCGCACTTCGCAACGGACACTTTCTGATAGCCATACAGTGTGGGCGGTGATAAGGGCACATGACGCATGCGCACTTACATACGGACACTTTCTTATAGCCATACAGTGTGGGCGGTGATAAGCGGACATGACGCATGCGCACTTACATACGGACACTTTCTGATAGCCATACAGTGTGGGTGGTGATAAGGGCACATGACGCATGCGCAGTTACATACGGACACTTTCTGATAGCCATACAGTGTGGGCGGTGATAAGGGCACATGACGCATGCGCACTTACATACGGACACTTTCTGATAGCCATACAGTGTGGGTGGTGATAAGGGCACATGACGCATGCGCACTTACATACGTACACTTTCTGATAGCCATACCGTGTCGTCGATGATAAGGGCACATGACGCATGCGCAGTTACATACGGACACTTTCTTATAGCCATACAGTGTGGGCGATGATAAGGGCACATGACGCATGCGCACTTACATACAGACACTTTCTGATAGCCATACAGTGTGGGTGGTGTTAAGGGCACATGACGCATGCGCACTTACATACGGACACTTTCTGATAGCCATACAGTGTGGGTGGTGATAAGGGCACATGACGCATGCGCACTTACATACGGACACTTTCTGATAGCCATACAGTGTGGGCAGTGATAAGGGCACATGACGCATGCGCACTTACATACGGACACTTTCTTATAGCCATACAGTGTGGGCGGTGATAAGGGCACATGACGCATGCGCACTTACATACGGACACTTTCTGATAGCCATACAGTGTGGGCGGTCATAAGGGCACATGACGCATGCGCACTTACATACGGACACTTTCTGATAGCCATACAGTGTGGTCGGTGATAAGGGCACATGAAGCATGCACACTTACATACGGACACTTTCTGATAGCCATACAGTGTGGGCAGTGATAAGGGCACATGACGCATGCGCACTTACATACGGACACTTTCTGATAGCCATACAGTGTGGGCGGTCATAAGGGCACATGACGCATGCGCACTTACATACGGACACTTTCTGATAGCCATACAGTGTGGTCGGTGATAAGGGCACATGACGCATGCACACTTACATACGGACACTTTCTGATAGCCATACAGTGTGGGCAGTGATAAGGGCACATGACGCATGCGCACTTACATACGGACACTTTCTGATAGCCATACAGTGTGGGCGGTCATAAGGGCACATGACGCATGCGCACTTACATACGGACACTTTCTGATAGCCATACAGTGTGGGCGGTGATTAGGGAACATGACGCATGCGCACTTACATACGGACACTTTCTTAAAGCCATACAGTGTGGTCGGTCATAAGGGCACATGACGCATGCGCACTTCGCAACGGACATTTTCTGAAAGCCATACAGTGTGGTCGGTCATAAGGGCACATGACGCATGCGCACTTATATACGGACACTTTCTGATAGCCATAGAATGTGGTCGGTCATAAGGGCACATGACGCATGCGCACTTACATACGGACACTTTCTGTTAGCCATACAGTGTGGGCGGTGATAAGGGCACATGACGCATGCGCACTTACATACGGACACTTTCTGATAGCCATACAGTGTGGGTGGTGATAAGGGCACATGACGCATGCGCACTTACATACGGACACTTTCTGATAGCCATACAGTGTGGGCAGTGATAAGGGCACATGACGCATGCGCACTTACATACGGACACTTTCTGATAGCCATACAGTGTGGGCGGTCATAAGGGCACATGACGCATGCGCAGTTACATACCGACACTTTCTGATAGCCATACAGTGTGGGTGGTGATAAGGGCACATGACGCATGCGCACTTACATACGGACACTTTCTGATAGCCATACAGTGTGGGCAGTGATAAGGGCACATGACGCATGCGCACTTACATACGGACACTTTCTGATAGCCATACAGTGTGGGCGGTCATAAGGGCACATGACGCATGCGCACTTACATACCGACACTTTCTGATAGCCATACAGTGTGGGCGGTCATAAGGGCACATGACGCATGCGCACTTACATACGGACACTTTCTGATAGCCATACAGTGTGGGCGGTGATAAGGGCACATGACGCATGCGCACTTACATACCGACACTTTCTTATAGCCATAGAATGTGGTCGGTCATAAGGGCACATGACGCATGCGCACTTACATACGGACACTTTCTGTTAGCCATACAGTGTGGGCGGTTATAAGGGCACATGACGCATGCGCACTTACATACGGACACTTTCTGATAGCCATACAGTGTGGGCAGTGATAAGGGCACATGACGCATGCGCACTTACATACGGACACTTTCTGATAGCCATACAGTGTGGGCGGTCATAAGGGCACATGGCGCATGCGCACTTACATACGGACACTTTCTGATAGCCATACACTGTGGTCGGTGATAAGGGCACATGACGCATGCGCACTTACATACCGACACTTTCTTATAGCCATACAGTGTGGGCGGTGATAAGGGCACATGACGCATGCGCACTTCGCAATGGACACTTTCTGATAGCCATACAGTGTGGGCGGTCATAAGGGCAAATGACGCATGCGCAGTTACATACCGACACTTTCTTAAAGCCATACAGTGTGGGTGGTGATAAGGGCAGATGACGCATGCGCACTTCGCAATGGACACTTTCTGATAGCCATACAGTGTGGGTGGTGTTAAGGGCACATGACGCATGCGCACTTACATACGGACACTTTCTGATAGCCATACAGTGTGGTCGGTGATAAGGGCACATGACGCATGCGCACTTACATACGGACACTTTCTGATAGCCATACAGTGTGGGTGGTGATAAGGGCACATGACGCATGCGCACTTACATACCGACACTTTCTGATAGCCATATAGTGTGGTCGGTGATAAGGGCACATGACGCATGCGCACTTACATACCGACACTTTCTGATAGCCATACAGTGTGGTCGGTGATAAGGGCACATGACGCATGCGCACTTCGCAACGGACACTTTCTGATAGCCATACAGTGTGGTCGTTCATAAGGGCACATGACGCATGCGCACTTACACACGGACACTTTCTTATAGCCATACAGTGTGGGCGGTGATAAGCGCACATGACGCATGCGCACTTACATACGGACACTTTCTGATAGCCATACAGTGTGGGTGGTGATAAGGGCACATGACGCATGCGCAGTTACATACGGACACTTTCTGATAGCCATACAGTGTGGGCGGTGATAAGGGCACATGACGCATGCGCACTTATATACGGACACTTTCTGATAGCCATACAGTGTGGGCAGTGATAAGAGCATATGACGCATGCGCACTTATATACGGACACTTTCTGATAGCCATACAGTGTGGGCAGTGATAAGAGCATATGACGCATGCGCACTTATACACGGACACTTTATGATAGCCATACAGTGTGGGTGGTGATAAGGGCACATGACGCATGCGCACTTACATACGGACACTTTCTGATAGCCATACAGTGTGGGTGGTGATAAGGGCACATGACGCATGCGCACTTACATACCGACACTTTCTGATAGCCATACAGTGTGGGTGGTGATAAGGGCACATGACGCATGCGCACTTCGCAACGGACACTTTCTGATAGCCATACAGTGTGGGCGGTGATAAGGGCACATGACGCATGCGCACTTATATACGGACACTTTCTTATAGCCATACAGTGTGGGCGGTGATAAGGGCACATGACGCATGCGCACTTACATACCGACACTTTCTTATAGCCATACAGTGTGGGCGGTGATAAGGGCACATGACGCATGCGCACTTACATACCGACACTTTCTTATAGCCATACAGTGTGGGCGGTGATAAGGGCACATGACGCATGCGCACTTATATACGGACACTTTCTGATAGCCATACAGTGTGGGCGGTGATAAGGGCACATGACGCATGCGCACTTACATACCGACACTTTCTGATAGCCATACAGTGTGGTCGGTGATAAGGGCACATGACGCATGCGCACTTACATACCGACACTTTCTTATAGCCATACAGTGTGGGCAGTGATAAGGGCACATGACGCATGCGCACTTACATACGGACACTTTCTGATAGCCATACAGTGTGGGCAGTGATAAGGGCACATGACGCATGCGCACTTACATACGGACACTTTCTGATAGCCATACAGTGTGGGCAGTGATAAGGGCACATGACGCATGCGCACTTACATACGGACACTTTCTGATAGCCATACAGTGTGGTCGGTCATAAGGGCACATGACGCATGCGCACTTCGCAATGGACACTTTCTGATAGCCATACAGTGTGGACGGTGATAAGGGCACATGACGCATGCGCACTTCGCAACGGACACTTTCTGATAGCCATACAGTGTGGTCGGTCATAAGGGCACATGACGCATGCGCACTTACATACGGACACTTTCTGATAGCCATACAGTGTGGTCGGTCATAAGGGCACATGACGCATGCGCACTTCGCAACGGACACTTTCTGATAGCCATACAGTGTGGTCGGTGATAAGGGCACATGACGTATGCGCACTTATATACGGACACTTTCTGATAGCCATACAGTGTGGGTGGTGATAAGGGCACATGACGCATGCGCACTTACATACCGACACTTTCTGATAGCCATACAGTGTGGTCGGTGATAAGGGCACATGACGCATGCGCACTTACATACGGACACTTTCTGATAGCCATACAGTGTGGGCGGTGATAAGGGCACGTGACGCATGCGCACTTATATACGGACACTTTCTGATAGCCATACAGTGTGGGCGGTGATAAGGGCACATGACGCATGCGCACTTCGCAACGGACACTTTCTGATAGCCATACAGTGTGGTCGGTCATAAGGGCACATGACGCATGCGCACTTACATACGGACACTTTCTGATAGCCATACAGTGTGGTCGGTCATAAGGGCACATGACGCATGCGCACTTCGCAACGGACACTTTCTGATAGCCATACAGTGTGGGTGGTGTTAAGGGCACATGACGTATGCGCACTTACATACGGACACTTTCTGATAGCCATACAGTGTGGTCGGTCATAAGGGCACATGACGCATGCGCACTTCGCAACGGACACTTTCTGATAGCCATACAGTGTGGTCGGTGATAAGGGCACATGACGCATGCGCACTTACATACGGACACTTTCTGATAGCCATACAGTGTGGTCGGTGATAAGGGCACATGACGCATGCGCACTTACATACGGACACTTTCTTAAAGCCATACAGTGTGGGCGGTGATAAGGGCACATGACGCATGCGCACTTCGCAACGGACACTTTCTGATAGCCATACAGTGTGGGCGGTGATAAGGGCACATGACGCATGCGCACTTACATACCGACACTTTCTGATAGCCATACAGTGTGGGCGGTGATAAGGGCACATGACGCATGCGCACTTACATACGGACACTTTCTGATAGCCATACAGTGTGGTCGGTCATAAGGGCACATGACGCATGCGCACTTACATACGGACACTTTCTGATATCCATACAGTGTGGTCGGTCATAAGGGCACATAACGCATGCGCACTTACATACGGACACTTTCTTAAAGCCATACAGTGTGGTCGGTCATAAGGGCACATGACGCATGCGCACTTACATACCGACACTTTCTGATAGCCATACAGTGTGGGCGGTGATAAGGGCACATGACGCATGCGCACTTACATACGGACACTTTCTGATAGCCATACAGTGTGGTCGGTCATAAGGGCACATGACGCATGCGCACTTACATACCGACACTTTCTGATAGCCATACAGTGTGGGTGGTGGAAAGGGCAGATGACGCATGCGCACTTACATACGGACACTTTCTGATAGCCATACAGTGTGGTCGGTGATAAGGGCACATGACGCATGCGCACTTACATACGGACACTTTCTGATAGCCATACAGTGTGGTCGGTCATAAGGGCACATGACGCATGCGCAGTTACATACGGACACTTTCTTAAAGCCATACAGTGTGGTCGGTCATAAGGGCACATGACGCATGCGCACTTACATACGGACACTTTCTGATAGCCATACAGTGTGGTCGGTGATAAGGGCACATGACGCATGCGCACTTACATACGGACACTTTCTGATAGCCATACCGTGTCGTCGATGATAAGGGCACATGACGCATGCGCAGTTAAATACGGACACTTTCTGATAGCCATACAGTGTGGTCGGTGATAAGGGCACATGACGCATGCGCACTTACATACGGACACTTTCTTATAGCCATACAGTGTGGTCGGTGATAAGGGCACATGACGCATGCGCACTTATATACGGACACTTTCTGATAGCCATACAATGTGGTCGGTCATAAGGGCACATGACGCATGCGCACTTATATACGGACACTTTCTGATAGCCATACAATGTGGTCGGTCATAAGGGCACATGACGCATGCGCACTTATATACGGACACTTTCTGATAGCCATACAGTGTGGGTGGTGATAAGGGCACATGACGCATGCGCACTTACATACGGACACTTTCTGATAGCCATGCAGTGTGGTCGGTGATAAGGGCACATGACGCATGCGCACTTATATACGGACACTTTCTGATAGCCATACAGTGTGGGTGGTGATAAGGGCACATGACGCATGCGCACTTACATACGGACACTTTCTGATAGCCATGCAGTGTGGTCGGTGATAAGGGCACATGACGCATGCGCACTTCGCAATGGACACTTTCTGATAGCCATACAGTGTGGTCGGTCATAAGGGCACATGACGCATGCGCACTTACATACGGACACTTTCTGATAGCCATACAGTGTGGGTGGTGATAAGGGCACATGACGCATGCGCACTTATATACGGACACTTTCTGATAGCCATACAGTGTGGGTGGTGATAAGGGCACATGACGCATGCGCACTTACATACCGACACTTTCTGATAGCCATACAGTGTGGGCGGTGAAAAGAGCACATGACGCATGCGCACTTACATACGGACACTTTCTGATAGCCATACAGTGTGGGCGGTGATATGGGCACATGACGCATGCGCACTTACATACCGACACTTTCTGATAGCCATACAGTGTGGGCGGTGATAAGGGCACATGACGCATGCGCACTTATATACAGACACTTTCTGATAGCCATACAGTGTGGGTGGTGATAAGGGCACATGACGCATGCGCACTTATATACGGACACTTTCTGATAGCCATACAGTGTGGGTGGTGATAAGGGCACATGACGCATGCGCACTTACATACGGACACTTTCTGATAGCCATACAGTGTGGGTGGTGATAAGGGCACATGACGCATGCGCACTTACATACGGACACTTTCTGATAGCCATACAGTGTGGGTGGTGATAAGGGCACATGACGCATGCGCACTTACATACGGACACTTTCTGATAGCCATACAGTGTGGGTGGTGATAAGGGCACATGACGCATGCGCACTTACATACGGACACTTTCTGATAGCCATACAGTGTGGGCGGTGATAAGGGCACATGACGCATGCGCACTTACATACCGACACTTTCTGATAGCCATACAGTGTGGGTGGTGATAAGGGCACATGACGCATGCGCACTTCGCAATGGACACTTTCTGATAGCCATACAGTGTGGGCGGTGATAAGGGCACATGACGCATGCGCACTTACATACGGACACTTTCTGATAGCCATACAGTGTGGGTGGTGATAAGGGCACATGACGCATGCGCACTTCGCAACGGACACTTTCTGATAGCCATACAGTGTGGGCGGTGATAAGGGCACATGACGCATGCGCACTTACATACGGACACTTTCTGATAGCCATACAGTGTGGGTGGTGATAAGGGCACATGACGCATGCGCACTTCGCAATGGACACTTTCTGATAGCCATACAGTGTGGTCGGTGATAAGGGCACATGACGCATGCGCACTTACATACCGACACTTTCTTATAGCCATACAGTGTGGGTGGTGATAAGGGCACATGACGCATGCGCACTTATATACGGACACTTTCTGATAGCCATACAGTGTGGGCAGTGATAAGAGCATATGACGCATGCGCACTTATACACGGACACTTTATGATAGCCATACAGTGTGGGTGGTGATAAGGGCACATGACGCATGCGCACTTACATACGGACACTTTCTGATAGCCATACAGTGTGGGTGGTGATAAGGGCACATGACGCATGCGCACTTACATACCGACACTTTCTGATAGCCATACAGTGTGGGTGGTGATAAGGGCACATGACGCATGCGCACTTCGCAACGGACACTTTCTGATAGCCATACAGTGTGGGCGGTGATAAGGGCACATGACGCATGCGCACTTATATACGGACACTTTCTTATAGCCATACAGTGTGGGCGGTGATAAGGGCACATGACGCATGCGCACTTACATACCGACACTTTCTTATAGCCATACAGTGTGGGCGGTGATAAGGGCACATGACGCATGCGCACTTATATACGGACACTTTCTGATAGCCATACAGTGTGGGCGGTGATAAGGGCACATGACGCATGCGCACTTACATACCGACACTTTCTGATAGCCATACAGTGTGGTCGGTGATAAGGGCACATGACGCATGCGCACTTACATACCGACACTTTCTTATAGCCATACAGTGTGGGCAGTGATAAGGGCACATGACGCATGCGCACTTACATACGGACACTTTCTGATAGCCATACACTGTGGTCGGTGATAAGGGCACATGACGCATGCGCACTTACATACGGACACTTTCTGATAGCCATACAGTGTGGGCAGTGATAAGGGCACATGACGCATGCGCACTTACATACGGACACTTTCTGATAGCCATACAGTGTGGTCGGTCATAAGGGCACATGACGCATGCGCACTTCGCAATGGACACTTTCTGATAGCCATACAGTGTGGACGGTGATAAGGGCACATGACGCATGCGCACTTCGCAACGGACACTTTCTGATAGCCATACAGTGTGGTCGGTCATAAGGGCACATGACGCATGCGCACTTACATACGGACACTTTCTGATAGCCATACAGTGTGGTCGGTCATAAGGGCACATGACGCATGCGCACTTCGCAACGGACACTTTCTGATAGCCATACAGTGTGGGTGGTGTTAAGGGCACATGACGTATGCGCACTTATATACCGACACTTTCTGATAGCCATACAGTGTGGGTGGTGATAAGGGCACATGACGCATGCGCACTTACATACCGACACTTTCTGATAGCCATACAGTGTGGGTGGTGATAAGGGCACATGACGCATGCGCACTTACATACGGACACTTTCTGATAGCCATACAGTGTGGGCGGTCATAAGGGCACATGACGCATGCGCACTTACATACCGACACTTTCTGATAGCCATACAGTGTGGTCGGTGATAAGGGCACATGACGCATGCGCACTTACATACGGACACTTTCTGATAGCCATACAGTGTGGGCGGTGATAAGGGCACGTGACGCATGCGCACTTATATACGGACACTTTCTGATAGCCATACAGTGTGGGCGGTGATAAGGGCACATGACGCATGCGCACTTCGCAACGGACACTTTCTGATAGCCATACAGTGTGGTCGGTCATAAGGGCACATGACGCATGCGCACTTACATACGGACACTTTCTGATAGCCATACAGTGTGGTCGGTCATAAGGGCACATGACGCATGCGCACTTCGCAACGGACACTTTCTGATAGCCATACAGTGTGGGTGGTGATAAGGGCACATGACGCATGCGCACTTCGCAACGGACACTTTCTGATAGCCATACAGTGTGGGCGGTGATAAGGGCACATGACGCATGCGCACTTACATACCGACACTTTCTGATAGCCATACAGTGTGGGCGGTGATAAGGGCACATGACGCATGCGCACTTACATACGGACACTTTCTGATAGCCATACAGTGTGGTCGGTCATAAGGGCACATGACGCATGCGCACTTACATACGGACACTTTCTGATAGCCATACAGTGTGGTCGGTCATAAGGGCACATGACGCATGCGCACTTACATACCGACACTTTCTGATAGCCATACAGTGTGGGTGGTGGAAAGGGCAGATGACGCATGCGCACTTACATACGGACACTTTCTGATAGCCATACAGTGTGGTCGGTGATAAGGGCACATGACGCATGCGCACTTACATACGGACACTTTCTGATAGCCATACAGTGTGGTCGGTCATAAGGGCACATGACGCATGCGCAGTTACATACGGACACTTTCTTAAAGCCATACAGTGTGGGCGGTCATAAGGACACATGACGCATGCGCAGTTACATACGGACACTTTCTTAAAGCCATACAGTGTGGGCGGTCATAAGGGCACATGACGCATGCGCAGTTACATACGGACACTTTCTTAAAGCCATACAGTGTGGTCGGTCATAAGGGCACATGACGCATGCGCACTTACATACGGACACTTTCTGATAGCCATACAGTGTGGTCGGTCATAAGGGCACATGACGCATGCGCACTTACATACGGACACTTTCTGATAGCCATACCGTGTCGTCGATGATAAGGGCACATGACGCATGCGCAGTTACATACGGACACTTTCTGATAGCCATACAGTGTGGTCGGTGATAAGGGCACATGACGCATGCGCACTTACATACGGACACTTTCTGATAGCCATACCGTGTCGTCGATGATAAGGGCACATGACGCATGCGCAGTTACATACGGACACTTTCTGATAGCCATACAGTGTGGTCGGTGATAAGAGCACATGACGCATGCGCACTTACATACGGACACTTTCTGATAGCCATACAGTGTGGGCGGTGATAAGGGCACATGACGCATGCGCACTTACATACCGACACTTTCTGATAGCCATACAGTGTGGGCGGTGATAAGGGCACATGACGCATGCGCACTTACATACCGACACTTTCTGATAGCCATACAGTGTGGGTGGTGATAAGGGCACATGACGCATGCGCACTTACATACGGACACTTTCTGATATCCATACAGTGTGGGCGGTGATAAGAGCACATGACGCATGCGCACTTATATACGGACACTTTCTGATAGCCATACAGTGTGGGCGGTGATAAGGGCACATGACGCATGCGCACTTACATACGGACACTTTCTGATAGCCATACAGTGTGGGTGGTGATAAGGGCACATGACGCATGCGCACTTATATACGGACACTTTCTGATAGCCATACAGTGTGGGTGGTGATAAGGGCACATGACGCATGCGCACTTACATACGGACACTTTCTGATAGCCATGCAGTGTGGTCGGTGATAAGGGCACATGACGCATGCGCACTTATATACGGACACTTTCTGATAGCCATACAGTGTGGGTGGTGATAAGGGCACATGACGCATGCGCACTTACATACGGACACTTTCTGATAGCCATACAGTGTGGTCGGTGATAAGGGCACATGACGCATGCGCACTTCGCAATGGACACTTTCTGATAGCCATACAGTGTGGGTGGTGATAAGGGCACATGACGCATGCGCAGTTACATACGGACACTTTCTGATAGCCATACAGTGTGGTCGGTGATAAGGGCACATGACGCATGCGCACTTATATACGGACACTTTCTGATAGCCATACAGTGTGGGTGGTGATAAGGGCACATGACGCATGCGCACTTATATACGGACACTTTCTGATAGCCATACAGTGTGGTCGGTGATAAGGGCACATGACGCATGCGCACTTCGCAATGGACACTTTCTGATAGCCATACAGTGTGGGTGGTGATAAGGGCACATGACGCATGCGCAGTTACATACGGACACTTTCTGATAGCCATACAGTGTGGGCAGTGATAAGGGCACATGACGCATGCGCACTTACATACCGACACTTTCTGATAGCCATACAGTGTGGGCGGTGATAAGGGCACATGACGCATGCGCAGTTCCAAATGGACACTTTCTAATAGCCATACAGTGTGGGCGGTGATAAGGGCACATGACGCATGCGCACTTCGCAATAGACACTTTCTGATAGCCATACAGTGTGGGTGGGGTTAAGGGCACATGACGCATGCGCACTTACATACGGACACTTTCTGATAGCCATACAGTGTGGGCGGTGATAAGGGCACATGACGCATGCGCACTTACATACGGACACTTTCTGATAGCCATACAGTGTGGGTGGTGATAAGAGCACATGACGCATGCGCACTTACATACGGACACTTTCTGATAGCCATACAGTGTGGGTGGTGATAAGAGCACATGACGCATGCGCACTTACATACGGACACTTTCTGATAGCCATACAGTGTGGGCGGTGATAAGGGCACATGACGCATGCGCACTTACATACCGACACTTTCTGATAGCCATACAGTGTGGGTGGTGATAAGAGCACATGACGCATGCGCACTTACATACGGACACTTTATGATAGCCATACAGTGTGGGTGGTGATAAGGGCACATGACGCATGCGCACTTACATACGGACACTTTATGATAGCCATACAGTGTGGGTGGTGATAAGGGCACATGACGCATGCGCACTTATATACGGACACTTTCTGATAGCCATACAGTGTGGGCGGTGATAAGGGCACATGACGCATGCGCACTTACATACCGACACTTTCTTATAGCCATACAGTGTGGGCGGTGATAAGGGCACATGACGCATGCGCACTTCGCAATGGACACTTTCTGATAGCCATACAGTGTGGGTGGTGATAAGGGCACATGACGCATGCACACTTACATACGGACACTTTCTGATAGCCATACAGTGTGGGTGGTGATAAGGGCACATGACGCATGCGCACTTCGCAACGGACACTTTCTGATAGCCATACAGTGTGGGTGGTGATAAGGGCACATGACGCATGCGCACTTCGCAATGGACACTTTCTGATAGCCATACAGTGTGGTCGGTGATAAGAGCACATGACGCATGCGCACTTACATACGGACACTTTCTGATAGCCATACAGTGTGGGCGGTGATAAGGGCACATGACGCATGCGCACTTACATACCGACACTTTCTGATAGCCATACAGTGTGGGTGGTGATAAGGGCACATGACGCATGCGCACTTACATACGGACACTTTCTGATAGCCATACAGTGTGGGTGGTGATAAGGGCACATGACGCATGCGCACTTACATACGGACACTTTCTGATAGCCATACAGTGTGGGTGGTGATAAGGGCACATGACGCATGCGCAGTTACATACGGACACTTTCTGATAGCCATACAGTGTGGGTGGTGATAAGGGCACATGACGCATGCGCACTTCGCAACGCACACTTTCTGATAGCCATACAGTGTGGTCGGTCATAAGGGCACATGGCGCATGCGCACTTACATACGGACACTTTCTGATAGCCATACAGTGTGGGCAGTGATAAGGGCACATGACGCATGCGCACTTACATACGGACACTTTCTGATAGCCATACAGTGTGGGCGGTGATAAGGGCACATGACGCATGCGCACTTACATACCGACACTTTCTGATAGCCATACAGTGTGGGCAGTGATAAGGGCACATGACGCATGCGCACTTACATACGGACACTTTCTGATAGCCATACAGTGTGGGTGGTGTTAAGGGCACATGACGCATGCGCACTTACATACCGACACTTTCTGATAGCCATACAGTGTGGGCGGTGATAAGGGCACATGACGCATGCGCACTTACATACCGACACTTTCTTATAGCCATACAGTGTGGGTGGTGTTAAGGGCACATGACGCATGCGCACTTACATACGGACACTTTCTGATAGCCATACAGTGTGGGCGGTGATAAGGGCACATGACGCATGCGCACTTACATACGGACACTTTCTGATAGCCATACAGTGTGGTCGGTGATAAGGGCATATGACGCATGCGCACTTACATACGGACACTTTCTGATAGCCATACAGTGTGGGCGGTGATAAGGGCACATGACGCATGCGCACTTACATACCGACACTTTCTGATAGCCATACAGTGTGGGTGGTGATAAGAGCACATGACGCATGCGCACTTACATACGGACACTTTCTGATAGCCATACAGTGTGGTCGGTCATAAGGGCACATGACGCATGCGCACTTACATACCGACACTTTCTGATAGCCATACAGTGTGGGCGGTGATAAGGGCACATGACGCATGCGCACTTACATACCGACACTTTCTGATAGCGATACAGTGTGGGTGGTGTTAAGGGCACATGACGCATGCGCACTTACATACCGACACTTTCTGATAGCCATACAGTGTGGGCGGTGATAAGGGCACATGACGCATGCGCACTTACATACCGACACTTTCTGATAGCCATACAGTGTGGTCGGTCATAAGGGCACATGACGCATGCGCACTTACATACCGACACTTTCTGATAGCCATACAGTGTGGGTGGTGATAAGGGCACATGACGCATGCGCACTTACATACGGACACTTTCTGATAGCCATACAGTGTGGGCGGTCATAAGGGCACATGACGCATGCGCACTTACATACGGACACTTTCTGATAGCCATACAGTGTGGGCGGTGATAAGGGCACATGACGCATGCGCACTTACATACCGACACTTTCTGATAGCCATACAGTGTGGTCGGTCATAAGGGCACATGACGCATGCGCACTTACATACCGACACTTTCTGATAGCCATACAGTGTGGTCGGTCATAAGGGCACATGACGCATGCGCACTTACATACGGACACTTTATGATAGCCATACAGTGTGGGCGGTGATAAGGGCACATGACGCATGCGCACTTATATACGGACACTTTCTGATAGCCATACAGTGTGGGTGGTGATAAGGGCACATGACGCATGCGCACTTACATACGGACACTTTCTGATAGCCATACAGTGAGGGCGGTGATAAGGGCACATGACGCATGCGCACTTACATACCGACACTTTCTGATAGCCATACAGTGTGGTCGGTCATAAGGGCACATGACGCATGCGCACTTACATACCGACACTTTCTGATAGCCATACAGTGTGGTCGGTCATAAGGGCACATGACGCATGCGCACTTACATACGGACACTTTATGATAGCCATACAGTGTGGGCGGTGATAAGGGCACATGACGCATGCGCACTTATATACGGACACTTTCTGATAGCCATACAGTGTGGGCGGTGATAAGGGCACATGACGCATGCGCACTTACATACCGACACTTTCTGATAGCCATACAGTGTGGGTGGTGATAAGGGCACATGACGCATGCGCACTTCGCAACGGACACTTTCTGATAGCCATACAGTGTGGTCGGTGATAAGGGCACATGACGCATGCGCACTTCGCAACGGACACTTTCTGATAGCCATACAGTGTGGGTGGTGATAAGGGCACATGACGCATGCGCACTTACATACCGACACTTTCTGATAGCCATACAGTGTGGGTGGTGATAAGGGCACATGACGCATGCGCACTTACATACGGACACTTTCTGATAGCCATACAGTGTGGGTGGTGATATGGGCACATGACGCATGCGCACTTACATACGGACACTTTCTGATAGCCATATAGTGTGGTCGGTCATAAGGGCACATGACGCATGCGCACTTACATACCGACACTTTCTGATAGCCATACAGTGTGGGCGGTGATAAGGGCACATGACGCATGCGCACTTACATACGGACACTTTCTGATAGCCATACAGTGTGGGCGGTGATAAGGGCACATGACGCATGCGCACTTACATACGGACACTTTCTGATAGCCATACAGTGTGGGCGGTGATAAGGGCACATGACGCATGCGCACTTACATACGGACACTTTCTGATAGCCATACAGTGTGGGCGGTGATAAGGGCACATGACGCATGCGCACTTACATACGGACACTTTCTGATAGCCATACAGTGTGGGCGGTGATAAGGGCACATGACGCATGCGCACTTACATACGGACACTTTCTGATAGCCATACAGTGTGGGTGGTGATAAGGGCACATGACGCATGCGCACTTACATACCGACACTTTCTGATAGCCATATAGTGTGGTCGGTGATAAGGGCACATGACGCATGCGCACTTACATACGGACACTTTCTGATAGCCATATAGTGTGGTCGGTGATAAGGGCACATGACGCATGCGCACTTACATACCGACACTTTCTGATAGCTATACAGTGTGGGCAGTGATAAGGGCACATGACGCATGCGCACTTACATACGGACACTTTCTGATAGCCATATAGTGTGGTCGGTGATAAGGGCACATGACGCATGCGCACTTACATACCGACACTTTCTGATAGCCATACAGTGTGGTCGGTGATAAGGGCACATGACGCATGCGCACTTACATACCGACACTTTCTGATAGCCATACAGTGTGGGCAGTGATAAGGGCACATGACGCATGCGCACTTACATACGGACACTTTCTGATAGCCATACAGTGTGGGTGGTGATAAGGGCACATGACGCATGCGCACTTCGCAATGGACACTTTCTGATAGCCATACAGTGTGGGCGGTGATAAGGGCACATGACGCATGCGCACTTACATACCGACACTTTCTGATAGCCATACAGTGTGGGTGGTGATAAGGGCACATGACGCATGCGCACTTATATACGGACACTTTCTGATAGCCATACAGTGTGGTCGGTGATAAGGGCACATGACGCATGCGCACTTACATACCGACACTTTCTGATAGCCATACAGTGTGGTCGGTGATAAGGGCACATGACGCATGCGCACTTATATACGGACACTTTCTTATAGCCATACAGTGTGGTCGGTGATAAGGGCACATGACGCATGCGCACTTACATACCGACACTTTCTGATAGCCATACAGTGTGGTCGGTGATAAGGGCACATGACGCATGCGCACTTATATACGGACACTTTCTTATAGCCATACAGTGTGGGCGGTGATAAGGGCACATGACGCATGCGCACTTACATACCGACACTTTCTTATAGCCATACAGTGTGGTCGGTGATAAGGGCACATGACGCATGCGCACTTCGCAATGGACACTTTCTGATAGCCATACAGTGAGGGCGGTGATAAGGGCACATGACGCATGCGCACTTACATACCGACACTTTCTGATAGCCATACAGTGTGGTCGGTGATAAGGGCACATGACGCATGCGCACTTATATACGGACACTTTCTTATAGCCATACAGTGTGGGCGGTGATAAGGGCACATGACGCATGCGCACTTCGCAATGGACACTTTCTGATAGCCATACAGTGTGGGTGGTGATAAGGGCACATGACGCATGCGCACTTACATACGGACACTTTCTGATAGCCATACAGTGTGGGTGGTGATAAGGGCACATGACGCATGCGCACTTACATACCGACACTTTCTGATAGCCATATAGTGTGGTCGGTGATAAGGGCACATGACGCATGCGCACTTACATACGGACACTTTCTGATAGCCATATAGTGTGGTCGGTGATAAGGGCACATGACGCATGCGCACTTACATACCGACACTTTCTGATAGCTATACAGTGTGGGCAGTGATAAGGGCACATGACGCATGCGCACTTACATACGGACACTTTCTGATAGCCATATAGTGTGGTCGGTGATAAGGGCACATGACGCATGCGCACTTACATACCGACACTTTCTGATAGCCATACAGTGTGGTCGGTGATAAGGGCACATGACGCATGCGCACTTACATACCGACACTTTCTGATAGCCATACAGTGTGGGCAGTGATAAGGGCACATGACGCATGCGCACTTACATACGGACACTTTCTGATAGCCATACAGTGTGGGTGGTGATAAGGGCACATGACGCATGCGCACTTCGCAATGGACACTTTCTGATAGCCATACAGTGTGGGCGGTGATAAGGGCACATGACGCATGCGCACTTACATACCGACACTTTCTGATAGCCATACAGTGTGGGTGGTGATAAGGGCACATGACGCATGCGCACTTATATACGGACACTTTCTGATAGCCATACAGTGTGGTCGGTGATAAGGGCACATGACGCATGCGCACTTACATACCGACACTTTCTGATAGCCATACAGTGTGGTCGGTGATAAGGGCACATGACGCATGCGCACTTATATACGGACACTTTCTTATAGCCATACAGTGTGGTCGGTGATAAGGGCACATGACGCATGCGCACTTACATACCGACACTTTCTGATAGCCATACAGTGTGGTCGGTGATAAGGGCACATGACGCATGCGCACTTATATACGGACACTTTCTTATAGCCATACAGTGTGGGCGGTGATAAGGGCACATGACGCATGCGCACTTCGCAATGGACACTTTCTGATAGCCATACAGTGAGGGCGGTGATAAGAGCACATGACGCATGCGCACTTACATACGGACACTTTCTGATAGCCATACAGTGTGGGTGGTGTTAAGGGCACATGACGCATGCGCACTTACATACCGACACTTTCTGATAGCCATACAGTGTGGGCGGTGATAAGGGCACATGACGCATGCGCAATTCGCAATGGACACTTTCTGATAGCCATACAGTGTGGGTGGTGATAAGGGCACATGACGCATGCGCACTTACATACCGACACTTTCTTATAGCCATACAGTGTGGGCGGTGATAAGGGCACATGACGCATGCGCAATTCGCAATGGACACTTTCTGATAGCCATACAGTGTGGGTGGTGATAAGGGCACATGACGCATGCGCACTTACATACGGACACTTTCTGATAGCCATACAGTGTGGGTGGTGATAAGGGCACATGACGCATGCGCACTTCGCAATGGACACTTTCTGATAGCCATACATTGTGGGCGGTAATAAGGGCACATGACGCATGCGCACTTACATACGGACACTTTCTGATAGCCATACAGTGTGGGTGGTGATAAGGGCACATGACGCATGCGCACTTACATACCGACACTTTCTGATAGCCATATAGTGTGGTCGGTGATAAGGGCACATGACGCATGCGCACTTACATACCGACACTTTCTGATAGCCATACAGTGTGGGCGGTGATAAGGGCACATGACGCATGCGCACTTACATACGGACACTTTCTGATAGCCATACAGTGTGGGTGGTGATAAGGGCACATGACGCATGCGCACTTCGCAATGGACACTTTCTGATAGCCATACATTGTGGGCGGTGATAAGGGCACATGACGCATGCGCACTTACATACCGACACTTTCTGATAGCCATACAGTGTGGTCGGTGTTAAGGGCACATGACGCATGCGCACTTACATACGGACACTTTATGATAGCCATACAGTGTGGGTGGTGATAAGGGCACATGACGCATGCGCACTTATATACGGACACTTTCTGATAGCCATACAGTTTGGGCGGTGATAAGGGCACATGACGCATGCGCACTTACATACCGACACTTTCTGATAGCCATACAGTGTGGTCGGTGTTAAGGGCACATGACGCATGCGCACTTACATACGGACACTTTATGATAGCCATACAGTGTGGGTGGTGATAAGGGCACATGACGCATGCGCACTTATATACGGACACTTTCTGATAGCCATACAGTGTGGGTGGTGATAAGGGCACATGACGCATGCGCACTTATATACGGACACTTTCTGATAGCCATACAGTTTGGGCGGTGATAAGGGCACATGACGCATGCGCACTTACATACCGACACTTTCTGATAGCCATACAGTGTGGTCGGTGTTAAGGGCACATGACGCATGCGCACTTACATACGGACACTTTATGATAGCCATACAGTGTGGGTGGTGATAAGGGCACATGACGCATGCGCACTTATATACGGACACTTTCTGATAGCCATACAGTGTGGGTGGTGATAAGGGCACATGACGCATGCGCACTTATATACGGACACTTTCTGATAGCCATACAGTGTGGGTGGTGATAAGGGCACATGACGCATGCGCACTTATATACGGACACTTTCTGATAGCCATACAGTGTGGGTGGTGATAAGGGCACATGACGCATGCGCACTTATATACGGACACTTTCTGATAGCCATACAGTGTGGGTGGTGATAAGGGCACATGACGCATGCGCACTTACATACCGACACTTTCTGATAGCCATACAGTGTGGGCGGTGATAAGAGCACATGACGCATGCGCACTTACATACCGACACTTTCTGATAGCCATACAGTGTGGGCGGTGATAAGGGCACATGACGCATGCGCACTTACATACCGACACTTTCTGATAGCCATACAGTGTGGGCGGTGATAAGAGCACATGACGCATGCGCACTTACATACGGACACTTTATGATAGCCATACAGTGTGGGTGGTGGTAAGGGCACATGACGCATGCGCACTTACATACGGACACTTTCTGATAGCCATACAGTGTGGGCGGTGATAAGAGCACATGACGCATGCGCACTTACATACCGACACTTTCTGATAGCCATACAGTGTGGGCGGTGATAAGGGCACATGACGCATGCGCACTTACATACCGACACTTTCTTATAGCCATACAGTGTGGGTGGTGATAAGGGCACATAACGCATGCGCAGTTACATACGGACACTTTCTGATAGCCATACAGTGTGGTCGGTCATAAGGGCACATGACGCATGCGCACTTACATACCGACACTTTCTGATAGCCATACAGTGTGGGCGGTGATAAGAGCACATGACGCATGCGCACTTACATACGGACACTTTCTGATAGCCATACAGTGTGGGTGGTGTTAAGGGCACATGACGCATGCGCACTTACATACGGACACTTTCTGATAGCCATACAGTGTGGGCGGTGATAAGGGCACATGACGCATGCGCAGTTACATACGGACACTTTCTGATAGCCATACAGTGTGGTCGGTCATAAGGGCACATGACGCATGCGCACTTACATACCGACACTTTCTGATAGCCATACAGTGTGGGCGGTGATAAGAGCACATGACGCATGCGCACTTACATACGGACACTTTATGATAGCCATACAGTGTGGGTGGTGTTAAGGGCACATGACGCATGCGCACTTACATACGGACACTTTCTGATAGCCATACAGTGTGGGCGGTGATAAGGGCACATGACGCATGCGCACTTACATACCGACACTTTCTGATAGCCATACAGTGTGGGTGGTGTTAAGGGCACATGACGCATGCGCACTTACATACGGACACTTTCTGATAGCCATACAGTGTGGGTGGTGATAAGGGCACATGACGCATGCGCACTTATATACGGACACTTTCTGATAGCCATACAGTGTGGGTGGTGATAAGGGCACATGACGCATGCGCACTTATATACGGACACTTTCTGATAGCCATACAGTGTGGGTGGTGATAAGGGCACATGACGCATGCGCACTTACATACCGACACTTTCTGATAGCCATACAGTGTGGGCGGTGATAAGAGCACATGACGCATGCGCACTTACATACCGACACTTTCTGATAGCCATACAGTGTGGGCGGTGATAAGAGCACATGACGCATGCGCACTTACATACGGACACTTTATGATAGCCATACAGTGTGGGTGGTGTTAAGGGCACATGACGCATGCGCACTTACATACGGACACTTTCTGATAGCCATACAGTGTGGGCGGTGATAAGGGCACATGACGCATGCGCACTTACATACGGACACTTTCTGATAGCCATACAGTGTGGGTGGTGTTAAGGGCACATGACGCATGCGCACTTACATACGGACACTTTCTGATAGCCATACAGTGTGGGCGGTGATAAGGGCACATGACGCATGCGCACTTACATACGGACACTTTCTGATAGCCATACAGTGTGGGTGGTGTTAAGGGCACATGACGCATGCGCACTTCGCAATGGACACTTTCTGATAGCCATACAGTGAGGGCGGTGATAAGAGCACATGACGCATGCGCACTTACATACGGACACTTTCTGATAGCCATACAGTGTGGGTGGTGATAAGGGCACATGACGCATGCGCACTTACATACCGACACTTTCTTATAGCCATACAGTGTGGGCGGTGATAAGGGCACATGACGCATGCGCACTTCGCAATGGACACTTTCTGATAGCCATACAGTGTGGGTGGTGATAAGGGCACATGACGCATGCGCACTTACATACCGACACTTTCTTATAGCCATACAGTGTGGGTGGTGATAAGGGCACATGACGCATGCGCACTTACATACCGACACTTTCTTATAGCCATACAGTGTGGGCGGTGATAAGGGCACATGACGCATGCGCACTTCGCAATGGACACTTTCTGATAGCCATACAGTGTGGGTGGTGATAAGGGCACATGACGCATGCGCACTTACATACCGACACTTTCTTATAGCCATACAGTGTGGGCGGTGATAAGGGCACATGACGCATGCGCACTTACATACGGACACTTTCTGATAGCCATACAGTGTGGGTGGTGTTAAGGGCACATGACGCATGCGCACTTACATACCGACACTTTCTGATAGCCATACAGTGTGGGCGGTGATAAGGGCACATGACGCATGCGCACTTACATACGGACACTTTCTGATAGCCATACAGTGTGGTCGGTGATAAGGGCACATGACGCATGCGCACTTACATACGGACACTTTCTGATAGCCATACAGTGTGGGTGGTGATAAGGGCACATGACGCATGCGCACTTACATACGGACACTTTCTGATAGCCATACAGTGTGGGTGGTGATAAGGGCACATGACGCATGCGCACTTACATACGGACACTTTCTTATAGCCATACAGTGTGGGCAGTGATAAGGGCACATGACGCATGCGCACTTCGCAACGGACACTTTCTGATAGCCATACAGTGTGGGTGGTGATAAGGGCACATGACGCATGCGCACTTCGCAACGGACACTTTCTGATAGCCATACAGTGTGGGCGGTGATAAGGGCACATGACGCATGCGCACTTACATACCGACACTTTCTTATAGCCATACAGTGTGGGTGGTGATAAGGGCACATGACGCATGCGCACTTATATACGGACACTTTCTGATAGCCATACAGTGTGGGTGGTGATAAGGGCACATGACGCATGCGCACTTCGCAACGGACACTTTCTGATAGCCATACAGTGTGGGCGGTGATAAGGGCACATGACGCATGCGCACTTACATACGGACACTTTCTGATAGCCATACAGTGTGGGTGGTGATAAGGGCACATGACGCATGCGCAGTTACATACGGACACTTTCTGATAGCCATACAGTGTGGGTGGTGATAAGGGCACATGACGCATGCGCAGTTACATACGGACACTTTCTGATAGCCATACAGTGTGGGTGGTGATAAGGGCACATGACGCATGCGCACTTACATACGGACACTTTCTGATAGCCATACAGTGTGGGCGGTGATAAGGGCACATGACGCATGCGCACTTCGCAACGGACACTTTCTGATAGCCATACAGTGTGGGTGGTGATAAGCGCACATGACGCATGCGCACTTACATACGGACACTTTCTTATAGCCATACAGTGTGGGCGGTGATAAGGGCACATGACGCATGCGCACTTACATACGGACACTTTCTTATAGCCATACAGTGTGGGTGGTGATAAGAGCACATGACGCATGCGCACTTACATACGGACACTTTCTGATAGCCATACAGTGTGGTCGGTCATAAGGGCACATGACGCATGCGCACTTACATACGGACACTTTCTGATAGCCATACAGTGTGGTCGGTGATAAGGGCATATGACGCATGCGAACTTACATACCGACACTTTCTGATAGCCATACAGTGTGGTCGGTGATAAGGGCACATGACGCATGCGCACTTACATACGGACACTTTCTGATAGCCATACAGTGTGGTCGGTGATAAGGGCACATGACGCATGCGCACTTACATACGGACACTTTCTGATAGCCATACAGTGTGGTCGGTCATAAGGGCACATGACGCATGCGCACTTACATACGGACACTTTCTGATAGCCATACAGTGTGGTCGGTGATAAGGGCACATGACGCATGCGCACTTACATACGGACACTTTCTGATAGCCATACAGTGTGGGCGGTGATAAGGGCACATGACGCATGCGCACTTACATACGGACACTTTATGATAGCCATACAGTGTGGGTGGTGATAAGGGCACATGACGCATGCGCACTTACATACGGACACTTTCTGATAGCCATACAGTGTGGGCGGTGATAAGGGCACATGACGCATGCGCACTTACATACGGACACTTTCTGATAGCCATACAGTGTGGGTGGTGTTAAGGGCACATGACGCATGCGCACTTACATACGGACACTTTATGATAGCCATACAGTGTGGGCAGTGATAAGGGCACATGACGCATGCGCACTTACATACGGACACTTTCTGATAGCCATACAGTGTGGTCGGTGATAAGGGCACATGACGCATGCGCACTTATATACGGACACTTTCTGATAGCCATACAGTGTGGGCGGTGATAAGAGCACATGACGCATGCGCACTTACATACCGACACTTTCTGATAGCCATACAGTGTGGGCGGTGATAAGGGCACATGACGCATGCGCACTTACATACCGACACTTTCTGATAGCCATACAGTGTGGGTGGTGATAAGGGCACATGACGCATGCGCACTTACATACGGACACTTTATGATAGCCATACAGTGTGGGCAGTGATAAGGGCACATGACGCATGCGCACTTACATACGGACACTTTCTGATAGCCATACAGTGTGGTCGGTGATAAGGGCACATGACGCATGCGCACTTACATACCGACACTTTCTGATAGCCATACAGTGTGGGTGGTGATAAGGGCAGATGACGCATGCGCACTTACATACGGACACTTTATGATAGCCATACAGTGTGGGCAGTGATAAGGGCACATGACGCATGCGCACTTACATACGGACACTTTCTGATAGCCATACAGTGTGGTCGGTGATAAGGGCACATGACGCATGCGCACTTACATACCGACACTTTCTGATAGCCATACAGTGTGGGTGGTGATAAGGGCAGATGACGCATGCGCACTTACATACGGACACTTTATGATAGCCATACAGTGTGGGCAGTGATAAGGGCACATGACGCATGCGCACTTATATACGGACACTTTCTGATAGCCATACAGTGTGGGTGGTGATAAGGGCACATGACGCATGCGCACTTCGCAACGGACACTTTCTGATAGCCATACAGTGTGGGTGGTGATAAGGGCACATGACGCATGCGCACTTCGCAATGGACACTTTCTGATAGCCATACAGTGTGGTCGGTGATAAGGGCACATGACGCATGCGCACTTACATACGGACACTTTCTGATAGCCATACAGTGTGGTCGGTCATAAGGGCACATGACGCATGCGCACTTATATACGGACACTTTCTGATAGCCATACAGTGTGGGTGGTGATAAGGGCACATGACGCATGCGCACTTACATACCGACACTTTCTGATAGCCATACAGTGTGGTCGGTCATAAGGGCACATGATGCATGCGCACTTACATACCGACACTTTCTGATAGCCATACAGTGTGGTCGGTCATAAGGGCACATGACACATGCGCACTTCGCAATGGACACTTTCTGATAGCCATACAATGTGGGTGGTGATAAGGGCACATGATGCATGCGCACTTACATACGGACACTTTATGATAGCCATACAGTGTGGTCGGTCATAAGGGCACATGACGCATGCGCACTTCGCAACGGACACTTTCTGATAGCCATACAGTGTGGGTGGTGTTAAGGGCACATGACGTATGCGCACTTACATACGGACACTTTCTGATAGCCATACAGTGTGGTCGGTCATAAGGGCACATGACGCATGCGCACTTCGCAACGGACACTTTCTGATAGCCATACAGTGTGGTCGGTGATAAGGGCACATGACGCATGCGCACTTACATACGGACACTTTCTGATAGCCATACAGTGTGGTCGGTGATAAGGGCACATGACGCATGCGCACTTACATACGGACACTTTCTTAAAGCCATACAGTGTGGGCGGTGATAAGGGCACATGACGCATGCGCACTTCGCAACGGACACTTTCTGATAGCCATACAGTGTGGGCGGTGATAAGGGCACATGACGCATGCGCACTTACATACCGACACTTTCTGATAGCCATACAGTGTGGGCGGTGATAAGGGCACATGACGCATGCGCACTTACATACGGACACTTTCTGATAGCCATACAGTGTGGTCGGTCATAAGGGCACATGACGCATGCGCAGTTACATACGGACACTTTCTTAAAGCCATACAGTGTGGGCGGTGATAAGGGCACATGACGCATGCGCACTTACATACGGACACTTTCTGATAGCCATACAGTGTGGTCGGTCATAAGGGCACATGACGCATGCGCACTTACATACCGACACTTTCTGATAGCCATACAGTGTGGGTGGTGGAAAGGGCAGATGACGCATGCGCACTTACATACGGACACTTTCTGATAGCCATACAGTGTGGTCGGTGATAAGGGCACATGACGCATGCGCACTTACATACGGACACTTTCTGATAGCCATACAGTGTGGTCGGTCATAAGGGCACATGACGCATGCGCAGTTACATACGGACACTTTCTTAAAGCCATACAGTGTGGTCGGTCATAAGGGCACATGACGCATGCGCACTTACATACGGACACTTTCTGATAGCCATACAGTGTGGTCGGTGATAAGGGCACATGACGCATGCGCACTTACATACGGACACTTTCTGATAGCCATACCGTGTCGTCGATGATAAGGGCACATGACGCATGCGCAGTTAAATACGGACACTTTCTGATAGCCATACAGTGTGGTCGGTGATAAGGGCACATGACGCATGCGCACTTACATACGGACACTTTCTTATAGCCATACAGTGTGGGTGGTGATAAGAGCACATGACGCATGCGCACTTACATACGGACACTTTCTGATAGCCATACAATGTGGTCGGTCATAAGGGCACATGACGCATGCGCACTTATATACGGACACTTTCTGATAGCCATACAGTGTGGGTGGTGATAAGGGCACATGACGCATGCGCACTTACATACGGACACTTTCTGATAGCCATGCAGTGTGGTCGGTGATAAGGGCACATGACGCATGCGCACTTATATACGGACACTTTCTGATAGCCATACAGTGTGGGTGGTGATAAGGGCACATGACGCATGCGCACTTACATACGGACACTTTCTGATAGCCATGCAGTGTGGTCGGTGATAAGGGCACATGACGCATGCGCACTTCGCAATGGACACTTTCTGATAGCCATACAGTGTGGTCGGTCATAAGGGCACATGACGCATGCGCACTTACATACGGACACTTTCTGATAGCCATACAGTGTGGGTGGTGATAAGGGCACATGACGCATGCGCACTTATATACGGACACTTTCTGATAGCCATACAGTGTGGGTGGTGATAAGGGCACATGACGCATGCGCACTTACATACCGACACTTTCTGATAGCCATACAGTGTGGGCGGTGAAAAGAGCACATGACGCATGCGCACTTACATACGGACACTTTCTGATAGCCATACAGTGTGGGCGGTGATATGGGCACATGACGCATGCGCACTTACATACCGACACTTTCTGATAGCCATACAGTGTGGGCGGTGATAAGGGCACATGACGCATGCGCACTTATATACAGACACTTTCTGATAGCCATACAGTGTGGGTGGTGATAAGGGCACATGACGCATGCGCACTTATATACGGACACTTTCTGATAGCCATACAGTGTGGGTGGTGATAAGGGCACATGACGCATGCGCACTTACATACGGACACTTTCTGATAGCCATACAGTGTGGGTGGTGATAAGGGCACATGACGCATGCGCACTTACATACGGACACTTTCTGATAGCCATACAGTGTGGGTGGTGATAAGGGCACATGACGCATGCGCACTTACATACGGACACTTTCTGATAGCCATACAGTGTGGGTGGTGATAAGGGCACATGACGCATGCGCACTTACATACGGACACTTTCTGATAGCCATACAGTGTGGGCGGTGATAAGGGCACATGACGCATGCGCACTTACATACCGACACTTTCTGATAGCCATACAGTGTGGGTGGTGATAAGGGCACATGACGCATGCGCACTTCGCAATGGACACTTTCTGATAGCCATACAGTGTGGGCGGTGATAAGGGCACATGACGCATGCGCACTTACATACGGACACTTTCTGATAGCCATACAGTGTGGGTGGTGATAAGGGCACATGACGCATGCGCACTTCGCAACGGACACTTTCTGATAGCCATACAGTGTGGGCGGTGATAAGGGCACATGACGCATGCGCACTTACATACGGACACTTTCTGATAGCCATACAGTGTGGGTGGTGATAAGGGCACATGACGCATGCGCACTTCGCAATGGACACTTTCTGATAGCCATACAGTGTGGTCGGTGATAAGGGCACATGACGCATGCGCACTTACATACCGACACTTTCTTATAGCCATACAGTGTGGGTGGTGATAAGGGCACATGACGCATGCGCACTTATATACGGACACTTTCTGATAGCCATACAGTGTGGGCAGTGATAAGAGCATATGACGCATGCGCACTTATACACGGACACTTTATGATAGCCATACAGTGTGGGTGGTGATAAGGGCACATGACGCATGCGCACTTACATACGGACACTTTCTGATAGCCATACAGTGTGGGTGGTGATAAGGGCACATGACGCATGCGCACTTACATACCGACACTTTCTGATAGCCATACAGTGTGGGTGGTGATAAGGGCACATGACGCATGCGCACTTATATACGGACACTTTCTGATAGCCATACAGTGTGGGCGGTGATAAGGGCACATGACGCATGCGCACTTATATACGGACACTTTCTTATAGCCATACAGTGTGGGCGGTGATAAGGGCACATGACGCATGCGCACTTACATACCGACACTTTCTTATAGCCATACAGTGTGGGTGGTGATAAGGGCACATGACTCATGCGCACTTACATACCGACACTTTCTTATAGCCATACAGTGTGGGCGGTGATAAGGGCACATGACGCATGCGCACTTATATACGGACACTTTCTGATAGCCATACAGTGTGGGCGGTGATAAGGGCACATGACGCATGCGCACTTACATACCGACACTTTCTGATAGCCATGCAGTGTGGTCGGTGATAAGGGCACATGACGCATGCGCACTTACATACCGACACTTTCTTATAGCCATACAGTGTGGGCAGTGATAAGGGCACATGACGCATGCGCACTTACATACGGACACTTTCTGATAGCCATACACTGTGGTCGGTGATAAGGGCACATGACGCATGCGCACTTACATACGGACACTTTCTGATAGCCATACAGTGTGGGCAGTGATAAGGGCACATGACGCATGCGCACTTACATACGGACACTTTCTGATAGCCATACAGTGTGGTCGGTCATAAGGGCACATGACGCATGCGCACTTCGCAATGGACACTTTCTGATAGCCATACAGTGTGGACGGTGATAAGGGCACATGACGCATGCGCACTTCGCAACGGACACTTTCTGATAGCCATACAGTGTGGTCGGTCATAAGGGCACATGACGCATGCGCACTTCGCAACGGACACTTTCTGATAGCCATACAGTGTGGGTGGTGATAAGGGCACATGACGCATGCGCACTTACATACCGACACTTTCTGATAGCCATACAGTGTGGGTGGTGATAAGGGCACATGACGCATGCGCACTTACATACCGACACTTTCTGATAGCCATACAGTGTGGTCGGTGATAAGGGCACATGACGCATGCGCACTTACATACGGACACTTTCTGATAGCCATACAGTGTGGGCGGTCATAAGGGCACATGACGCATGCGCACTTACATACCGACACTTTCTGATAGCCATACAGTGTGGTCGGTGATAAGGGCACATGACGCATGCGCACTTACATACGGACACTTTCTGATAGCCATACAGTGTGGGCGGTGATAAGGGCACGTGACGCATGCGCACTTATATACGGACACTTTCTGATAGCCATACAGTGTGGGCGGTGATAAGGGCACATGACGCATGCGCACTTACATACGGACACTTTCTGATAGCCATACAGTGTGGGCGGTGATAAGGGCACATGACGCATGCGCACTTCGCAACGGACACTTTCTGATAGCCATACAGTGTGGTCGGTCATAAGGGCACATGACGCATGCGCACTTACATACGGACACTTTCTGATAGCCATACAGTGTGGTCGGTCATAAGGGCACATGACGCATGCGCACTTCGCAACGGACACTTTCTGATAGCCATACAGTGTGGGTGGTGATAAGGGCACATGACGCATGCGCACTTCGCAACGGACACTTTCTGATAGCCATACAGTGTGGGCGGTGATAAGGGCACATGACGCATGCGCACTTACATACCGACACTTTCTGATAGCCATACAGTGTGGGCGGTGATAAGGGCACATGACGCATGCGCACTTACATACGGACACTTTCTGATAGCCATACAGTGTGGTCGGTCATAAGGGCACATGACGCATGCGCACTTACATACCGACACTTTCTGATAGCCATACAGTGTGGGTGGTGGAAAGGGCAGATGACGCATGCGCACTTACATACGGACACTTTCTGATAGCCATACAGTGTGGTCGGTGATAAGGGCACATGACGCATGCGCACTTACATACGGACACTTTCTGATAGCCATACAGTGTGGTCGGTCATAAGGGCACATGACGCATGCGCAGTTACATACGGACACTTTCTTAAAGCCATACAGTGTGGGCGGTCATAAGGACACATGACGCATGCGCAGTTACATACGGACACTTTCTTAAAGCCATACAGTGTGGGCGGTCATAAGGGCACATGACGCATGCGCAGTTACATACGGACACTTTCTTAAAGCCATACAGTGTGGTCGGTCATAAGGGCACATGACGCATGCGCACTTACATACGGACACTTTCTGATAGCCATACAGTGTGGTCGGTCATAAGGGCACATGACGCATGCGCACTTACATACGGACACTTTCTGATAGCCATACCGTGTCGTCGATGATAAGGGCACATGACGCATGCGCAGTTACATACGGACACTTTCTGATAGCCATACAGTGTGGGCGGTGATAAGGGCACATGACGCATGCGCACTTACATACCGACACTTTCTGATAGCCATACAGTGTGGGCGGTGATAAGGGCACATGACGCATGCGCACTTACATACCGACACTTTCTGATAGCCATACAGTGTGGGTGGTGATAAGGGCACATGACGCATGCGCACTTACATACGGACACTTTCTGATATCCATACAGTGTGGGCGGTGATAAGAGCACATGACGCATGCGCACTTATATACGGACACTTTCTGATAGCCATACAGTGTGGGCGGTGATAAGGGCACATGACGCATGCGCACTTACATACGGACACTTTCTGATAGCCATACAGTGTGGGTGGTGATAAGGGCACATGACGCATGCGCACTTATATACGGACACTTTCTGATAGCCATACAGTGTGGGTGGTGATAAGGGCACATGACGCATGCGCACTTACATACGGACACTTTCTGATAGCCATGCAGTGTGGTCGGTGATAAGGGCACATGACGCATGCGCACTTATATACGGACACTTTCTGATAGCCATACAGTGTGGGCGGTGATAAGGGCACATGACGCATGCGCACTTACATACGGACACTTTCTGATAGCCATACAGTGTGGTCGGTGATAAGGGCACATGACGCATGCGCACTTCGCAATGGACACTTTCTGATAGCCATACAGTGTGGGTGGTGATAAGGGCACATGACGCATGCGCAGTTACATACGGACACTTTCTGATAGCCATACAGTGTGGTCGGTGATAAGGGCACATGACGCATGCGCACTTACATACCGACACTTTCTAATAGCCATACAGTGTGGGCGGTGATAAGGGCACATGACGCATGCGCACTTCGCAATAGACACTTTCTGATAGCCATACAGTGTGGGTGGTGTTAAGGGCACATGACGCATGCGCACTTACATACGGACACTTTCTGATAGCCATACAGTGTGGGCGGTGATAAGGGCACATGACGCATGCGCACTTACATACGGACACTTTCTGATAGCCATACAGTGTGGGTGGTGATAAGAGCACATGACGCATGCGCACTTACATACGGACACTTTCTGATAGCCATACAGTGTGGGTGGTGATAAGAGCACATGACGCATGCGCACTTACATACGGACACTTTCTGATAGCCATACAGTGTGGGCGGTGATAAGGGCACATGACGCATGCGCACTTACATACCGACACTTTCTGATAGCCATACAGTGTGGGTGGTGATAAGAGCACATGACGCATGCGCACTTACATACGGACACTTTATGATAGCCATACAGTGTGGGTGGTGATAAGGGCACATGACGCATGCGCACTTACATACGGACACTTTATGATAGCCATACAGTGTGGGTGGTGATAAGGGCACATGACGCATGCGCACTTATATACGGACACTTTCTGATAGCCATACAGTGTGGGCGGTGATAAGGGCACATGACGCATGCGCACTTACATACCGACACTTTCTTATAGCCATACAGTGTGGGCGGTGATAAGGGCACATGACGCATGCGCACTTCGCAATGGACACTTTCTGATAGCCATACAGTGTGGGTGGTGATAAGGGCACATGACGCATGCACACTTACATACGGACACTTTCTGATAGCCATACAGTGTGGGTGGTGATAAGGGCACATGACGCATGCGCACTTCGCAACGGACACTTTCTGATAGCCATACAGTGTGGGTGGTGATAAGGGCACATGACGCATGCGCACTTCGCAATGGACACTTTCTGATAGCCATACAGTGTGGGTGGTGATAAGGGCACATGACGCATGCGCACTTCGCAATGGACACTTTCTGATAGCCATACAGTGTGGTCGGTGATAAGGGCACATGACGCATGCGCACTTATATACGGACACTTTCTGATAGCCATACAGTGTGGGTGGTGATAAGGGCACATGACGCATGCGCACTTATATACGGACACTTTCTGATAGCCATACAGTGTGGGCGGTGATAAGGGCACATGACGCATGCGCACTTACATACCGACACTTTCTTATAGCCATACAGTGTGGGTGGTGATAAGGGCACATGACGCATGCGCACTTCGCAATGGACACTTTCTGATAGCCATACAGTGTGGTCGGTGATAAGAGCACATGACGCATGCGCACTTACATACGGACACTTTCTGATAGCCATACAGTGTGGGCGGTGATAAGGGCACATGACGCATGCGCACTTACATACCGACACTTTCTGATAGCCATACAGTGTGGGTGGTGATAAGGGCACATGACGCATGCGCACTTACATACGGACACTTTCTGATAGCCATACAGTGTGGGTGGTGATAAGGGCACATGACGCATGCGCACTTACATACGGACACTTTCTGATAGCCATACAGTGTGGGTGGTGATAAGGGCACATGACGCATGCGCAGTTACATACGGACACTTTCTGATAGCCATACAGTGTGGGTGGTGATAAGGGCACATGACGCATGCGCACTTCGCAACGCACACTTTCTGATAGCCATACAGTGTGGTCGGTCATAAGGGCACATGGCGCATGCGCACTTACATACGGACACTTTCTGATAGCCATACAGTGTGGGCAGTGATAAGGGCACATGACGCATGCGCACTTACATACGGACACTTTCTGATAGCCATACAGTGTGGGCGGTGATAAGGGCACATGACGCATGCGCACTTACATACCGACACTTTCTGATAGCCATACAGTGTGGGCAGTGATAAGGGCACATGACGCATGCGCACTTACATACGGACACTTTCTGATAGCCATACAGTGTGGGTGGTGTTAAGGGCACATGACGCATGCGCACTTACATACCGACACTTTCTGATAGCCATACAGTGTGGGCGGTGATAAGGGCACATGACGCATGCGCACTTACATACGGACACTTTCTTAAAGCCATACAGTGTGGGCGGTCATAAGGGCACATGACGCATGCGCAGTTACATACGGACACTTTCTTAAAGCCATACAGTGTGGTCGGTCATAAGGGCACATGACGCATGCGCACTTACATACGGACACTTTCTGATAGCCATACAGTGTGGTCGGTCATAAGGGCACATGACGCATGCGCACTTACATACGGACACTTTCTGATAGCCATACCGTGTCGTCGATGATAAGGGCACATGACGCATGCGCAGTTACATACGGACACTTTCTGATAGCCATACAGTGTGGGCGGTGATAAGGGCACATGACGCATGCGCACTTACATACCGACACTTTCTGATAGCCATACAGTGTGGGCGGTGATAAGGGCACATGACGCATGCGCACTTACATACCGACACTTTCTGATAGCCATACAGTGTGGGTGGTGATAAGGGCACATGACGCATGCGCACTTACATACGGACACTTTCTGATATCCATACAGTGTGGGCGGTGATAAGAGCACATGACGCATGCGCACTTATATACGGACACTTTCTGATAGCCATACAGTGTGGGCGGTGATAAGGGCACATGACGCATGCGCACTTACATACGGACACTTTCTGATAGCCATACAGTGTGGGTGGTGATAAGGGCACATGACGCATGCGCACTTATATACGGACACTTTCTGATAGCCATACAGTGTGGGTGGTGATAAGGGCACATGACGCATGCGCACTTACATACGGACACTTTCTGATAGCCATGCAGTGTGGTCGGTGATAAGGGCACATGACGCATGCGCACTTATATACGGACACTTTCTGATAGCCATACAGTGTGGGTGGTGATAAGGGCACATGACGCATGCGCACTTACATACGGACACTTTCTGATAGCCATACAGTGTGGTCGGTGATAAGGGCACATGACGCATGCGCACTTCGCAATGGACACTTTCTGATAGCCATACAGTGTGGGTGGTGATAAGGGCACATGACGCATGCGCAGTTACATACGGACACTTTCTGATAGCCATACAGTGTGGTCGGTGATAAGGGCACATGACGCATGCGCACTTACATACCGACACTTTCTAATAGCCATACAGTGTGGGCGGTGATAAGGGCACATGACGCATGCGCACTTCGCAATAGACACTTTCTGATAGCCATACAGTGTGGGTGGTGTTAAGGGCACATGACGCATGCGCACTTACATACGGACACTTTCTGATAGCCATACAGTGTGGGCGGTGATAAGGGCACATGACGCATGCGCACTTACATACGGACACTTTCTGATAGCCATACAGTGTGGGTGGTGATAAGAGCACATGACGCATGCGCACTTACATACGGACACTTTCTGATAGCCATACAGTGTGGGTGGTGATAAGAGCACATGACGCATGCGCACTTACATACGGACACTTTCTGATAGCCATACAGTGTGGGCGGTGATAAGGGCACATGACGCATGCGCACTTACATACGGACACTTTATGATAGCCATACAGTGTGGGTGGTGATAAGAGCACATGACGCATGCGCACTTACATACGGACACTTTATGATAGCCATACAGTGTGGGTGGTGATAAGGGCACATGACGCATGCGCACTTACATACGGACACTTTATGATAGCCATACAGTGTGGGTGGTGATAAGGGCACATGACGCATGCGCACTTATATACGGACACTTTCTGATAGCCATACAGTGTGGGCGGTGATAAGGGCACATGACGCATGCGCACTTACATACCGACACTTTCTTATAGCCATACAGTGTGGGCGGTGATAAGGGCACATGACGCATGCGCACTTCGCAATGGACACTTTCTGATAGCCATACAGTGTGGGCGGTGATAAGGGCACATGACGCATGCGCACTTCGCAATGGACACTTTCTGATAGCCATACAGTGTGGGTGGTGATAAGGGCACATGACGCATGCGCACTTCGCAATGGACACTTTCTGATAGCCATACAGTGTGGTCGGTGATAAGGGCACATGACGCATGCGCACTTATATACGGACACTTTCTGATAGCCATACAGTGTGGGTGGTGATAAGGGCACATGACGCATGCGCACTTATATACGGACACTTTCTGATAGCCATACAGTGTGGGCGGTGATAAGGGCACATGACGCATGCGCACTTACATACCGACACTTTCTTATAGCCATACAGTGTGGGTGGTGATAAGGGCACATGACGCATGCGCACTTCGCAATGGACACTTTCTGATAGCCATACAGTGTGGTCGGTGATAAGAGCACATGACGCATGCGCACTTACATACGGACACTTTCTGATAGCCATACAGTGTGGGCGGTGATAAGGGCACATGACGCATGCGCACTTACATACCGACACTTTCTGATAGCCATACAGTGTGGGTGGTGATAAGGGCACATGACGCATGCGCACTTACATACGGACACTTTCTGATAGCCATACAGTGTGGGTGGTGATAAGGGCACATGACGCATGCGCACTTACATACGGACACTTTCTGATAGCCATACAGTGTGGGTGGTGATAAGGGCACATGACGCATGCGCAGTTACATACGGACACTTTCTGATAGCCATACAGTGTGGGTGGTGATAAGGGCACATGACGCATGCGCACTTCGCAACGCACACTTTCTGATAGCCATACAGTGTGGTCGGTCATAAGGGCACATGGCGCATGCGCACTTACATACGGACACTTTCTGATAGCCATACAGTGTGGGCAGTGATAAGGGCACATGACGCATGCGCACTTACATACGGACACTTTCTGATAGCCATACAGTGTGGGCGGTGATAAGGGCACATGACGCATGCGCACTTACATACCGACACTTTCTGATAGCCATACAGTGTGGGCAGTGATAAGGGCACATGACGCATGCGCACTTACATACGGACACTTTCTGATAGCCATACAGTGTGGGTGGTGTTAAGGGCACATGACGCATGCGCACTTACATACCGACACTTTCTGATAGCCATACAGTGTGGGCGGTGATAAGGGCACATGACGCATGCGCACTTACATACCGACACTTTCTTATAGCCATACAGTGTGGGTGGTGATAAGGGCACATGACGCATGCGCACTTACATACGGACACTTTCTGATAGCCATACAGTGTGGGCGGTGATAAGGGCACATGACGCATGCGCACTTACATACGGACACTTTCTGATAGCCATACAGTGTGGTCGGTGATAAGGGCATATGACGCATGCGCACTTACATACGGACACTTTCTGATAGCCATACAGTGTGGGCGGTGATAAGGGCACATGACGCATGCGCACTTACATACCGACACTTTCTGATAGCCATACAGTGTGGGTGGTGATAAGAGCACATGACGCATGCGCACTTACATACGGACACTTTCTGATAGCGATACAGTGTGGGTGGTGTTAAGGGCACATGACGCATGCGCACTTACATACCGACACTTTCTGATAGCCATACAGTGTGGGCGGTGATAAGGGCACATGACGCATGCGCACTTACATACCGACACTTTCTGATAGCCATACAGTGTGGTCGGTCATAAGGGCACATGACGCATGCGCACTTACATACCGACACTTTCTGATAGCCATACAGTGTGGGCGGTGATAAGGGCACATGACGCATGCGCACTTACATACGGACACTTTCTGATAGCCATACAGTGTGGGCGGTCATAAGGGCACATGACGCATGCGCACTTACATACGGACACTTTCTGATAGCCATACAGTGTGGGCGGTGATAAGGGCACATGACGCATGCGCACTTACATACCGACACTTTCTGATAGCCATACAGTGTGGGCGGTGATAAGGGCACATGACGCATGCGCACTTACATACCGACACTTTCTGATAGCCATACAGTGTGGTCGGTCATAAGGGCACATGACGCATGCGCACTTACATACCGACACTTTCTGATAGCCATACAGTGTGGTCGGTCATAAGGGCACATGACGCATGCGCACTTACATACGGACACTTTATGATAGCCATACAGTGTGGGTGGTGATAAGGGCACATGACGCATGCGCACTTACATACGGACACTTTCTGATAGCCATACAGTGAGGGCGGTGATAAGGGCACATGACGCATGCGCACTTACATACCGACACTTTCTGATAGCCATACAGTGTGGTCGGTCATAAGGGCACATGACGCATGCGCACTTACATACCGACACTTTCTGATAGCCATACAGTGTGGTCGGTCATAAGGGCACATGACGCATGCGCACTTACATACGGACACTTTATGATAGCCATACAGTGTGGGCGGTGATAAGGGCACATGACGCATGCGCACTTATATACGGACACTTTCTGATAGCCATACAGTGTGGGCGGTGATAAGGGCACATGACGCATGCGCACTTACATACCGACACTTTCTGATAGCCATACAGTGTGGGTGGTGATAAGGGCACATGACGCATGCGCACTTACATACGGACACTTTCTGATAGCCATACAGTGTGGGCGGTGATAAGGGCACATGACGCATGCGCACTTACATACGGACACTTTCTGATAGCCATACAGTGTGGGCGGTGATAAGGGCACATGACGCATGCGCACTTCGCAACGGACACTTTCTGATAGCCATACAGTGTGGGTGGTGATAAGGGCACATGACGCATGCGCACTTACATACCGACACTTTCTGATAGCCATACAGTGTGGGTGGTGATAAGGGCACATGACGCATGCGCACTTACATACGGACACTTTCTGATAGCCATACAGTGTGGGCGGTGATAAGGGCACATGACGCATGCGCACTTACATACGGACACTTTCTGATAGCCATACAGTGTGGGCGGTGATAAGGGCACATGACGCATGCGCACTTACATACGGACACTTTCTGATAGCCATACAGTGTGGGCGGTGATAAGGGCACATGACGCATGCGCACTTACATACGGACACTTTCTGATAGCCATACAGTGTGGGCGGTGATAAGGGCACATGACGCATGCGCACTTACATACAGACACTTTCTGATAGCCATACAGTGTGGGTGGTGATATGGGCACATGACGCATGCGCACTTACATACGGACACTTTCTGATAGCCATACAGTGTGGGCGGTGATAAGGGCACATGACGCATGCGCACTTACATACGGACACTTTCTGATAGCCATACAGTGTGGGTGGTGATAAGGGCACATGACGCATGCGCACTTACATACCGACACTTTCTGATAGCCATATAGTGTGGTCGGTGATAAGGGCACATGACGCATGCGCACTTACATACGGACACTTTCTGATAGCCATATAGTGTGGTCGGTGATAAGGGCACATGACGCATGCGCACTTACATACCGACACTTTCTGATAGCTATACAGTGTGGGCAGTGATAAGGGCACATGACGCATGCGCACTTACATACGGACACTTTCTGATAGCCATATAGTGTGGTCGGTGATAAGGGCACATGACGCATGCGCACTTACATACCGACACTTTCTGATAGCCATACAGTGTGGTCGGTGATAAGGGCACATGACGCATGCGCACTTACATACCGACACTTTCTGATAGCCATACAGTGTGGGCAGTGATAAGGGCACATGACGCATGCGCACTTACATACGGACACTTTCTGATAGCCATACAGTGTGGGTGGTGATAAGGGCACATGACGCATGCGCACTTCGCAATGGACACTTTCTGATAGCCATACAGTGTGGGCGGTGATAAGGGCACATGACGCATGCGCACTTACATACCGACACTTTCTGATAGCCATACAGTGTGGGTGGTGATAAGGGCACATGACGCATGCGCACTTATATACGGACACTTTCTTATAGCCATACAGTGTGGTCGGTGATAAGGGCACATGACGCATGCGCACTTACATACCGACACTTTCTGATAGCCATACAGTGTGGTCGGTGATAAGGGCACATGACGCATGCGCACTTATATACGGACACTTTCTTATAGCCATACAGTGTGGGCGGTGATAAGGGCACATGACGCATGCGCACTTCGCAATGGACACTTTCTGATAGCCATACAGTGAGGGCGGTGATAAGAGCACATGACGCATGCGCACTTACATACGGACACTTTCTGATAGCCATACAGTGTGGGTGGTGTTAAGGGCACATGACGCATGCGCACTTACATACCGACACTTTCTGATAGCCATACAGTGTGGGCGGTGATAAGGGCACATGACGCATGCGCAATTCGCAATGGACACTTTCTGATAGCCATACAGTGTGGGTGGTGATAAGGGCACATGACGCATGCGCACTTACATACCGACACTTTCTTATAGCCATACAGTGTGGGCGGTGATAAGGGCACATGACGCATGCGCAATTCGCAATGGACACTTTCTGATAGCCATACAGTGTGGGTGGTGATAAGGGCACATGACGCATGCGCACTTACATACGGACACTTTCTGATAGCCATACAGTGTGGGTGGAGATAAGGGCACATGACGCATGCGCACTTCGCAATGGACACTTTCTGATAGCCATACATTGTGGGCGGTTATAAGGGCACATGACGCATGCGCACTTACATACGGACACTTTCTGATAGCCATACAGTGTGGGTGGTGATAAGGGCACATGACGCATGCGCACTTACATACCGACACTTTCTGATAGCCATATAGTGTGGTCGGTGATAAGGGCACATGACGCATGCGCACTTACATACCGACACTTTCTGATAGCCATACAGTGTGGGCGGTGATAAGGGCACATGACGCATGCGCACTTACATACGGACACTTTCTGATAGCCATACAGTGTGGGTGGTGATAAGGGCACATGACGCATGCGCACTTATATACGGACACTTTCTGATAGCCATACAGTTTGGGCGGTGATAAGGGCACATGACGCATGCGCACTTACATACCGACACTTTCTGATAGCCATACAGTGTGGTCGGTGTTAAGGGCACATGACGCATGCGCACTTACATACGGACACTTTATGATAGCCATACAGTGTGGGTGGTGATAAGGGCACATGACGCATGCGCACTTATATACGGACACTTTCTGATAGCCATACAGTGTGGGTGGTGATAAGGGCACATGACGCATGCGCACTTATATACGGACACTTTCTGATAGCCATACAGTTTGGGCGGTGATAAGGGCACATGACGCATGCGCACTTACATACCGACACTTTCTGATAGCCATACAGTGTGGTCGGTGTTAAGGGCACATGACGCATGCGCACTTACATACGGACACTTTATGATAGCCATACAGTGTGGGTGGTGATAAGGGCACATGACGCATGCGCACTTATATACGGACACTTTCTGATAGCCATACAGTGTGGGTGGTGATAAGGGCACATGACGCATGCGCACTTATATACGGACACTTTCTGATAGCCATACAGTGTGGGTGGTGATAAGGGCACATGACGCATGCGCACTTATATACGGACACTTTCTGATAGCCATACAGTGTGGGTGGTGATAAGGGCACATGACGCATGCGCACTTATATACGGACACTTTCTGATAGCCATACAGTGTGGGTGGTGATAAGGGCACATGACGCATGCGCACTTACATACCGACACTTTCTGATAGCCATACAGTGTGGGCGGTGATAAGAGCACATGACGCATGCGCACTTACATACCGACACTTTCTGATAGCCATACAGTGTGGGCGGTGATAAGGGCACATGACGCATGCGCACTTACATACCGACACTTTCTGATAGCCATACAGTGTGGGCGGTGATAAGAGCACATGACGCATGCGCACTTACATACGGACACTTTATGATAGCCATACAGTGTGGGTGGTGGTAAGGGCACATGACGCATGCGCACTTACATACGGACACTTTCTGATAGCCATACAGTGTGGGCGGTGATAAGGGCACATGACGCATGCGCACTTACATACCGACACTTTCTTATAGCCATACAGTGTGGGTGGTGATAAGGGCACATAACGCATGCGCAGTTACATACGGACACTTTCTGATAGCCATACAGTGTGGTCGGTCATAAGGGCACATGACGCATGCGCACTTACATACCGACACTTTCTGATAGCCATACAGTGTGGGCGGTGATAAGAGCACATGACGCATGCGCACTTACATACGGACACTTTCTGATAGCCATACAGTGTGGGTGGTGTTAAGGGCACATGACGCATGCGCACTTACATACGGACACTTTCTGATAGCCATACAGTGTGGGCGGTGATAAGGGCACATGACGCATGCGCAGTTACATACGGACACTTTCTGATAGCCATACAGTGTGGTCGGTCATAAGGGCACATGACGCATGCGCACTTACATACCGACACTTTCTGATAGCCATACAGTGTGGGCGGTGATAAGAGCACATGACGCATGCGCACTTACATACGGACACTTTATGATAGCCATACAGTGTGGGTGGTGTTAAGGGCACATGACGCATGCGCACTTACATACGGACACTTTCTGATAGCCATACAGTGTGGGCGGTGATAAGGGCACATGACGCATGCGCACTTACATACCGACACTTTCTGATAGCCATACAGTGTGGGTGGTGTTAAGGGCACATGACGCATGCGCACTTACATACGGACACTTTCTGATAGCCATACAGTGTGGGTGGTGATAAGGGCACATGACGCATGCGCACTTATATACGGACACTTTCTGATAGCCATACAGTGTGGGTGGTGATAAGGGCACATGACGCATGCGCACTTATATACGGACACTTTCTGATAGCCATACAGTGTGGGTGGTGATAAGGGCACATGACGCATGCGCACTTACATACCGACACTTTCTGATAGCCATACAGTGTGGGCGGTGATAAGAGCACATGACGCATGCGCACTTACATACCGACACTTTCTGATAGCCATACAGTGTGGGCGGTGATAAGAGCACATGACGCATGCGCACTTACATACGGACACTTTATGATAGCCATACAGTGTGGGTGGTGTTAAGGGCACATGACGCATGCGCACTTACATACGGACACTTTCTGATAGCCATACAGTGTGGGCGGTGATAAGGGCACATGACGCATGCGCACTTACATACCGACACTTTCTGATAGCCATACAGTGTGGGTGGTGTTAAGGGCACATGACGCATGCGCACTTACATACGGACACTTTATGATAGCCATACAGTGTGGGTGGTGTTAAGGGCACATGACGCATGCGCACTTACATACGGACACTTTCTGATAGCCATACAGTGTGGGTGGTGTTAAGGGCACATGACGCATGCGCACTTACATACGGACACTTTCTGATAGCCATACAGTGTGGGTGGTGTTAAGGGCACATGACGCATGCGCACTTCGCAATGGACACTTTCTGATAGCCATACAGTGAGGGCGGTGATAAGAGCACATGACGCATGCGCACTTACATACGGACACTTTCTGATAGCCATACAGTGTGGGTGGTGATAAGGGCACATGACGCATGCGCACTTACATACCGACACTTTCTTATAGCCATACAGTGTGGGTGGTGATAAGGGCACATGACGCATGCGCACTTACATACGGACACTTTCTGATAGCCATACAGTGTGGGTGGTGTTAAGGGCACATGACGCATGCGCACTTACATACCGACACTTTCTGATAGCCATACAGTGTGGGCGGTGATAAGGGCACATGACGCATGCGCACTTACATACGGACACTTTCTGATAGCCATACAGTGTGGTCGGTGATAAGGGCACATGACGCATGCGCACTTACATACGGACACTTTCTGATAGCCATACAGTGTGGGTGGTGATAAGGGCACATGACGCATGCGCACTTACATACGGACACTTTCTGATAGCCATACAGTGTGGGTGGTGATAAGGGCACATGACGCATGCGCACTTACATACGGACACTTTCTTATAGCCATACAGTGTGGGCAGTGATAAGGGCACATGACACATGCGCACTTCGCAACGGACACTTTCTGATAGCCATACAGTGTGGGTGGTGATAAGGGCACATGACGCATGCGCACTTCGCAACGGACACTTTCTGATAGCCATACAGTGTGGGCGGTGATAAGGGCACATGACGCATGCGCACTTCGCAACGGACACTTTCTGATAGCCATACAGTGTGGGTGGTGATAAGGGCACATGACGCATGCGCACTTCGCAACGGACACTTTCTGATAGCCATACAGTGTGGGCGGTGATAAGGGCACATGACGCATGCGCACTTACATACCGACACTTTCTTATAGCCATACAGTGTGGGTGGTGATAAGGGCACATGACGCATGCGCACTTATATACGGACACTTTCTGATAGCCATACAGTGTGGGTGGTGATAAGGGCACATGACGCATGCGCACTTCGCAACGGACACTTTCTGATAGCCATACAGTGTGGGCGGTGATAAGGGCACATGACGCATGCGCACTTACATACGGACACTTTCTGATAGCCATACAGTGTGGGTGGTGATAAGGGCACATGACGCATGCGCAGTTACATACGGACACTTTCTGATAGCCATACAGTGTGGGTGGTGATAAGGGCACATGACGCATGCGCACTTCGCAACGGACACTTTCTGATAGCCATACAGTGTGGGTGGTGATAAGCGCACATGACGCATGCGCACTTACATACGGACACTTTCTGATAGCCATACAGTGTGGGCGGTGATAAGGGCACATGACGCATGCGCACTTCGCAACGGACACTTTCTGATAGCCATACAGTGTGGGTGGTGATAAGCGCACATGACGCATGCGCACTTACATACGGACACTTTCTTATAGCCATACAGTGTGGGCGGTGATAAGGGCACATGACGCATGCGCACTTACATACGGACACTTTCTTATAGCCATACAGTGTGGGTGGTGATAAGAGCACATGACGCATGCGCACTTACATACGGACACTTTCTGATAGCCATACAGTGTGGTCGGTCATAAGGGCACATGACGCATGCGCACTTACATACGGACACTTTCTGATAGCCATACAGTGTGGTCGGTGATAAGGGCACATGACGCATGCGCACTTACATACGGACACTTTCTGATAGCCATACAGTGTGGGCGGTGATAAGGGCACATGACGCATGCGCACTTACATACGGACACTTTATGATAGCCATACAGTGTGGGTGGTGATAAGGGCACATGACGCATGCGCACTTACATACGGACACTTTCTGATAGCCATACAGTGTGGGTGGTGTTAAGGGCACATGACGCATGCGCACTTACATACGGACACTTTATGATAGCCATACAGTGTGGGCAGTGATAAGGGCACATGACGCATGCGCACTTACATACGGACACTTTCTGATAGCCATACAGTGTGGTCGGTGATAAGGGCACATGACGCATGCGCACTTATATACGGACACTTTCTGATAGCCATACAGTGTGGGCGGTGATAAGAGCACATGACGCATGCGCACTTACATACCGACACTTTCTGATAGCCATACAGTGTGGGCGGTGATAAGGGCACATGACGCATGCGCACTTACATACCGACACTTTCTGATAGCCATACAGTGTGGGTGGTGATAAGGGCACATGACGCATGCGCACTTACATACGGACACTTTATGATAGCCATACAGTGTGGGCAGTGATAAGGGCACATGACGCATGCGCACTTACATACGGACACTTTCTGATAGCCATACAGTGTGGTCGGTGATAAGGGCACATGACGCATGCGCACTTACATACCGACACTTTCTGATAGCCATACAGTGTGGGTGGTGATAAGGGCAGATGACGCATGCGCACTTACATACGGACACTTTATGATAGCCATACAGTGTGGGCAGTGATAAGGGCACATGACGCATGCGCACTTACATACGGACACTTTCTGATAGCCATACAGTGTGGTCGGTGATAAGGGCACATGACGCATGCGCACTTATATACGGACACTTTCTGATAGCCATACAGTGTGGGTGGTGATAAGGGCACATGACGCATGCGCACTTCGCAACGGACACTTTCTGATAGCCATACAGTGTGGGTGGTGATAAGGGCACATGACGCATGCGCACTTCGCAATGGACACTTTCTGATAGCCATACAGTGTGGTCGGTGATAAGGGCACATGACGCATGCGCACTTATATACGGACACTTTCTGATAGCCATACAGTGTGGGCGGTGATAAGGGCACATGACGCATGCGCACTTACATACCGACACTTTCTTATAGCCATACAGTGTGGTCGGTGATAAGAGCACATGACGCATGCGCACTTACATACGGACACTTTCTGATAGCCATACAGTGTGGTCGGTCATAAGGGCACATGACGCATGCGCACTTATATACGGACACTTTCTGATAGCCATACAGTGTGGGTGGTGATAAGGGCACATGACGCATGCGCACTTACATACCGACACTTTCTGATAGCCATACAGTGTGGTCGGTCATAAGGGCACATGATGCATGCGCACTTACATACCGACACTTTCTGATAGCCATACAGTGTGGTCGGTCATAAGGGCACATGACGCATGCGCACTTCGCAATGGACACTTTCTGATAGCCATACAATGTGGGTGGTGATAAGGGCACATGATGCATGCGCACTTACATACCGACACTTTCTTATAGCCATACAGTGTGGTCGGTCATAAGGGCACATGATGCATGCGCACTTACATACCGACACTTTCTGATAGCCATACAGTGTGGGTGGTGTTAAGGGCACATGACGCATGCGCACTTACATACGGACACTTTCTGATAGCCATACAGTGTGGGCGGTGATAAGGGCACATGACGCATGCGCAGTTACATACGGACACTTTCTGATAGCCATACAGTGTGGTCGGTCATAAGGGCACATGACGCATGCGCACTTACATACCGACACTTTCTGATAGCCATACAGTGTGGGCGGTGATAAGAGCACATGACGCATGCGCACTTACATACGGACACTTTATGATAGCCATACAGTGTGGGTGGTGTTAAGGGCACATGACGCATGCGCACTTACATACGGACACTTTCTGATAGCCATACAGTGTGGGTGGTGTTAAGGGCACATGACGCATGCGCACTTACATACGGACACTTTCTGATAGCCATACAGTGTGGGTGGTGATAAGGGCACATGACGCATGCGCACTTATATACGGACACTTTCTGATAGCCATACAGTGTGGGTGGTGATAAGGGCACATGACGCATGCGCACTTATATACGGACACTTTCTGATAGCCATACAGTGTGGGTGGTGATAAGGGCACATGACGCATGCGCACTTACATACCGACACTTTCTGATAGCCATACAGTGTGGGCGGTGATAAGAGCACATGACGCATGCGCACTTACATACCGACACTTTCTGATAGCCATACAGTGTGGGCGGTGATAAGAGCACATGACGCATGCGCACTTACATACGGACACTTTATGATAGCCATACAGTGTGGGTGGTGTTAAGGGCACATGACGCATGCGCACTTACATACGGACACTTTCTGATAGCCATACAGTGTGGGCGGTGATAAGGGCACATGACGCATGCGCACTTACATACCGACACTTTCTGATAGCCATACAGTGTGGGTGGTGTTAAGGGCACATGACGCATGCGCACTTACATACGGACACTTTATGATAGCCATACAGTGTGGGTGGTGTTAAGGGCACATGACGCATGCGCACTTACATACGGACACTTTCTGATAGCCATACAGTGTGGGTGGTGTTAAGGGCACATGACGCATGCGCACTTACATACGGACACTTTCTGATAGCCATACAGTGTGGGCGGTGATAAGGGCACATGACGCATGCGCACTTACATACGGACACTTTCTGATCGCCATACAGTGTGGGTGGTGTTAAGGGCACATGACGCATGCGCACTTCGCAATGGACACTTTCTGATAGCCATACAGTGAGGGCGGTGATAAGAGCACATGACGCATGCGCACTTACATACGGACACTTTCTGATAGCCATACAGTGTGGGTGGTGATAAGGGCACATGACGCATGCGCACTTACATACCGACACTTTCTTATAGCCATACAGTGTGGGCGGTGATAAGGGCACATGACGCATGCGCACTTCGCAATGGACACTTTCTGATAGCCATACAGTGTGGGTGGTGATAAGGGCACATGACGCATGCGCACTTACATACCGACACTTTCTTATAGCCATACAGTGTGGGTGGTGATAAGGGCACATGACGCATGCGCACTTACATACGGACACTTTCTGATAGCCATACAGTGTGGGTGGTGTTAAGGGCACATGACGCATGCGCACTTACATACCGACACTTTCTGATAGCCATACAGTGTGGGCGGTGATAAGGGCACATGACGCATGCGCACTTACATACGGACACTTTCTGATAGCCATACAGTGTGGTCGGTGATAAGGGCACATGACGCATGCGCACTTACATACGGACACTTTCTGATAGCCATACAGTGTGGGTGGTGATAAGGGCACATGACGCATGCGCACTTACATACGGACACTTTCTGATAGCCATACAGTGTGGGTGGTGATAAGGGCACATGACGCATGCGCACTTACATACGGACACTTTCTTATAGCCATACAGTGTGGGCAGTGATAAGGGCACATGACGCATGCGCACTTCGCAACGGACACTTTCTGATAGCCATACAGTGTGGGTGGTGATAAGGGCACATGACGCATGCGCACTTCGCAACGGACACTTTCTGATAGCCATACAGTGTGGGCGGTGATAAGGGCACATGACGCATGCGCACTTACATACCGACACTTTCTTATAGCCATACAGTGTGGGTGGTGATAAGGGCACATGACGCATGCGCACTTATATACGGACACTTTCTGATAGCCATACAGTGTGGGTGGTGATAAGGGCACATGACGCATGCGCACTTCGCAACGGACACTTTCTGATAGCCATACAGTGTGGGCGGTGATAAGGGCACATGACGCATGCGCACTTACATACGGACACTTTCTGATAGCCATACAGTGTGGGTGGTGATAAGGGCACATGACGCATGCGCAGTTACATACGGACACTTTCTGATAGCCATACAGTGTGGGTGGTGATAAGGGCACATGACGCATGCGCAGTTACATACGGACACTTTCTGATAGCCATACAGTGTGGGTGGTGATAAGGGCACATGACGCATGCGCACTTCGCAACGGACACTTTCTGATAGCCATACAGTGTGGGCGGTGATAAGGGCACATGACGCATGCGCACTTCGCAACGGACACTTTCTGATAGCCATACAGTGTGGGCGGTGATAAGGGCACATGACGCATGCGCACTTACATACGGACACTTTCTTATAGCCATACAGTGTGGGTGGTGATAAGAGCACATGACGCATGCGCACTTACATACGGACACTTTCTGATAGCCATACAGTGTGGTCGGTCATAAGGGCACATGACGCATGCGCACTTACATACGGACACTTTCTGATAGCCATACAGTGTGGTCGGTGATAAGGGCACATGACGCATGCGCACTTACATACGGACACTTTCTGATAGCCATACAGTGTGGTCGGTCATAAGGGCACATGACGCATGCGCACTTACATACGGACACTTTCTGATAGCCATACAGTGTGGTCGGTGATAAGGGCACATGACGCATGCGCACTTACATACGGACACTTTCTGATAGCCATACAGTGTGGGCGGTGATAAGGGCACATGACGCATGCGCACTTACATACGGACACTTTATGATAGCCATACAGTGTGGGTGGTGATAAGGGCACATGACGCATGCGCACTTACATACGGACACTTTCTGATAGCCATACAGTGTGGGCGGTGATAAGGGCACATGACGCATGCGCACTTACATACGGACACTTTCTGATAGCCATACAGTGTGGGTGGTGTTAAGGGCACATGACGCATGCGCACTTACATACGGACACTTTATGATAGCCATACAGTGTGGGCAGTGATAAGGGCACATGACGCATGCGCACTTACATACGGACACTTTCTGATAGCCATACAGTGTGGTCGGTGATAAGGGCACATGACGCATGCGCACTTATATACGGACACTTTCTGATAGCCATACAGTGTGGGCGGTGATAAGAGCACATGACGCATGCGCACTTACATACCGACACTTTCTGATAGCCATACAGTGTGGGCGGTGATAAGGGCACATGACGCATGCGCACTTACATACCGACACTTTCTGATAGCCATACAGTGTGGGTGGTGATAAGGGCACATGACGCATGCGCACTTACATACGGACACTTTATGATAGCCATACAGTGTGGGCAGTGATAAGGGCACATGACGCATGCGCACTTACATACGGACACTTTCTGATAGCCATACAGTGTGGTCGGTGATAAGGGCACATGACGCATGCGCACTTACATACCGACACTTTCTGATAGCCATACAGTGTGGGTGGTGATAAGGGCAGATGACGCATGCGCACTTACATACGGACACTTTATGATAGCCATACAGTGTGGGCAGTGATAAGGGCACATGACGCATGCGCACTTACATACGGACACTTTCTGATAGCCATACAGTGTGGTCGGTGATAAGGGCACATGACGCATGCGCACTTACATACCGACACTTTCTGATAGCCATACAGTGTGGGTGGTGATAAGGGCAGATGACGCATGCGCACTTACATACGGACACTTTATGATAGCCATACAGTGTGGGCAGTGATAAGGGCACATGACGCATGCGCACTTACATACGGACACTTTCTGATAGCCATACAGTGTGGTCGGTGATAAGGGCACATGACGCATGCGCACTTATATACGGACACTTTCTGATAGCCATACAGTGTGGGTGGTGATAAGGGCACATGACGCATGCGCACTTCGCAACGGACACTTTCTGATAGCCATACAGTGTGGGTGGTGATAAGGGCACATGACGCATGCGCACTTCGCAATGGACACTTTCTGATAGCCATACAGTGTGGTCGGTGATAAGGGCACATGACGCATGCGCACTTATATACGGACACTTTCTGATAGCCATACAGTGTGGGCGGTGATAAGGGCACATGACGCATGCGCACTTACATACCGACACTTTCTTATAGCCATACAGTGTGGTCGGTGATAAGAGCACATGACGCATGCGCACTTACATACGGACACTTTCTGATAGCCATACAGTGTGGTCGGTCATAAGGGCACATGACGCATGCGCACTTATATACGGACACTTTCTGATAGCCATACAGTGTGGGTGGTGATAAGGGCACATGACGCATGCGCACTTCGCAACGGACACTTTCTGATAGCCATACAGTGTGGGCGGTGATAAGGGCACATGACGCATGCGCACTTACATACGGACACTTTCTGATAGCCATACAGTGTGGGTGGTGATAAGGGCACATGACGCATGCGCAGTTACATACGGACACTTTCTGATAGCCATACAGTGTGGGTGGTGATAAGGGCACATGACGCATGCGCAGTTACATACGGACACTTTCTGATAGCCATACAGTGTGGGTGGTGATAAGGGCACATGACGCATGCGCACTTCGCAACGGACACTTTCTGATAGCCATACAGTGTGGGTGGTGATAAGCGCACATGACGCATGCGCACTTACATACGGACACTTTCTGATAGCCATACAGTGTGGGCGGTGATAAGGGCACATGACGCATGCGCACTTCGCAACGGACACTTTCTGATAGCCATACAGTGTGGGTGGTGATAAGCGCACATGACGCATGCGCACTTACATACGGACACTTTCTTATAGCCATACAGTGTGGGCGGTGATAAGGGCACATGACGCATGCGCACTTACATACGGACACTTTCTGATAGCCATACAGTGTGGGTGGTGATAAGAGCACATGACGCATGCGCACTTACATACGGACACTTTCTTATAGCCATACAGTGTGGGTGGTGATAAGAGCACATGACGCATGCGCACTTACATACGGACACTTTCTGATAGCCATACAGTGTGGTCGGTCATAAGGGCACATGACGCATGCGCACTTACATACGGACACTTTCTGATAGCCATACAGTGTGGTCGGTGATAAGGGCATATGACGCATGCGAACTTACATACCGACACTTTCTGATAGCCATACAGTGTGGTCGGTGATAAGGGCACATGACGCATGCGCACTTACATACGGACACTTTCTGATAGCCATACAGTGTGGTCGGTGATAAGGGCACATGACGCATGCGCACTTACATACGGACACTTTCTGATAGCCATACAGTGTGGTCGGTCATAAGGGCACATGACGCATGCGCACTTACATACGGACACTTTCTGATAGCCATACAGTGTGGTCGGTGATAAGGGCACATGACGCATGCGCACTTACATACGGACACTTTCTGATAGCCATACAGTGTGGGCGGTGATAAGGGCACATGACGCATGCGCACTTACATACGGACACTTTATGATAGCCATACAGTGTGGGTGGTGATAAGGGCACATGACGCATGCGCACTTACATACGGACACTTTCTGATAGCCATACAGTGTGGGCGGTGATAAGGGCACATGACGCATGCGCACTTACATACGGACACTTTCTGATAGCCATACAGTGTGGGTGGTGTTAAGGGCACATGACGCATGCGCACTTACATACGGACACTTTATGATAGCCATACAGTGTGGGCAGTGATAAGGGCACATGACGCATGCGCACTTACATACGGACACTTTCTGATAGCCATACAGTGTGGTCGGTGATAAGGGCACATGACGCATGCGCACTTATATACGGACACTTTCTGATAGCCATACAGTGTGGGCGGTGATAAGAGCACATGACGCATGCGCACTTACATACCGACACTTTCTGATAGCCATACAGTGTGGGCGGTGATAAGGGCACATGACGCATGCGCACTTACATACCGACACTTTCTGATAGCCATACAGTGTGGGTGGTGATAAGGGCACATGACGCATGCGCACTTACATACGGACACTTTATGATAGCCATACAGTGTGGGCAGTGATAAGGGCACATGACGCATGCGCACTTACATACGGACACTTTCTGATAGCCATACAGTGTGGTCGGTGATAAGGGCACATGACGCATGCGCACTTACATACCGACACTTTCTGATAGCCATACAGTGTGGGTGGTGATAAGGGCAGATGACGCATGCGCACTTACATACGGACACTTTATGATAGCCATACAGTGTGGGCAGTGATAAGGGCACATGACGCATGCGCACTTACATACGGACACTTTCTGATAGCCATACAGTGTGGTCGGTGATAAGGGCACATGACGCATGCGCACTTACATACCGACACTTTCTGATAGCCATACAGTGTGGGTGGTGATAAGGGCAGATGACGCATGCGCACTTACATACGGACACTTTATGATAGCCATACAGTGTGGGCAGTGATAAGGGCACATGACGCATGCGCACTTACATACGGACACTTTCTGATAGCCATACAGTGTGGTCGGTGATAAGGGCACATGACGCATGCGCACTTATATACGGACACTTTCTGATAGCCATACAGTGTGGGTGGTGATAAGGGCACATGACGCATGCGCACTTCGCAACGGACACTTTCTGATAGCCATACAGTGTGGGTGGTGATAAGGGCACATGACGCATGCGCACTTCGCAATGGACACTTTCTGATAGCCATACAGTGTGGTCGGTGATAAGGGCACATGACGCATGCGCACTTATATACGGACACTTTCTGATAGCCATACAGTGTGGGCGGTGATAAGGGCACATGACGCATGCGCACTTACATACCGACACTTTCTTATAGCCATACAGTGTGGTCGGTGATAAGAGCACATGACGCATGCGCACTTACATACGGACACTTTCTGATAGCCATACAGTGTGGGTGGTGATAAGGGCACATGACGCATGCGCACTTACATACCGACACTTTCTGATAGCCATACAGTGTGGTCGGTCATAAGGGCACATGATGCATGCGCACTTACATACCGACACTTTCTGATAGCCATACAGTGTGGTCGGTCATAAGGGCACATGACGCATGCGCACTTCGCAATGGACACTTTCTGATAGCCATACAATGTGGGTGGTGATAAGGGCACATGATGCATGCGCACTTACATACCGACACTTTCTTATAGCCATACAGTGTGGTCGGTCATAAGGGCACATGATGCATGCGCACTTACATACCGACACTTTCTGATAGCCATACAGTGTGGGCGGTGATAAGGGCACATGACGCATGCGCACTTACATACCGACACTTTCTGATAGCCATACAGTGTGGGCGGTGATAAGGGCACATGACGCATGCGCACTTACATACCGACACTTTCTGATAGCCATACAGTGTGGTCGGTCATAAGAGCACATGACGCATGCGCACTTACATACGCACACTTTCTGATAGCCATACAGTGTGGGCGGTGATAAGGGCACATGACGCATGCGCACTTACATACGGACACTTTCTGATAGCCATACAGTGTGGTCGGTCATAAGGGCACATGACGCATGCGCACTTACATACGGACACTTTCTGATAGCCATACAGTGTGGGTGGTCATAAGAGCACATGACGCATGCGCACTTACATACGCACACTTTCTGATAGCCATACAGTGTGGGCGGTGATAAGGGCACATGACGCATGCGCACTTACATACGGACACTTTCTGATAGCCATACAGTGTGGTCGGTCATAAGGGCACATGACGCATGCGCACTTACATACGGACACTTTCTGATAGCCATACAGTGTGGTCGGTCATAAGGGCACATGACGCATGCGCACTTACATACCGACACTTTCTGATAGCCATACAGTGTGGTCGGTCATAAGGGCACATGACGCATGCGCACTTACATACGCACACTTTCTGATAGCCATACAGTGTGGGCGGTGATAAGGGCACATGACGCATGCGCACTTACATACGGACACTTTCTGATAGCCATACAGTGTGGTCGGTCATAAGGGCACATGACGCATGCGCACTTACATACGGACACTTTCTGATAGCCATACAGTGTGGGCGGTCATAAGGGCACATGGCGCATGCGCACTTACATACGGACACTTTCTGATAGCCATACAGTGTGGGCGGTGATAAGGGCACATGACGCATGCGCACTTACATACGGACACTTTCTGATAGCCATACAGTGTGGGCGGTGATAAGGGCACATGACGCATGCACATTTACATACGGACACTTTCTGATAGCCATACAGTGTGGTCGGTGATAAGGGCACATGACGCATGCGCACTTCGCAATGGACACTTTCTGATAGCCATACAGTGTGGTCGGTCATAAGGGCACATGACGCATGCGCACTTACATACCGACACTTTCTGATAGCCATACAGTGTGGTCGGTGATAAGGGCACATGACGCATGCGCACTTCGCAATGGACACTTTCTGATAGCCATACAGTGTGGGTGGTGATAAGGGCACATGACGCATGCGCACATTTACATACGGACACTTTCTGATAGCCATACAGTGTGGTCGGTGATAAGGGCACATGACGCATGCGCACTTCGCAATGGACACTTTCTGATAGCCATACAGTGTGGGCGGTGATAAGGGCACATGACGCATGCACATTTACATACGGACACTTTCTGATAGCCATACAGTGTGGTCGGTGATAAGGGCACATGACGCATGCGCACTTCGCAATGGACACTTTCTGATAGCCATACAGTGTGGTCGGTCATAAGGGCACATGACGCATGCGCACTTACATACCGACACTTTCTGATAGCCATACAGTGTGGTCGGTGATAAGGGCACATGACGCATGCGCACTTCGCAATGGACACTTTCTGATAGCCATACAGTGTGGGTGGTCATAAGGGCACATGACGCATGCGCACTTACATACGGACACTTTCTGATAGCCATACAGTGTGGGTTGTGATAAGGGCACATGACGCATGCGCACTTATATACGGACACTTTCTGATAGCCATACAGTGTGGTCGGTGATAAGGGCACATGACGCATGCGCACTTACATATCGACACTTTCTGATAGCCATACAGTGTGGGTTGTGATAAGGGCACATGACGCATGCGCACTTATATACGGACACTTTCTGATAGCCATACAGTGTGGGTGGTGATGAGGATGGGACCTCCTATTTTTGTACTTTCTGTGGTGCGGTGAGAATGCAGAAAACAAACGAATGCGGCGCATGCGTAATTCGCACCGGACGCTTTTCCATATCCATAGTTTTTGACCAAAAAAATAATAATTGAAGGGCCAGTGTGTGGGGCGGGTTATAAGGGGGATGCTTCTATGTTCTTATCAGAACCTGTCACTACACAACAATGCCTCCTGCTATTGAGTCATAATCCTATAGTTTATTTTTTAACATATTTCACATTTGTTCTAAATTATTATTGATTTTGTTATATATTCCCCTATGTGTGCCTATATAACAATGCGTCCTGCTATTTAATCCTAATCTCTCTTTTTAATATTTTTTCCCAATATTTATTTATTTATATATTAGCCTACCAGAGCCCATACAACAATGCGTCCTGCTTTTTATTACTAATCTTTATTTATTTATGTTTCTATTTAATATTAATTCCCAAAATGTATTTATTTCTATATTAACCTATGTGTGGCTAAATAACAATATTACCCTATATGTGTCTATATCAAAATGCGGCCTGCTATTTATTCATTATATTATCTATATACACACACACTACTGAAAACACATATCATTAACTGCAAACATACGTCATCTCATTACTAGGGGTGCAACGGATCAAAAAAACTCATGGATGGGATTGTTCCTCGGATCTGAGTCACGTATCGGATAATTTTTCAGATCATCAGATAATAATTGAATTTGCAAAAATCTGTGCAAATTCCACCAAAATATAGTCCCCACTGTAATATCCACATCATCTCCCCCACTGTAATATTGGCTGAAAATGGATGGGTATGGCTGTGTATTGCCTAGTATGGCTGGGTATTACCCAGTATGGCAGGGTATTGCCAGGGTATGAAGGGATGTCTGTGAGACTGCAATTTTCACAGAGCAGCGCTGTGGGCACTACAGATGCATCCCACAGCACTGCTGCCATCTGATTTCTACCCTCCACTGTACAGAGAGGGGAGAGAGGAACCAACGTCATCATGACGCTATTTTTTTTTTTTTACAGGTGTTCGCTCCGTCATTTGATGAAGCAATCACATTCTAAATGCCGACAGGTGCACTAAGATGCCCGCCGCTCCCGAACTAGGCCGAAGCCGCAGCCTTTCCTAAGGCCGAGACCGCATATCGCTCCAAAGAATCACGGTGCATGTGCCGATCCAAACGTGGTGACCCGTTTGGATCAGGGATCAGTTCCGACCCGTTGCACTGTACTCATTACTCAGGTTCGCACATGTAGGCGTGGCCTCAAACTTTTGAAACAGGCCTCCAGGCTTATTCACCACCAGTGCATCACTCAATCCATAACCTACCATGCCATGCCCCTAAACATGCCCTAAAAAAACGCACGCAACATCCCTATAATGTCTTATGCACAAGCACAAGAAATTTACAATCATATTGTGACGGGAGGGCACATGGAACCCAGAAGTCCTTGTCTAAGTTACCCTGTGCCATCCTGGTACTGATTACCTCCGGAGATGTACTGTCTGGTCACCTAGGCTGACTTAACCACTTCCCACCCGGCCAATGCATATATACGGCCGGGTGGGAGCCGTCTACTCCTGATAGGACGTTCAGGAACGTCCTTCAGGAGGAGCGGGATCGCGCGCGCAGCGGCGCGATCCCGATGTGCTCGTGTCACCCGGACACGGCACATCTTAGATCGGCAGGAGGGCTCTGTGATTGGCCCTCCTGATCACATGACGGCCGTGTCCAATCACGGCCGTCATGTGATGTAAACAAACAGCCGGTTGCTGGGCAATCGGCTCTCCTCTCCTCACACGGAAGTCACCGCTGAGGAGAGGAGAGCAGAACGCTGCAGCCGGCTGATGATCAGTGAGTATGGGCTGCTTTTTACAGCTTTTTACTCACTGATCATCAGTGTAGTGTAAACACACAACACACCACACAGTACAAACACAGTCCCCACATATGTCCCCAAAACACACATGTCCCCAAAACATACATGTCCCCAAATAATAAAAACACATGTCCCTAATAATAAAAACATGTCCCCCACATATGTCCCACTAAAATCACATGTCCCAATGATCACCTGCACACATATGTACATAATCATTTGCGTACATATGTCCGTGATCACACAAACCAATTATTATACACTTAACTGAATTTTTTTTTACCAAAAACATGTAGCAGAATACATTTTGGCTTAAATTTATGACAAAATTTGATTTTATTGGATTTCTTTTCAAATAGAAAAAAGAAAATATTGTTTTTCTTCCAAATTTCCGCTTTTTTTGCGCTTATATCGCAAAAAAAAAAAAAAAAACGGAGTCGTGAATAAATAACACCAAAATAAAGCTCTATTTGTGCGAACAAAATGATAACAATTTCATTTGGGTACAGTGTAGCACGACCGCGCAATTGTCACTGAAAGCGCTAGAGCGCCGAAAGCTGAAAATTGGGCTGGGAAGGAAGGGGGCGAAAGTGCCCTGTATTGTAGTGGTTAAAGAGGGATTCCACCAAAAAAAAAAAATATTAAAAGCCAGCAGCTATAAATACTACAGCTGCTGATCTTTAATAAATGGACACTCACCTGTCCCGGGGTCCAGCAATGCCGGCAGCCGAGGCCGATCGACCGCTCGGACCTCGGCTGCTGCCGCCACCGTTCCAAGTGAGGGAATCAGGAAGTGAATGCGAATCGGCTTCACTTCCCGGTTCCCTACTGCGCATGCGCGAGTCACGCGGCGCAATAGGAAATCTCCGCGCTGTCACTGGGACCCGTGTGTGTCCCAGCAGACAGCGCGGCAGGGCAGGAAATGGCGTAGACTCCCACGGGAGTCTATGCCCGGAAGTGGGCGTAAATACCTGTCTTTGACAGGTATCTCCACCCCCTCCCCCCGAAAGGTGTCAATTGTGACACCAGAGGGGGGGGGAGGGTACCGATTAGCGGAGGTTCCAGTTTAGGGTGGAATCCCGCTTTAAGTGCTGGGGTAATTAACATGTTAATTATGGAATTGTATTTTAAGTTGTTGCTATAGGGGAGGGGGGAGTATCCATGAGCAGCTCTACCTCATTATCTAACCCCCTTGTGTTCAAAGTGTATAAAAGCCTGAATTACAGTGGTGTGAAAAAGTGTTTGCCCCCTTCCTCATTTCCTGTTCCTTTGCATGTTTGTCACACTTAAGTGTTTCGGAACATCAAACCAATTTAAACAATAGTCAAGGACAACACAAGTAAACACAAAATGCAATTTGTAAATGAAGGTGTTTATTATTAAAAGTGAAAAAAAATCCAAACCATCATGGCCCTGTGTGAAAAAGTGATTGCCCCCCTTGTTAAAACATACTATAACTGTGGTTGTCCACACCTGAGTTCAATTTCTCTAGCCACACCCAGGCCTGATTATTGCCACACCTGTTCACAATCAAGGCATCACTTAACCACTTTCAGACCGGACCATTTTGCTGGTAAATGACCAGAGGTCTTTTTACAATTTGGCACTGCGCTGCTTTAACTGGTAATTGCGCGGTCATGCAATGTTGTACCCAAACAAAATTTGCGTCCTTTTCTTCCCACAAATAGAGCTTTCTTTTGATGGTATTTGATTGCCTCTGCGATTTTTATTTTTTGCGATATAAACGTAAAAAGACTGCAAATTTTGAAAAAAAATGATATTTTCTACTTTTTGTTATTAGAAAAATCCAATAAACTCAATTTTAGTCATACATTTAGGCCAAAATGTATTCAGCCACATGTCTTTGGTAAAAAAAAGTCAATAATTGTATATTTATTGGTTTGCACAAAAGTTGTCACATCTACAAACTAAGGTACGTTTTCTGAAATTTACGCAGCTTTTAGTTTACGACTGCCTATCTCATTTCTTGAGGTGCTAAAATGGCAGGGAAGTACAAAACCCCCCCAAATGACCCCATTTTGGAAAGTAGACCCCCTAAGGAAATTGATAAGTGGCATGTTGAGCCCATTGAATATTTTATTTTTTTGCCTCAAGCGATTGAATAATGACAAAAAAAAAATTATTTTTTTTTTTTTACACAAAGTTGTCACTAAATGATATATTGCTCATACACATGCTATGGGCATATGTGAAATGACACCACAAAATAAATTCTGCTGCTTCTCCTGAGTACGGGGATACCACATATGTGGTACTTTTTGGGAGCCTAGCCGCGTACGGGGCCCCGAAAACCAAGCACCGCCTTCAGGCTTTCTAAGGGCGTAAATTTTTGATTTCACTTCTCACTACCTATTACAGTTTTGAAGGCCATAAAATGCCAAGATGGCACAAAACCCCCACAAATGACCCCATTTTAGAAAGTAGACACCCCAAGCTATTTGCTGAGAGGCATTTTGAGTTCATGGAATATTTTATATTTTGCCACAAGTTGCGGGAAAATTACAAACTTTTTTTTTTTTTTTCACAAAGTTGTCACTAAATGATATATTGCTCACGCATGCCATGGGCATATGTGAAATGACACCCCAAAATAAATTCTGCTGCTTCTCCTGAGTACGGGGATACCACATATGTGGGACTTTTTGGGAGCTTAGCCGCGTACGGGGCCCCGAAAACCAAGCACCGCCTTCAGGCTTTCTAAGGGCGTTACAGTTTTGAAGGCCATAAAATGCCAAGATGGCACAAACGCCCCCCAAATGACCCCATTTTGGAAAGTAGACACCCCTAAATTTAGGGGTACACTAGTGAGACTAGGTAATAAATGGCGGGTGCCCTGAAACTATAAAAAAATAACTAACCAACCAGCGTCACCTGTAACAGTTATATGGTGATCACTGGTGAAAGGGTTAACTAGGGGGCAATCAGGGGGCTTTATGCGGTAGTATATGGGGGTCCCTGGCGCTATAAAAAGCTGCGGCGAACCTAAATACCTACCTGCCTAACTAGCGTCACCTGTGACACTAATACAGCGATCAGAAAAACGATCGCCTATTAGGCTGGGTTCACACTGGAGCGATGCGGGAACGCCACGAATCCGCGGCGGGTTCCCGCATCACATGCCTCCCGGCGGCAGTTCACACTGCCCTATGCGAACTGCTGGGAGTGTCAGTGAAATGTTAATGACACCCCCAGATCAGTTCGCATATCGCAGTGCGATCTGCAAACTCGGATCGCATGGTGTGAACACCCATGCGATCCGATTCTGCTGCGGGCCAAAAAAAGGGTCCCGTGCGAATTTACGGCGGGTGCGGCGGGTGCGGCGAATGGCTGAACTCGAATCGCACAGAGATCGGATGTGATTTCGGATGTGGTAGGGGGGTACATTAGAACTAAAGGGGGCTAACCCTAACTGCCCTAACAGTTATTACAGTCACAAATGACACCAATGCAAAAAAAATAAATAAAAAAAAAAATAAAAAATTACATTGGTGTCACTGTGACTGGGGGGCAGGGGTAATTGGGGGGTGATCGGGGGTGAAGGGGGGGTGAGAGTGTGCCTGGCATGTTCTACTGTGTAGTGTCGTGTTGGTGCAATTCACCGATCCTCTCTCCTCGGTGTCGGAACGAAAAATACCGACACAGAGGAGAGATTACATCACTTCCTCTCCTGTGTTTACATTACAGGAGAGGAAGTGATGTCACGGGGGATTTCTATTCGTCGGGAGCGATCGCGAGGGGGTGGCCATGAATGAATGGCCGCCCCCTCATCCCGGATCGCTCCCGTACGAATACCGACCGCCGCAGGCACCGGGCGGGGGCCCGATCGGGCCCCCGACCCGCGGGAAGGCAGGGACGTACATGTACGCCCGTATGCCTGCCCGTGCCATGCTGTCGACGTACATCGTCGTGCAGCGGTCGGGAAGTGGTTAAACAATTCAGTACTGGGCACTTATATGCCTTCATGCCCAGACCAATTTTCAGTTTTCAGCGCTGTCGCACTTTGAAGGACAATTGCGCGGTCATGCAACACTTTACCCAAATTATATTTTTATCATCTTGTTCCCACAAATAGAGCTTTTATTTTGCTGGTATTTGATCACCTCTACGGTTTTTATTTTCTGCTAAACAAATAAAAAAAAAGACCAAAAATGTTTCTGTTACAAAACGTAAGTTTTCTCCTTCACTGATAGGCACTGATGGGCACTGATAAGGCAGCACTGATGGGCACAGATGAAGTGGCACCAATAAGGTGGTACGGATGGGCACTAATATGCGGCACGGATGGGCACTGAAAGGCGGCAAGGATGGGCACTGAAAGGCGGCACAGATGGGTACTGATAGGCGGCACTGATGTACACTAATAAATGGTACCGATGGATGTCAATCAGTGCCAAACAATAATGCATGCCAATCAGTGATGCCCATTTTGGGCACTGATTGGCATCCATTGTGGGTACTGATTGGCATCCCTGGTGGTCTGGTGGTCTAGGGCAGCATACCTGGTGGTGACTAGTGGTGGCATCCCGGGTGGCCCTGGTGGTACAGTGCGGACATCCTCGGGTGGGGCTGCGCTAATAATCGTCAGGGGAGCAGCCGATCAGCTCTCCTCTACTCGTGTCCGACAGACGCGAGTGAGGAAAAGCCAGTTAATGGCTCTTCCTTTTTATATTGTGATCAGCCAAGATTGGACACGGCTGATCACATGGTAAAGAGTCTCCGTCAGAGACTCCTTACCTAGATCGGAGTTGCGGTGTGGCAACCCCAGGGGAGCGCACCGGCTTGATATCCTGGCGACGTCATATGACGTCCGGTCAGGATATTGAAACCACTTTGCCGCCCGTCATTTTGCTATATGGCGGCCGGCAAGTTGTTAAGAGCTACGGGCGTTAGTGATGTCGCTTCTGCCCTGCAATAGCATGGAGCCGGGTGGGGGCTCCATACCACAGAGGGGACAGGTCTCAGATCGCCTGCTCCGCTGGTCCGGGTAAGAGGCGGAGGGCACCAGAGCACGGCGGGAGGGTGGGCCTCTCCCGCCAACGATAAAAGTGATCTCCCAGGGAATCCGCCGCTGAGACCACTTTTATCTTAAAGCGGACCACCCACTGAAGAAGAAGGAGATACTGAGGTTATGGCAGCTAGCTGGCTGCCATAACAACGATATTCCACTTCAAAGTGCCGCCGTATAATGACAGCGGGCGGTCTGTAAGTGGTTAAAAATATTAAAGTTATATAAAAATACAAAGTGAGGAGATGATCATTTGTGCTGGCATTATCTTACTTGTACACTTGTTTTAATAAAGGTTTATCTGCACTCTTTGGAGCGTTTTTATCTTTTCATTTATATGCCAACATATGCTAAGTGAGGCATTGCAGTAGATTTGGAGGCCCACTCTCTCTGGGATACCTGAGATACCTCAGGTTTTCTGGAGGCCACCTCTCTCTGGTAAGGCAGAAGACATGTTTTGCCCCACCCTCTATGATTAAGCCCCTTGGGTGGGGTGAAACATGTCAGAGGAGTGTAGTCAGGAGGAGCTTAGGCCTAGGCTGAAGGTGTATCTTCACCATTCTGTACACCTTCTGTCTTGAACGCTGACACGCATTTGTGCTTTGGACTGCAAGGGGAGGTTTGTATTATCAGCAAAGGTCCTGATAGGAATCCTGGTGGAATTGTGCACATGTACAATAGTGTATATAGTTATTAACATACATCTAGATGAATGTCGCAGCAAATTCCCATTGCAGGGGTACCTGGGGATGATGGTGTGTCTGTCATTGTGTCGAAGACCTAGAGACAAGATCTGCTGTGATGAGGAAACCCTCCAGCTGTTACCCAACTATCCTGGAATGCAGACCTAGTTATCTGGCACTGTTCATGCGAGATATTAACCTCTTAAGCCCCCAGGGACCAATTTGCAGCCAAAGGACCAGGCCCCTTTTTGCGATTCGGCACTGCGTCGCTTTAACTGACAATTGCGCGGTCGTGCAACGTGGCTCCCAAACAAAATTGGCGTCCTTTTTTTCACGCAAATAGAGCTTTCTTTTGGTGGTATTTGATCACCCCTGCGGTTTTTATTGTTTGCGCTATAAACAAAAACAGAGCGAAAATTTTGAAAAAAAGGCAATATTTTTTTACTTTTTGCTATAATAAATAAATATAAAAATATATAAAAAAAACACTTTTTTTTCCCTCAGTTTAGGCCGATACGTATTCTTCTACATATTTTTGGTTAAAAAAAAAAATCACAATTAGCTATTATTGATTGGTTTGCGCAAAAGTCATAGCGTTTACAAAATAGGGGATAGTTTTATAGCATTTTTATTAATATATATTTTTTTTTTTACTAGTAATGGCGGTGATCTGCGTTTTTTATTGTGACTGCGACATTATGGCGGACACATCGGACATTTTTGACCCTTTTTTTGGAACCATTGTCATTTATATAGCAATCAGTGCTATTTAATTCATACCCCTTCAAATGTCCCACATTTTGTCAGGTTACAACCAAAAACTTAAATGTATTTCATTGGGATTTTATGTGATAGACCAAAGGGGCACATCATTGTGAAGTGGAAAGAAAATGATAAATGGTTTTACATTTTTTTTTATTAATACATATGTGAAAAGTGGTCCGGCGGGAAGATTGGAGTGCAACACGGCATTCTAAGTCCGCCGTACTTTCGGATCAAAAAAGTATGCCGGAGGCTACACACGCGGGGATTGTTTGGCGGACTTGAGTTTGCCAGACTTTTCCACTGGATTGTTTGATCGTGTGTACACGGCATAAGCGTGTCAGGACCCTACAGGGTAAAAGGACCATGCAAAAAAAAGCCGCAGATGGACTCTGGTGGCAAGAAAGCGCCATGAGGCGATTCAGTTTGCATAGGTAGCGCTATACAAGTCACTCACTCACTGGGGTGGAGGAAGAAGAAAGCCGTCATTGAAACAAAGCCATAAGAAGTCCTGTTTGCAGTTGGCAAGAAGCCATATGGGGGGGGGACACAGCAAACATGTGGAAGAAGGTGATCTGGTCAGATGAGGCCAAAATTCAACTTTTTTTTTCTCCTAAAAGCAAAAGTCTATGTGTGGGGGGAAAACTAACACTGCCCATCACCCTGAACAAACCACCCCAACCGTGAGACATGGTGGTGGCAGCATCATGTGGTGGGGATGCTTTTCTTCAGCAGGGACAGGGAAGCTGGTCACAGTTGATGGGAAGATGGATGGAGACAAATACAAGGCAATCTTAGAAGAAAACCTGTTGGAGTCGGCAAAAGAGTTGAGACCGGGGCGGAGGTTCACCTTCCAGCAGGACAACGACCCGAAACATCCAGCCGGAGCTACAATGGAATGGTTTAGATCAAAGCCTATTCATGTGTTAGCCCTTGTACACACGGTCGAAGAATCCGTCGGAATGTGTCCTATCGGACCGTGTTGTCGGATAATCCGACTGTGTGTGGTCTGCATCGGACTGATTCCATCGGAATATCCATCGGACCCAATTTTCCAACTTGTTGGAAATATTTTCCGACCAACTGGTTCGATTGGACATACTCCGATCATGTGTAGAGAATTCCGATCGGACAAAGTGCCACGCATGCTCAGATCAAATTCCTACATCAAAGCTATTGGCTACTAGCGTAAACGTAGTCCCATCGTAACGAAATTACATCATCACAATCGGAAGAAGCTTGCTATTGGGGACACACGGTAGGGGAGAGGACCGCCAATGGGGGACATAAAAAGAAGAGGATCGGGACTGCTCTGTGTAAAACCATTACACAGAGCAGGTAAGTATCCACTTAAGGACCGCCGTATTGCCATTATACGTCATCGCAATGGCACAGGCAGGCACAAGCACGTACATGTACGTGCTTGCCTTCCAGAGGGTGGGGGGTCCGCTGGATACGGCGGTCCGGTTCGCTTCAGGAGCGATCTGAGATGAGGGGATGGCCGTTGGTTTCTGGCCACCCCCTCTCGATCGCTCCTGGCCAATGAGAAGCTTCCTCCCACTGTGTATTGTATACACAGGCAGGGAGGAAGTGATGTCATTCTCCTCGGGGCGGTCTTTTTGACCGGACTACGAGGAGAAGACAAAGTAAGTGTGCACCAAACACCAAACACTACACTGACATGTAGGTACACACAGGCACACAAACCCCGATCCCCCCCGCCCCCCACCCCCACAGTCACAGTGTCACTGATTGCAGTGATCATTTATTTACTGATCACTGCATTCAGTGTCAGTTGTAACAGTAAAAACTGTCAGGGCAGTTAGTGTTAGGTCCAGGGTAGCCCCCTACCACCCCCCAATAAAAGTTTAACCCCCTGATTGCCCCTAGAGTTAACCCTTTCACCCCCTTTTGCCAGTGTCACTAAGCCATCATTTTTCTGATTGCTGCATTAGTGTCACTAGTGCCGCAAGGTAGCTAGTTTTTTTTTTTAGGTTCACCGCCAGGTTTTTATAGCGCTAGGTACCCCGATATTCTACCCAATAATGGTTTTAACCCCCTGATTGCCCCTAGTTAACCCTTTCACCCCCTTTTGCCAGTGTCACTAAGCCATCATTTTTCTGATCGCTGCATTAGTGTCACTAGTGCTGCAAGGTAGCTAGTTTTTTTTTTTTAGGTTCACCGCCAGGTTTTTATAGCGTTAGGTACCCCCATATACTACCCAATAATGGTTTTAACCCCCTGATTGCCCCTAGTTAACCCTTTCACCAGCGATCACAGTATAAGTGTCACTGGTGACGCTGGTTAGCCAGTTAGTTATTTAGGTTCCCCGTCAGGTTTTTATATAGCGCCAGGGACCCCCATATACTACCTAATAAAAATTTGAACCCCCTGATTGCCCCTAGTTAACCCTTTCACCGGTGATCACCGTATAAGTGTTACGGGTGACTCTGGTTAGTTTACTTTTTATAGCATTAGGGCACCCACCATTTATTACCCAATAAAGGTTTAACCCCCTGATCACGCGGCGGGTGATATGAATTAGGTTTTAGGGTCAGGGTCTGCGTCACCCCAGGCAGTGCTAGGTTAGTGCCAGTACCGCTAACACCCACAGGCAAAGCATAAACCTCCCGTAGTGGTATAGAATCTGAACAGATCAATATCTGATCTGATCAGATCTATACTAGCATCCCCAGCAGTTTAGGGTTCCAAAAAAACACATTGTTAGCGGGATCAGCCCAGATACCTGCTGGCACCTGCGTTTTGCCCCTCTGCCCAGCCCACCGAAGTGCAGTATCGATCGATCACTGTCACTTACAAAACACTAAATACATAACTGCAGCGATCGCAAAGTCAGGCCTGATCCCTGCGATCGCTAACCGTTTTTTTGGTAGCGTATTATATTTAAATCCGGAAGGCATTGCTTGGTTTTCGGGGTCCCGTATGTAACTAGGCTCCCAAAAAGTCCCCCACATGTGGTATCCCCGAGAAGCAGCAGAATGTATTTTGGGGTGTAATTTCACTTATGCCCATAGCATGTGTGAGCAATATATCATTTAGTGACAACTTTGTGCAAAAAAAAAAAAAAAAAATTGTAAAATTCCTGCAACTTGTGGCAAAATATAAAATATTTCATGGACTCAACATGCCTCTCAGTAAATAGCTTGGGGTATCTTCTTTCCAAAATGGGGTCATTTGGGGGGGGTTTGTGTTATTTTGGCATTTTATGGCCTTCGAAACTGTGATAGGTAGTGAGGAGTGAAATCAAAAATTTGCACCCTTAAGCCCCGTACACACTATCAGATTGTCTGCTGAGTTTTTCCTTCAGATTTACCAAAACCATGTAGTAGAAGGGCCTGCCCGATTGCATACACATTGAAACTCCTAAGGTTTGACCTCATATTATATGGTTTTGGTAAATCTGAAGGAAAAACTCAGCAGACAATCTGATAGTGTGTACAGAGCTTTAGAAACCCTGAAGGCAGTGATTGGCTTTCGGGGGGTGCTGTACGCAGCTAGACTCCCAAAAAGTCCCACATATGTGGTATCCCCGTACTCAGGAGAAGCAGCAGAATATATTTTGGGGTGCAATTCCACATATAACTATGGCATGTGTGAGCAATAGATCATTTAGTGACAACTTTTTGTAAACTTTTTTTTTTTTTGTGTCATTATTCAATCACTTGGGACAAAAAAAAAATATTCAATGGGCTCAACATGCCCCTCAGCAATTTCCTTGGGGTGTCTACTTTCCAAAATGGGGTCATTTGGGGGGGGTTTGTACTGCCCTGCCATTTTAGCACCTCACGAAATGAGATAGGCTGTGTTAATTCCAGAAAATGTACTCTAGTTTGTAGACGCTATAACTTTTGCGCAAACCAATAAATATACGCTTATTGATATTTTTTTTACTAAAAACATGTGGCTGAATAAATTTTGCCCTAAATGTTTGACTAAAATTGAGTTTATTCGATTTTTCTTATAACAAAAAGTAGAAAATATCATTTTTTCTCAAAATTTTCGGTCTTTTTCCATTTATATCGCAAAAAATAAAAATCGCAGAGGCAATCAAATACCATCAAAAGAAAGCTCTATTTGTGGGAAGAAAATTACGCAAATTTCGCTTGGGTACAACATTGCATGACCGCGCAATTACCAGTTAAATCAGTGCAGTGCGAAATTGTAAAAAGACCTCTGGTCCTTAGGGTGTTAATTGGTCCGGGGCTGTAGTGGTTATACCACGTTTGCTTTAAAAAAAAAATGGAAGCATTTACAATCACGTTAAATGTCTTTGCAAGCTCAAATATTTTCTTGTAAAAGTAGCAGTGACAACATCACTGTACTGTACATTGCCATGTGCAGAGAGCAGTGCTGTGGGAGGGACCTATGAGGCCCCCCCACTACAGGCTGCCCGCATAGAAAATGACAGGAGGGGGCGGAGACAAGACCAGCCCCCCTGCACAAGGAGAGAGAGCAGCAGTGAGTGGTCTTTATTGCAGAGGGAAAGTCTCACAATGGATGATTGCACAGATCTGGAAGAAATACACAAAGATCACAGAGATTCAAGAAGAAGACACACGAGGAATGGATTTAGACCATATTTGCAGATTCTGGAGTTCAGCTTTATTTGGTAGCCCAAGCAGTAAGATTTGAGGTTTAATGTTTCTTAGAGTAGGATATATACATAATTGTTTTATTGATAGTGATCATTAGCATATGATACTTACAGCTTTGTAAAAGTCTTCTTCCTCTACCAATCAATAAACGGCCAATAGAATGCGATGTACAGGATATGTGTGTAATGCAGTCACTACTAATATCTTCTTCGGTTATATCTCAGGAACCCCTGAACCCAGAGAGCTCCAACATGAGGTCAGGAGGACTAAGACATCAGCACTTGGCCCTACACTCTTCCTTATCCATTATGGTGCTGACTAGGGCGGACTGACCATTCGGGCACTCGGGCATTGCCCGAGGGCCCCATGCCACTAAGGGGCCCCATCAGGGTTGCCAGCCTCGATATAACCAGGGACAGTATGTAAAAATCTGTGTTTTTAAAAAAAATTGAAGATTATAGCTGCCCCGCATCTCCAGTACCTTTTCAGTGTGTGTATGTGTATTCTGTGTGTGTATACTGTGTGTGTCTGTGTGTGTATACTTTATGTGTGTTTATACTGTGTGGCCCCAATTATCTATTGCCTGGGGGCCCCATAATCTCCTATTGCCCGGGGGCCCCCATAATCTCCTATTGCCCAGGGGCCCCATAATCTTCTCCTATTGCCCGGGGGCCCCATGAGTTGTCAGTCCGCCCCTGAGTGGTGACAAACAACACATTCCTCATGAAAAGTTGGTATTTGCATATTACATTTGTTACATCAGGGCTCCCGGGGCCCTCCAGAACACAACTGAATATACTGTATGTGCTGGTAGTGATAGGGATACAGGATACTGGAGGCTCTTACAGCAAAATATTATAATGCTGGTACATCACATTTTTCTTATATATGCAAACTTACTCAAGATTTTTACATTTGTAAGAATTTTATACAATAAAAAATGTTATAAAACATATACAGTGCCTTGCGAAAGTATTCGGCCCCCTTGAACTTTTCAACCTTTTGCCACATTTCAGGCTTCAAACATAAAGATATAAAATTTTTATTTTTTGTGAAGAACCACCAAGTGGGACACAATTGTGAAGTGGAACAAAATCTATTGGATTTTTGAAACTTTTTTAACTAACTTTTTTGGTCCATGTCTCCCCAGCTTTCTTTGGTCCATGTCTCCCCAGCTTTCTTTGGTCCATGTGTCCCCGTTTCTCTTTGGTCCGTGTCTCCCCAGCTCTCTTTGGTCTGTGTGTCCCCGGCTCTCTTTGGTCCGTGTGTCCCCGGCTCTCTTTGGTCCATGTCTCCCCAGCTTTCTTTGGTCCGTGTGTCTCCGTTTCTCTTTGGTCCATGTGTCCCCGGCTCTCTTTGGTCCATGTGTCCCCGGCTTTCTTTGGTCCGTGTATCCCTGGCTCTCTTTGGTCCGTGTGTCCCCGGCCCTCTTTGGTCCATTTGTCCCCAGCTCTCTTTGGTCCGTGTGTCCCCATTTCTCTTCGGTCCGTGTCTCCCCAGCTTTCTTTGGTCCGTGTGTCCCCGCTTCTCTTTGGTCCATGTCTCCCCAGCTTTCTTTGGTCCTTGTGTCCCCATTTCTCTTTGCTCCTTGTCTCCCCAGCTTTCTTTGGTCCGTGTGTCCCCGCTTCTCTTTGGTCCATGTCTCCCCAGCTTTCTTTGGTCCGTGTGTCCCCAGCCCTCTGTGGTTCGTGTGTGTCCCTGTGTGTCTCCGGCTCTCTGTGGTCCATGTGTCCTTGGCCCTCTGTGGTCCGTATGTGTCCCTGTGTGTCCCCTGGCTCTCTGCAGTCCTTGTGTCCCCCAGCTGTCTGCGGTCGGTGTGTCCCCCAGCTCTCTGTGGTCCGTGTGTCCCCAGGATCTCTACGGTGTTCCCTGGCTCTCTGCGGTCCCTGTGTCTCTATAGCTCTTGCTTTGGGGCAGCTGTCCATGGAAAAAAAAATTTAATTTTGGCTTGGCAGCCTCGCACGTTGATTGTTAATGTAACACAGGAGGAGAATAGTTGTAATACATCAGTGACTAATCCCCTCCTATGACAGGTAGAATGATGTACAGATGATTAATGAAGTGAGGGGGTGATGGGTCATTGCTGATAGCAGTTTGAATGGATTGGAGCGTTGAGGAGTACAAGGGTTACCAATAAACTCTCTGCACACCACTACACTAAGGGAGGAGACGCTTTGTTCCTGCATTGCCGGCTTACGCTTTAATCCCCCCCCCCCCCCGGCAGATCAATAACTTGTCAATATAATTTTAGAATTGTGGGAAATCCACACAAACATTGGTGGGTCATACAAACTCCATGCAGGTCCTTACTGAGGGTATTCTGCCCCCCCCCCCCATGACCCAGTAAAGGGAAAACTCCACGGGTTCAGTGGAGCACATTTTTTAAAGACACAGAGACATAGAATGATTTTCTAATACTTCTTTTCAAAATGAATATAGCTTCCCTCCACCCGCTCGGCTTTTTGCAGAGATGTCCCAAGCCCGGTCTTCTTCCTAATTAAAGAAGCATCATCAAGAGCTAATAGAGAGGGATCAATGCTCTCCTGAGTCTGTACTTACTGGCAATGATTCTCATGGGGTGGGGCAGTCTAGTAGCTGGCCCGAGGCATCATGGGAGATTCCCACGCTGTTATAGTTAATCAGTTCATTCAATAGGAAGCTTCAATGTAACGTTATGTTCAATGTACCACAACTTTTCTTGTTGAATGAAGGAGGTTTTCCTAGATCCAGTCCCTACTCCTCCATGAAAGATTCAGTTCCCTTATAAGTTTCCTGCAGCTGACTACTTCTCTTTTTTTTAAACATCTTAGTGCAGATTTTTTTTTTTCAAGTAACAATACAAGTTATGCTTTGGCGTATTATGTCAAAATAGCATTAATGTACTGTTCTCACATTAGTAACATCATTTACAGTATGATAATACATATAGAGCATGTGGGCCCAGTATATAAGTACTTTTGGTTGGGGACATGGTGTGCCAAAAGTGATCCAAGAAAGTATGGATGTGTAAGAAATGGTGGGCCAAAAGTATTCCACGAAAGTATAGAGAATGGAAACACGGTGAGCCAATAGTAATCCAAGACAGTAAAGAGGTTGGAGACACGCTGAGCCAAAAGGAATCCAGGAAAGTATAAAGGTTGGAGACAAACGGAGGCAAAAGTGATCGAAGAAAGTATAGAGGTTGGAGGGAGACCTGGAGAGCCAAAGATGATCTAAGAAAGTATAGCGGAGGGAGAAATGATGATCCAAGAACATATAGAGGTTGGAAGGAGAACTGGTGAGCCAAAAGTGATTTAAGAAAGTATAGAAGTTGGAGAGATGATGATTCAAGAAAGTATAGAGGTTGGAGACATGACAATCCAAGAAAGTATAGAGGTCGGAGAGATGACGATCCAAGAAAGTATAGAGGTTGGAAACATGACAATACAAGAAAGTATTGAGGTTGGAGACATGACGATACAAGAAAATATAGAGGTTGGAGACATGATGATACAAGAAAGTATTGAGGTTGGAGACATGACGATACAAGAAAATATAGAGGTTGGAGACATGACGATCCAAGAAAGTATAGAGGTTGGAGACATGACGATACAAGAAAGTATTGAGGTTGGAGACATGACGATACAAGAAAATATAGAGGTTGGAGACATGACGATACAAGAAAGTATAGAGGTTGGAGACAGGACGATACAAGAAAGTATAGAGGTTGGAGACATGACGATACAAGAAAGTATAGAGGTTGGAGACATGACGATACAAGAAAGTATAGAGGTTGGAGACATGACGATACAAGAAAGTATAGAGGTTGGAGACATGACGATACAAGAAAGTATAGAGGTTGGAGACATGACGATACAAGAAAGTATAGAGGTTGGAGACATGACGATACAAGAAAGTATTGAGGTTGGAGACATGACGATACAAGAAAGTATAGAGGTTGGAGACATGACGATACAAGAAAGTATTGAGGTTGGAGACATGACGATACAAGAAAGTATTGAGGTTGGAGACAGGACGATACAAGAAAGTATAGAGGTTGGAGACATGACGATACAAGAAAGTATAGAGGTTGGAGACATGACGATACAAGAAAGTATAGAGGTTGGAGACATGACGATACAAGAAAGTATAGAGGTTGGAGATGCTCTCTGCCACACTGGTTACAGTGAGCCAACACTAAATTTACATCAGCACACATGTAGCACCCTCCTAGATGGGTGCTAGGATTATGTAAAGTTCCTTTTCTCAGAGATAATAATATGCTGCATATTATTTAAACCATTTCAGCTCCGGAAGGTTTTACCCCTTTTAACCCCCTTCATGAATAGGTACCGTATTTATCGGCGTATAACACGCACCCCAAGTTTAGGAGGGAATTTTAAGGAAAAAAAACTTTTAGGAGGGAAGTTTAAAGGGGGAAAAAAAAAAAAAACCTTACGTTTATATGCCCATCAGTGTCATCTGCAGCCTTGTCCACCATTGCAGCCTTGTTTATTTTGCTATTTGTTTTATTTTTTTAAAATGCCGCCACCGATATACAGAGCCGGATGTGTATCTCGGCGGCGTGCAGTAGTTCTCGGCGGGCCTCCGGTGCCTTCGGCTCTTCTCGGCAGCCGAAAGCTGCCGAGAACGGCCGAAGGTGGCCGAAAGTCGCCTTGAAGAGCCGAAGGCGGCTAAAAGCCGCCCAGAGGCTCAGAATTTCGGGGGAATCAGCGTATAACACGCACCCACAATTTTCCCCTGCTTTTAAGGGGAAAAAAAGTGCGTGTTATACGCCGATGAATACGGTAATTTTTTTTGTTATTCAGCACTACGCTACTTTAACTGGTAATTGCACGGTCATGCAACGCTGTACCCAAATTACATTTAGATCTTTTTTTTCACACAAATAGAGCTTTCTTTTGGGGGGAAAAAAATCAAATGTTGTCATAAATGTAGGCCAACATGTATTCTTTGGTAAAAAAAAAGTCCCAATGAGTGTCTATATTAATTGGTTTGCATGAAGGTTATAGTATGTAAAAAATATGGTATATATAATGCCTTGAAAAAGTATTCCTACCCATTGAAATTTTTCACGTCATGTTACAACCAAAAACGTAAATTAATTTTATTGGGATTTTATGTGATAGATCAACACAAAGTGGCACATCATTGTGAAGTGGAAGGAAAATGATACATTTTTTTTGTAACATTTTTTTACAAATAAAGATGTGAAAAGTGTGGCGTTGTATTTGTATGGCGCCCTCCGGAGTCAATATTTGTAGAACCCCCTTTCTCTGTAATTACAGCTGCAAGTATTTTTGGGGATGTCTCTACCAGCTTTGCACATTGGAGGTTCTATTAACACCTCTGCCTCCAATGAAACCAGAAGGTTCTAGTAACGCCTCTGCCTCCAATGAAACCAGAAGGTTCTAGTAACGCCTCTGCCTCCAATGAAACCAGAAGGTTCTAGTAACGCCTCTGCCTCCAATGAAACCAGAAGGTTCTAGTATTGTCTCTGCGTCCAATCAAACCAGAAGGTTCCAGTAACACCTCCAATGAAACCAGAAAGTTCTAGTATTGCCTCTGCCTCCAATGAAACCAGAAGGTTCTAGTATTGCCTCTGCCTCCAATGAAACCAGAAGGTTCTAGTAGCGCCTCTGCCTCCAATGAAACCAGAAGGTTCTAGTATTGCCTCTGCCTCCAATGAAACCAGACAGGAATTGCAATATATGGTTCTTCACAGCTTTCTTTGTACAATCAATGACTTCTCTGGAGAGCTGTCAACAAAATGCCCAAAATGTAACCAAACACAACCTACTTTGACCCACTGTATCTGGTCTTGCCGAGACATATCCAACTTCTGGACACTACATAAGATCTTTCCCCGCTAAGACGATACCCATCGACCCCCCCATGCTCCTGTTTTCCATCCATGATATTCAATAAACTAATTCTGTTCAAAGTCAAAGAACACCGGCCAGAGGCTCGGAATGGCTACATATCTGCCTCTTGATGGCCAGATGATGAATGATGTGGGACTGGATCTCCACTTGTTCTCCAACCATCCATGGATGTAAAGTGAGACCTCCAGCGCCTACTTCTCCGTGAAAAACTGGACACTGAAGCACAAAACACTATACACACCGAACGCTTCTTCAAGAGATGGAAACTACTAAAGAAGAAAACTTTTTTTTTTGGAAGAGTTAAAATTTAACTGAAAACCCAGAGGCCCAATCACAACAGGAGTTGGATAGGAGGGGTCCCATTGCCTCCGTTTTTCAGCTGCTGCGGGAGGAAAATATAGAGAATTGTTTCCTCTATATGCCGCCCCTCCTATCCAGATGTACAGGGGGCCATACCCCTGGAAGCATAGGGCTGAGTGGCAATTGTGACCCCTGTACATTCTCCTCTGATTGGAGGGTACATTTCCAAATGTTGATAAATATTTAACTGTAAGTAATGACTACATGGAGCCCAGAAGGCACAAATTGTGGTCGTTTATTTCCTTTGGGGCCAAATTTGTATGCACCCCCTATTCATGTGTCCGGCGCCCCTTTCAGGGCACCAGGCGTGTGAATTACAGCGCCAGGGTTTGTTTGTTTTTAAGCACCTGATTGGAGCCAGAGGCTCTAAAAGGCTTCAAAATAGGGTGGGCTCGGGGAGCAGAGGATGCTGTCAGAAACCATGAAATCAGACGGAGACAGAAGTACAGTTAAATCACACTTGTTTAATAATAAAAGTAAAAAGAACAAACGTAGTCAAAAACATAGCCAAAGCTCAGTAACCGGAATGGATAGTCAGCCAAGCCAGAAGTCAGGGACCAATGTAGTGGAACAGCAAGCAGGATCTAGAGCCAGAAGGGATGTCAGCCAAGCCAGTTTTTAAACAGGAACGCAGGATATAGTCTCTTGTGAGGTTGACCAAGGCGAAGGGAGAGATCCTCTAGGCTGATCGGCTTAAGTAGGCAGGACTGATGAGCAGGATATCATCAATAGCTGAGTAACTGTGGAGAGAGATAGAAGCTGGCAATTAGCTGACAGCTGAGCGTCCAGCTCAAAGGAGGAAGGACTGAGCCCAGCCCTGACAGATGCATCCGGAGCCCATCCAGGTGTGTTACAACAGAGAATGAATATTTGCTGTTGAAACACTGATCCTCAATCCGGCCAATCAGAAGCGGGTGTGAGACTCGTTTTCTGATTGACCCGAAAAGAGAAGGCTCCCAATTGGCTGTCGAGGAGGAGGGAGGAAACGGAAGCCGCCTTCGCCACTGAGGCCTGTTGACCAGTAGAACGGGAGTCCACCACCGCGCAGGGAAAGCCGCCAGTGATGAGGTAAGTGCTACCTACCTACCGGCCGTCGTGTGGGGGGTTGGCATACTGTTTGCTGCCCCCACCCAGAACAAAATGTTTCCACCTGCCGAAGGTTAATCTAGCACCCGGGGGGCAAGAATGCAGAACGGCACTGGAAATTGGAAAATTCGAAAATTTTGGAAAATGGAAAATTTAATAGAATCGAAAATTCTAGTTCGAAAATGTGAAATTTTGGAAATTCAGAAGTTCGTAAATTCGAAATTTATAAATTTGAGAATTTGTAAGTAAATTCGGAATTTCGAAAAATCTGTATTTTTGAATTTCTGAATTTACAAAAAAAAAAAAAAAAAAAAAAAAAAAAAAAGCATAAAAAAGAATGAAACGAAAACTAACACATTTTTTGTCAGTGCCCATGTCTAATGGGTAGATGGCCCTGTGCCCATTCTTTGTCCCCTTGCTCCAGGTGCCCATGGCTGTCATGGAATGTGTACTGTAAATGCATGGCCAATCACTTGCTTTCTAGCAGCTACACCCACTGTATGTTTTTCATGTCGGCTGTGAGCAGATGGGGTGGAGGAGTGGGCATGTTGGGGGGCACAATGTGACAGACAGAGAAGACATGAAATCGCCACCTATTGGTTGCCATTGATCTGGAGTTTTATGTATGGTGAGGGAGGTGCCACTGCACTACTGCTGTGCCCCAGGGCAGCTGCCCTTCCTGCCCACCCCTGCTGCTCTCGTGCACATACTGTAGCTCCAAACTGTCCCTGAATTGGAGGGACTGGGAACAAAATCCCTCTGTCCCACCTTCCTCCTCATTTTGGTCTGATCTATATAGATGTATATAAAATGCATTTTTTATTTTTCAAAGACTGTTACCCAGTGCTGAACCTTTCAACACTCACCATTTTATTCTCCAGGGCCTTTGTTTAAAAATATATATAATGTTTGGGGGTTTAACCACTTGCAGACCAGCGGCCGTCCTTATACATCGGTATTTTGACGTAGAATACCGTGGTTATGGCGGCAGATAGCTGCCATAAACCCCGGTATTTTTCTGCGCGTGTCCTCTTTCAGATAAAAGTGGTCTCAGCAGTAAGATAAAGCACTTTTAATGGCGGCGGGAGAGGTGCCCCAGAGGTGCCAGGAGGCAGAGACGTTTCAATCCTTTCCCTTCAGTAACATGGAGCCAAGTGAGGGGAAGATGGCCCCCACTCGGCCCCCATAACATTGGATGACGGAAACGACGTGAAAACGTTACTCCCGCCCAATAGTCTTAAAAGGCGAAATTTTTTTTTTTTTTTAAAAGACATTTTTGTATTTTAGTGTAAATATGAGTCTTTTTGACCCCAGATCTCACATTAAAGAGGTCCTGTCATGCTTTTTTTTTTCTATTATAAGGGATGTTTACATTCCTTGCAATAGGTATAAAAGTGACCCAAACATTTATTTTTTTAAGAGACAGTGTAAAAATAAAAAAGTAAAATAAATAATTATATATATATATATATATATATATATATTTTTTTTAAAGCAGCCCGTCCCGTCGAGTTCGTGCGCAGAAACGAACGCATACTACATTTACGCCTGCATATGAAAACGGTGTTTACAACAACACATGTGAGGTATCGCCACGATCGGTAGAGCGAGAGCAATAATTCTAGCCCTAGACCTCCTCTGTAACTCAAAACTGGTAATCTGTAGAATTTTTTTTTTAATTGTGGAGATTTTTAAGAGTTTAAAGTTTGTCGCCATTCCACGAGCGGGCGCAGTGTTTATAGCTATCAATTTACTTGGCGTAAACATCATCTTTCACAATATAAGGCAACAGTAAAGTTAGCCCAATTTTATTATTTTTTTTTAGATATTTTAATTCCAAAAAAAGTTTTTTTTTTCTAAAAAAAAAATCATGCTTGTGAGACCGCTGTGCAAATACAGTGTGACAGAAAGTATATATATATATATATATATATATATATATATATATATATATATATATATATATATATACACACACACACACACACACACACACACACACACACACAGTGCCTTGCGAAAGTATTCGGCCCCCTTGAACTTTGAACTTTTCAACCTTTTGCCACATTTCAGGCTTCAAACATAAAGATATAAAATTTAAATTTTTTGTGAAGAATCACCAACAAGTGGGACACAATTGTGAAGTGGAACGAAATCTACTGGATAATTTAAACTTTTTTAGCAAATAAAAAACTGAAAAGTCCCCTTTACTTTCAGTGCAGCAAACTCACTCCAGAAGTTCAGCGAGGATCTCTGAATGATCCAATGTTGTCCTAAATGACTGATGGTGATAAATAGAATCTACCTGTGTGTAATCAAGTCTCTGTATAAATGCACCTGCTCTGTGATAGTCTCAGGGTTCTGTTGAAAGCGCAGAGAGCATCATGAAGACCAAGGAACACACCAGGCAGGTCCGTAATACTGTTGTGGAGAAGTTTAAAGCCGGATTTGGATACGAAATGATTTCCCAAGCTTTAAACATCCCAAGGAGCACTGTGCAAGCCATCATTTTGAAATGGAAGGAGTATCAGACCACTGCAAATCTACCAAGACCTGGCCGTCCCTCTAAACTTTCAGCTCAGACAAGGAGAAGACTGATCAGAGATGCAGCCAAGAGGCCCATGATCACTCTGGATGAACTGCAGAGAACTACAGCTGAGGTGGGAGAGTCTGTCCATAGGACAACAATCAGTCATACACTGCACAAATCTGCCCTTTATGGAAGAGTGGCAAGAAGAAAGCCATTTCTCAAAGATATCCATAAAAAGTCTCGTCTAAAGTTTGCCACAAGCCACCTGGGAGACACACCAAACATGTGGAAGAAGGTGCTCTGGTCACATGAAACCAAAATCCAACTTTTTGCCCACAATGCAAAACGATATGTTTGGCGTAAAAAGCAACACAGCTCATCACCCTCAACACACCATCCCCACTGTCACACATGGTGGTGGCAGCATCATGGTTTGGACCTGCTTTTCTTCAGCAGGGACAGGGAAGATGGTTAAAATTGAGGGGAAGATGGATGCAGCCAAATACAGGACCATTCTGGATGAAAACCTGTTGGAGTCTGCAAAAGACCTGAAACTGGGACGGAGATTTATCTTCCAACAAGACAATGATCCCAAACATACAGCAAAATCTACAAAGGAATGGTTCACAAATAAACGTATCCAGGTGTTAGAATGGCCAAGTCAAAGTCCAGACCTGAATCCAATCGAGAATCTGTGGAAAGAGCTGAAAACTGCTGTTCACAAACGCTCTCCATCCAACCTCACTGAGCTCCAGCTGTTTTGCAAGGAAGAATGGGCAAGAATTTCAGTCTCTCGATGTGCAAAACTGATAGAGACACCCCAAGCGACTTGCAGCTGTAATCGCAGCAAAAGGTGGCTCTACAAAGTATTAACGCAAGGGGGCCGAATAATTTTGCACGCCCCACTTTTCATTTTTTTATTAGGTAAAAAAGTTTCAAAAATCCAATAGATTTCGTTCCACTTCACAATTGTGTCCCACTTGTTGGTGATTCTTCACAAAAAATAAAAATTTTATATCTTTATGTTTGAAGCCTGAAATGTGGCAAAAGGTTGAAAAGTTCAAAGGGGCCGAATACTTTTGCAAGGCACTGTAAGTATAGGTTTCTTTAAAGTTCTTTATCTGAAACCGTCCTCCCAGGGAATCGCAACTCACCTGGGAACATTCTGGCTCATCCTATTACAATCTACAGGATAGGATAATGTTTCAGCTGCCTGTGGTGGGTTTGCCTGCGATTTTGCATATTCTCCATCATTGGAGCAAGATTTAAGCAGTTCTAGAAGGCCTATTAATTGGTTAAGGTACCCTGAAGTGGGTCTCCTAAGGTATCAGCACCTAGCTGCACAGTAGTTAGTGCCTTAGGCCCCTTTCACACAGACGGATAGAGTGGCGCTTTTAGCTGCGGATTTTCTCGTTTTCTACCGCAGCTAAAATCACACAATGCTTTCCTATGGCCCCCATTCACACACAGTGTTTAGCTGCGATTTAGTTACGTGCGGTTCGGTGCGAATAGAAAAAATACAACTGAATGCGTCCAGATGCGATGTAGCGCAGCTATATGCACATAACCGCAGGTAATCGCAGTCTTTTGTGTCAACTGCGGATAGCAGCGTGAGAAGGGATTCAAGAGACCAAAAAAAAAGGGTTGCCATGGGAATGACTATATTAGGTAACTGCAGCTGAACGCAATTGCACAGAAACGCACGTAAACGCAGTTAATCACACTGTACAAATGCAGCTGATTGCTGTGCCTGGAGTCTTTAATTTCACAGAAAAAAATAAACATTCTAAACTGCAGCAGAACAGCCGTCCATGTGAAAAGGGGCCTTAAAATGACCCTGTTGCCCAACCATATCTTCCCAAGATTAGATGCACTGTACATTGAACTTTTTGCACATTATCTACCTGTAAAAGCCTCCTTCCTTTGTATAGACATCCCAAAGCCCCAAGACTGCTGTTGGGAGCCACCATTGTGGATGTGTTGTCAGCAGACTCAGAGCTGTCAACAGACAGACAATCTATAGCTTTCCCTTTCTTTCTGCCCCTCAATCTCTCTCCCCCCGCCCCTCGTTAGTCAGATAATTGTTTATTTTGGTCGTTAAAGAGGGTCAGAGATGCTGGGCCAGTTCAGAAAGTAATTAGACACTCCCAGAAAAAAAAGGGGAGGGAGGGAATGGCTCTTTTTGGAATAGCTACATTTTCTAGCAAGCTCAAAGACAGAATTGTGTGTAAAAAAACAAAAAACGAACAAAAAAAAAAAACAGCATTTAAAAAAGGATTTAAAATACTTAATTTTTTGGGACTTTTACCGGCAGTTTTTCGTTTTAAAATTGATCAGAAGTAAATGGCGGCAGCTTAACTCTGTGTTACCTAAACCTATAATGCACAGCTCCCAGGAACAATGCTGGGGATGACAGTGGACATGGGGGACACCACACCAGGAGCAATCTGTTTGTTACACACTTGTAACCTCTGAACTCTGTGCTTTACATACTCCTGCACTCTGTGCTTTAATCTCTCTTGACCCATAGACACAGCGTCAGGTTTTTTTTTAGCCATATTTATTTAAGCCCTGCTTATTGTTACAGCAATCTGACCACACCCACAATTCAATGTGGTGCACTACATGCACTGCATCATTCCCCTTCAGATGGTGCGGTGTCTTTATGCCTTAATGTCTGCCTCTGGTTTCAAAATTGTGATCAACTGTTTCTGGTCATGTAAAAAACTGATTTTTTTGGCATGGCGAGTAGGGTGTTCGTGAATTTTATTTTGAAAATCTGGTAACCTTATGTCAGCAATATATAAAAAGGCAAATAAAAGCTGGCCCTGTAAAAAAAAGAAAAATACTTACCTCTCCTACAGGACCGCTTTACTGAATGTCCCTTAACCGGTTCCCGACAATGTACGTCGACAGAATGGCACGGGCAGGCATATTGGCGTACATGTACGTCCAATATTCAATGCCGCCCTGCCATCGGTGCGCTCCCGCGCTGGTCGGGACCCCCGTGAGTCCGGTCGCGGGACCCGCGGACTCAATCGCCGCGGGCATCCCCGCGATCGTCTCACGGGACAGCTGAATGGAGGAAATGCCGTGTAAACAGCATTTCTCCATTCTGCCTAGCAACTAGTGACGCTGATCTCTGCTCCATGTGATTGGAGCAGAGATCAGTGTTCACTAAATGAAAGCCCAACCCCCCCACAGTTAGTAACATACCCCTAGGAACACTTAACCCCTACACTGCCACCACCCCCTGGTTAACCCCTTCACTGCCAGTGTCATTTACACAGGAATCACTGCATTTATATAGCAGTGATTACTGTATAAAATGACAATGGTCCCAAAAAGGTGTCAAAAATGTCCGATGGGTCCCCCACAATGTCGCAGTCACAATAAAAATCGCTGATTGCCGCCATTACTAGTAAAAAAAAAAATAATAAAAAATTATTAATAAAAATGCTATAAAACTATCCCTATTTTGTAAAAGCTATAACTTTTGCGCAAACCAATCAATAATCGCTTATTGCGGGTTTTTTTTACCAAAAATATGTAGAAGAATACGTATCGGCCTAAACTGAGGAAAAAAAATGTTTTTATATATATTTTTGGGGGATATTTATTATAACAAAAAGTAAAAAATAATGCTTTTTCAAAATTGTCACTCTATTTTTGTTTATAGCGCAAAAAATAAAAACCGTAGGGGTGATCAAATACCACCAAAAGAAAGCTCTATTTGTGGGGAAAAAAAGGACGTCAATTTTGTTTGGGAGCCACGCCGCACAACCGTGCAATTGTCAGTTTAAACGATGCAGTGCCGAATCGCAAAAAGTGGTCTGGTCTTTGAACAGCAAAATGGTCCGGTCTGAAAGTGGTTAACAAAAATGAATTGCTGAAGTCTGCAGAAAACAGTTTCCTGGAGTGTATATATACTGTGTCCCCTGTGATGCTTAATGATTCTCCCATCACTACAGGACATGGTAGGCCTGCATCGGAGCTTAAAGGTTACTTTGATTACCGGAAGGACAGGGTTGCTTTAAATGCCAACTTCATGAAGCTTTTACTGATTTCAAAGACCTGTTTTTGCCTTTCTATTCTATAGATATTGAACAGTGGCTCTTCCACACAAAAAATAAAATAAAGACTGATGTATAAAAAAAAAATAAAATAAAAAAAAAAACAGAAATCAAAGCGCTTACATCCCAATACCTTTTAGCAATGTCACCCACCACCCCATGGTATCTTATTTCTACTTTGACTAAGAGTATGTCCTGCAGATTAAACCTGGCATAAGCATTAAATAGATCTAACTGTGCTTTATGAAAACTATTTTGTCACACTGCGCAAGATTTTAGTTTTCTAGCAAAAGTGAATTTCCTATATTTCCATCAAAAGGATGTAAGGGCCAATTCACACTATATGCGGCGATCGACGTTTTAAATTCTAAAAAGGTCTGTCACGGCAGAGAATCTAGAAACAATAGTTTCATATGTGTCCCATTCACACTGCAACAAAGCCTAGCACCAGCCCGAATCACACTGGAATGTTGGGCAGCGCATTGTGGCACCCCACACTGCAGTGAAGTGTATGTTTTTGGTTTTTGTTTGCGTACAAAAGGAGCAGTGCAATGCAATTGATTGTGCAGCACAGCGGCAAGGAGCAGTGAATTGCTTAAGTTGTTCTACGATTTTACGAAGGGGCAGTGTGACTTGGCCCTAGAGGAATGATACAAGAGGTAAAATCCCCAACTGTTTCCAATGTACGTTGATGTACTGCTCCATGCATGAAGATGTTTAACACATATACACCATACTGAACTCATCTTACCTGCAGAAATAGCTAGACTTGTAGACAATATATAATTAATGCTTGCAATGAAGGCAGAGTCATGAAGCTGGGATGCCTGTGCCAAAAACCTAAATATAATAAAAAGGTTCATTTAGGTTTTTTAAAAAATACAAAACCTTCTTGCCACAGACAATAGATTCTACAACAGTGTAGAATTGCAAAGATCACATCCTAAAGTAGACTGGAGCTCAAAAGTAAAGATTTGCCATGTTAAAGGGATCATCTAGAAATATTAAGAGTACCCAAATCAGGACTACCTTTTGTCTTGTTGCTGTGGTGGCCAGGCAGTTCGTACAACTCCAGTACTCCTTTCCAGACTTACGGTATGTAGCACACTCAATCCTAGACCAAAAGAAAAAAAACATGGATGACAAGTTGCAAGTTGGTGTGGTGGCCAGGCAGTGCGTACAACCCCAGTACTCCTTTCCAGACTTAGGGTATATAGCACACTCAATCCTAGACCAAAAGAAAAAAAAACATGGATGACAAGTTGCAAGTTGGTGTGGTAGCCAGGCAGTGCGTACAACCCCAGTACTCCTTTCCAGACTTAGGGTATATAGCACACTCAATCCTAGACCAAAAGAAAAAAAAATGGATGACAAGTTGCAAGTTGGTGTGGTGGCCAGGCAGTGTGTACAACACCAAGTACTCCTTTCCGGACTCAGGGTATGTTAGCACACTCAAACCTAGACCAAAAGAAAAAAAAAAAAAAAGGATGACAAGTTGCAAGTTGGTGTGGTGGCCAGGCAGTGCGTACAACCCCAAGTACTCCTTTCCGGACTCAGGGTATGTTAGCACACTCAAACCTAGACCAAAAGAAAAAAAAAAAAAAGGATGACAAGTTGCAAGTTGGTGTGGTGGCCAGGCAGTGCGTACAACCCCAGAACTCCTTTCCGGACTTAGGGTATATAGCACACTCAATCCTAGACCAAAAGAAAAAAGAAAAATGGATGACAAGTTGCAAGTTGGTGTGGTGGCCAGGCATTGAGTACAACCCCAGTACTCCTTTCCAGACTTAGGGTATATAGCACACTGAAGCCTAGACCAAAAGAAAAAAAAAATGGATGACAAGTTGCAAGTTGGTGTGGTGGCCAGGCAGTGCGTACAACCCCAAGTACTCCTTTCTGGACTCAGGGTATGTTAGCACACTCAATCCTAGACCAAAAGAAAAAAAAAATGTATGACAAGTTGCAAGTTGGTGTGGTGGGCAGGCAGTGCGTACAACCCCCAGTACTCCTTTCCGGACTCAGGGTATGTTAGCACACTCAAACCTAGACCAAAAGAAAAAAAAAAAAAAATGGATGACAAGTTGCAAGTTGGTGTGGTGGCCAGGCAGTGCGTACAACCCCAAGTACTCCTTTCCGGACATAGGGTATATAGCACACTGAAGCCTAGACCAAAAGAAAAAAAAATGGATGACAAGTTGCAAGTTGGTGTGGTGGCCAGGCAGTGCGTACAACCCCAAGTACTCCTTTCTGGACTCAGGGTATGTTAGCACACTCAATCCTAGACCAAAAGAAAAAAAAAAATGTATGACAAGTTGCAAGTTGGTGTGGTGGCCAGGCAGTGCGTACAACCCCAAGTACTCCTTTGCGGACTCAGGGCATGTTAGCACACTCAAACCTAGACCAAAAAAAAAAATGGATGACAAGTTGCAAGTTGGTGTGGTGGCCAGGCAGTGCGTACAACCCCAAGTACTCCTTCCCGGACTCATGGTATGTTAGCACACTCAAACCTAGACCAAAAGAAAAAAAAAAAAAAATGGATGACAAGTTGCAAGTTGGTGTGGTGGCCAGGCAGTGCGTACAACCCCAAGTACTCCTTTCCGGACATAGGGTATATAGCACACTGAAGCCTAGACCAAAAGAAAAAAAAATGGATGACAAGTTGCAAGTTGGTGTGGTGGCCAGGCAGTGCGTACAACCCCAAGTACTCCTTTCTGGACTCAGGGTATGTTAGCACACTCAATCCTAGACCAAAAGAAAAAAAAAAATGTATGACAAGTTGCAAGTTGGTGTGGTGGCCAGGCAGTGCGTACAACCCCAAGTACTCCTTTGCGGACTCAGGGCATGTTAGCACACTCAAACCTAGACCAAAAAAAAAAATGGATGACAAGTTGCAAGTTGGTGTGGTGGCCAGGCAGTGCGTACAACCCCAAGTACTCCTTCCCGGACTCATGGTATGTTAGCACACTCAAACCTAGACCAAAAGAAAAAAAAAATGGATGACAAGTTGCAAGTTGGTGTGGTGGCCAGGCAGTGCGTACAACCCCATGTACTCTTTTCCGGACTCAAGGTATGTTAGCACATTCAAACCTAGACCAAAAGAAAAAAAAAAATGGATGACAAGTTGCAAGTTGGTGTGGTGGCCAGGCAGTGCGTACAACCCCAAGTACTCCTTTCCGGACTCAGGGTATGTTAGCACACTCAATCCTAGACCAAAAGAAAAAAAAAATGGATGACAAGTTGCAAGTTGGTGTGGTGGCCAGGCAGTGCGTACAACCCCAGTACTCCTTTCCGGACTTAGGGTATATAGCACACTCAAACCTAGACCAAAAGAAAAAAAAAAAAAAATGGATGACAAGTTGCAAGTTGGTGTGGTGGCCAGGCAGTGCATACAACCCCAGTACTCCTTTCCGGACTTAGGGTATATAGCACACTCAATCCTAGACCAAAAGAAAAAAAAAATGGATGACAAGTTGCAAGTTGGTGTGGTGGCCAGGCAGTGCGTACAACCCCAAGTACTCCTTTCCGGACTCAGGGTATGTTAGCACACTCAAACCTAGACCAAAAGAAAAAAAAAAAATGGATGACAAGTTGCAAGTTGGTGTGGTGGCCAGGCAGTGCATACAACCCCAAGTACTCCTTTCCGGACTCAGGGTATATAGCACACTCAATCCTAGACCAAAAGAAAAATAAAAAATGGATGACAAGTTGCAAGTTGGTGTGGTGGCCAGGCAGTGCGTACAACCCCAAGTACTCCTTTCCGGACTCAGGGTATGTTAGCACACTCAAACCTAGACCAAAAGAAAAAAAAAATGGATGACAAGTTGCAAGTTGGTGTGGTGGCCAGGCAGTGCGTACAACCCCAAGTACTCCTTTCCGGACTTAAGGTATATAGCACACTCAATCCTAGACCAAAAGAAAAAAAAAAATGGATGACAAGTTGCAAGTTGGTGTGGTGGCCAGGCAGTGCGTACAACCCCAAGTACTCCTTTCCGGACTTAGGGTATATAGCACACTCAATCCTAGACCAAAAGAAAAAAAAAAAAAAATGGATGACAAGTTGCAAGTTGGTGTGGTGGCCAGGCAGTGCGTACAACCCCAAGTACTCCTTTCCGGACTCAGGGTATGTTAGCACACTCAAACCTAGACCAAAATAAAAATAAAAAATGGATGACAAGTTGCAAGTTGGTGTGGTGGCCAGGCAGTGGGTACAACCCCAAGTACTCCTTTCCGGACTCAGGGTATGTTAGCACACTCAAACCTAGACCAAAAGAAAAAAAATGGATGACAAGTTGCAAGTTGGTGTGGTGGCCAGGCAGTGCATACAACCCCAGTACTCCTTTCCGGACTTAGGGTATATAGCACATTCAATCCTAGACCAAGAGAAAAAAAAATGGATGACAAGTTGCAAGTTGGTGTGGTGGCCAGGCAGTGCGTACAACCCCAAGTACTCTTTTCCGGACTCAAGGTATGTTAGCACATTCAAACCTAGACCAAAAGAAAAAAAAAAATGGATGACAAGTTGCAAGTTGGTGTGGTGGCCAGGCAGTGCGTACAACCCCAAGTACTCCTTACCGGACTCAGGGTATGTTAGCACACTCAATCCTAGACCAAAAGAAAAAAAAAATGGATGACAAGTTGCAAGTTGGTGTGGTGGCCAGGCAGTGCGTACAACCCCAAGTACTCCTTTCCGGACTTAGGGTATATAGCACACTCAATCCTAGACCAAAAGAAAAAAAAAATGGATGACAAGTTGCAAGTTGGTGTGGTGGCCAGGCAGTGCGTACAACCCCAAGTACTCCTTTCCGGACTCAGGGTATGTTAGCACACTCAAACCTAGACCAAAAGAAAAATAAAAAATGGATGACAAGTTGCAAGTTGGTGTGGTGGCCAGGCAGTGCGTACAACCCCAAGTACTCCTTTCCGGACTCAGGGTATGTTAGCACACTCAAACCTAGACCAAAAGAAAAAAAATGGATGACAAGTTGCAAGTTGGTGTGGTGGCCAGGCAGTGCATACAACCCCAGTACTCCTTTCCGGACTTAGGGTATATAGCACACTCAATCCTAGACCAAAAGAAAAAAAAAATGGATGACAAGTTGCAAGTTGGTGTGGTGGCCAGGCAGTGCGTACAACCCCAAGTACTCCTTTCCGGACTCAGGGTATGTTAGCACACTCAAACCTAGACCAAAAGAAAAAAAAAAAATGGATGACAAGTTGCAAGTTGGTGTGGTGGCCAGGCAGTGCATACAACCCCAAGTACTCCTTTCCGGACTCAGGGTATATAGCACACTCAATCCTAGACCAAAAGAAAAATAAAAAATGGATGACAAGTTGCAAGTTGGTGTGGTGGCCAGGCAGTGCGTACAACCCCAAGTACTCCTTTCCGGACTCAGGGTATGTTAGCACACTCAAACCTAGACCAAAAGAAAAAAAAAATGGATGACAAGTTGCAAGTTGGTGTGGTGGCCAGGCAGTGCGTACAACCCCAGTACTCCTTTCCGGACTTAGGGTATATAGCACACTCAATCCTAGACCAAAAGAAAAAAAAATGGATGACAAGTTGCAAGTTGGTGTGGTGGCCAGGCAGTGCGTACAACCCCAAGTACTCCTTTCCGGACTTAGGGTATATAGCACACTCAATCCTAGACCAAAAGAAAAAAAAAAAATGGATGACAAGTTGCAAGTTGGTGTGGTGGCCAGGCAGTGCGTACAACCCCAAGTACTCCTTTCCGGACTCAGGGTATGTTAGCACACTCAAACCTAGACCAAAAGAAAAATAAAAAATGGATGACAAGTTGCAAGTTGGTGTGGTGGCCAGGCAGTGGGTACAACCCCAAGTACTCCTTTCCGGACTCAGGGTATGTTAGCACACTCAAACCTAGACCAAAAGAAAAAAAATGGATGACAAGTTGCAAGTTGGTGTGGTGGCCAGGCAGTGCATACAACCCCAGTACTCCTTTCCGGACTTAGGGTATATAGCACATTCAATCCTAGACCAAGAGAAAAAAAAAATGGATGACAAGTTGCAAGTTGGTGTGGTGGCCAGGCAGTGCGTACAACCCCAAGTACTCCTTTCTGAACTCAGGGTATGTTAGCACACTCAAACCTAGACCAAAAGAAAAAAAAAAAAAAATGGATGACAAGTTGCAAGTTGGTGTGGTGGCCAGGCAGTGCGTACAACCCCAAGTACTCCTTTCTGAACTCAGGGTATGTTAGCACACTCAAACCTAGACCAAAAGAAAAAAAAAAAAATGGATGACAAGTTGCAAGTTGGTGTGGTGGCCAGGCAGTGCGTACAACCCCAGTACTCCTTTCCGGACTTAGGGTATATAGCACACTCAATCCTAGACCAAAAGAAAAAAAAAATGGATGACAAGTTGCAAGTTGGTGTGGTGGCCAGGCAGTGCGTACAACCCCAAGTACTCCTTTCCGGACTTAGGGTATATAGCACTCAATCCTAGACCAAAAGAAAAAAAAAATGGATGACAAGTTGCAAGTTGGTGTGGTGGCCAGGCAGTGCGTACAACCCCAAGTACTCCTTTCCGGACTTAGGGTATATAGCACACTCAATCCTAGACCAAAAGAAAAAAAAAAAAAATGGATGACAAGTTGCAAGTTGGTGTGGTGGCCAGGCAGTGCGTACAACCCCAAGTACTCCTTTCCGGACTCAGGGTATGTTAGCACACTCAAACCTAGACCAAAAGAAAAATAAAAAATGGATGACAAGTTGCAAGTTGGTGTGGTGGCCAGGCAGTGCGTACAACCCCAAGTACTCCTTTCCGGACTCAGGGTATGTTAGCACACTCAAACCTAGACCAAAAGAAAAAAAATGGATGACAAGTTGCAAGTTGGTGTGGTGGCCAGGCAGTGCGTACAACCCCAGTACTCCTTTCCGGACTTAGGGTATATAGCACATTCAATCCTAGACCAAGAGAAAAAAAAAAAAAAGTGGATGACAAGTTGCAAGTTGGTGTGGTGGCCAGGCAGTGCGTACAACCCCAAGTACTCCTTTCTGAACTCAGGGTATGTTAGCACACTCAAACCTAGACCAAAAGAAAAAAAAAAAAAATGGATGACAAGTTGCAAGTTGGTGTGGTGGCCAGGCAGTGCGTACAACCCCAAGTACTCCTTTCCGGACTCAGGGTATGTTAGCACACTCAAACCTAGACCAAAAGAAAAATAAAAAATGGATGACAAGTTGCAAGTTGGTGTGGTGGCCAGGCAGTGCGTACAACCCCAAGTACTCCTTTCCGGACTCAGGGTATGTTAGCACACTCAAACCTAGACCAAAAGAAAAATAAAAAATGGATGACAAGTTGCAAGTTGGTGTGGTGGCCAGGCAGTGCGTACAACCCCAAGTACTCCTTTCCGGACTCAGGGTATGTTAGCACACTCAAACCTAGACCAAAAGAAAAAAAATGGATGACAAGTTGCAAGTTGGTGTGGTGGCCAGGCAGTGCATACAACCCCAGTACTCCTTTCCGGACTTAGGGTATATAGCACATTCAATCCTAGACCAAGAGAAAAAAAAAAAAAAAGTGGATGACAAGTTGCAAGTTGGTGTGGTGGCCAGGCAGTGCGTACAACCCCAAGTACTCCTTTCTGAACTCAGGGTATGTTAGCACACTCAAACCTAGACCAAAAGAAAAAAAAAAAAAAATGGATGACAAGTTGCAAGTTGGTGTGGTGGCCAGGCAGTGCGTACAACCCCAAGTACTCCTTTCCGGACTCAGGGTATGTTAGCACACTCAAACCTAGACCAAAAGAAAAATAAAAAATGGATGACAAGTTGCAAGTTGGTGTGGTGGCCAGGCAGTGCGTACAACCCCAAGTACTCCTTTCCGGACTTAGGGTATATAGCACACTCAATCCTAGACCAAAAGAAAAAAAAAATGGATGACAAGTTGCAAGTTGGTGTGGTGGCCAGGCAGTGCGTACAACCCAAAGTACTCCTTTCCGGACTCAGGGTATGTTAGCACACTCAAACCTAGACCAAAAGAAAAAAAAATGGATGACAAGGTGCAAGTTGGTGTGGTGGCCAGGCAGTGCATACAACCCCAGTACTCCTTTCCGGACTTAGGGTATGTTAGCACACTCAATCCTAGACCAAAAGAAAAAAAAAAATGGATGACAAGTTGCAAGTTGGTGTGGTGGCCAGGCAGTGCGTACAACCCCAAGTACTCCTTTCTGAACTCAGGGTATGTTAGCACACTCAAACCTAGACCAAAAAAAAAAAAAAAAAAAATGGATGACAAGTTGCAAGTTGGTGTGGTGGCCAGGCAGTGCGTACAACCCCAGTACTCCTTTCCGGACTTAGGGTATATAGCACACTCAATCCTAGACCAAAAGAAAAAAAAAATGGATGACAAGTTGCAAGTTGGTGTGGTGGCCAGGCAGTGCGTACAACCCCAAGTACTCCTTTCCGGACTTAGGGTATATAGCACACTCAATCCTAGACCAAAAGAAAAAAAAAAAATGGATGACAAGTTGCAAGTTGGTGTGGTGGCCAGGCAGTGCGTACAACCCCAAGTACTCCTTTCCGGACTCAGGGTATGTTAGCACACTCAAACCTAGACCAAAAGAAAAATAAAAAATGGATGACAAGTTGCAGGTTGGTGTGGTGGCCAGGCAGTGCGTACAACCCCAAGTACTCCTTTCCGGACTCAGGGTATGTTAGCACACTCAAACCTAGACCAAAAGAAAAAAAATGGATGACAAGTTGCAAGTTGGTGTGGTGGCCAGGCAGTGCGTACAACCCCAGTACTCCTTTCCGGACTTAGGGTATATAGCACATTCAATCCTAGACCAAGAGAAAAAAAAAAAAAAAAGTGGATGACAAGTTGCAAGTTGGTGTGGTGGCCAGGCAGTGCGTACAACCCCAAGTACTCCTTTCTGAACTCAGGGTATGTTAGCACACTCAAACCTAGACCAAAAGAAAAAAAAAAAAATGGATGACAAGTTGCAAGTTGGTGTGGTGGCCAGGCAGTGCGTACAACCCCAAGTACTCCTTTCCGGACTCAGGGTATGTTAGCACACTCAAACCTAGACCAAAAGAAAAATAAAAAATGGATGACAAGTTGCAAGTTGGTGTGGTGGCCAGGCAGTGCGTACAACCCCAAGTACTCCTTTCCGGACTTAGGGTATATAGCACACTCAATCCTAGACCAAAAGAAAAAAAAAATGGATGACAAGTTGCAAGTTGGTGTGGTGGCCAGGCAGTGCGTACAACCCCAAGTACTCCTTTCCGGACTCAGGGTATGTTAGCACACTCAAACCTAGACCAAAAGAAAAAAAAATGGATGACAAGGTGCAAGTTGGTGTGGTGGCCAGGCAGTGCATACAACCCCAGTACTCCTTTCCGGACTTAGGGTATGTTAGCACACTCAATCCTAGACCAAAAGAAAAAAAAAAAATGGATGACAAGTTGCAAGTTGGTGTGGTGGCCAGGCAGTGCGTACAACCCCAAGTACTCCTTTCTGAACTCAGGGTATGTTAGCACACTCAAACCTAGACCAAAAGAAAAAAAATAAAAAATGGATGACAAGTTGCAAGTTGGTGTGGTGGCCAGGCAGTGCGTACAACCCCAAGTACTCCTTTCCGGACTCAGGGTATGTTAGGATACTCAAACCTAGACCAAAAGAAAAAAAAAAAAAAAAATGGATGACAAGTTGCAAGTTGGTGTGGTGGCCAGGCAGTGCGTACAACCCCAAGTACTCCTTTCCGGACTTAGGGTATATAGCACACTCAATCCTAGACCAAAAGAAAAAAAAAATGGATGACAAGTTGCAAGTTGGTGTGGTGGCCAGGCAGTGCGTACAACCCCAAGTACTCCTTTCCGGACTCAGGGTATGTTAGCACACTCAAACCTAGACCAAAAGAAAAAAAAAAAATGGATGACAAGTTGCAAGTTGGTGTGGTGGCCAGGCAGTGCATACAACCCCAGTACTCCTTTCCGGACTCAGGGTATGTTAGCACACTCAATCCTAGACCAAAAGAAAAAAAAAATGGATGACAAGTTGCAAGTTGGTGTGGTGGCCAGGCAGTGCGTACAACCCCAAGTACTCCTTTCCGGACTCAGGGTATGTTAGCACACTCAAACCTAGACCAAAAGAAAAAAAAAAAAAAAATGGATGACAAGTTGCAAGTTGGTGTGGTGGCCAGGCAGTGCGTACAACCCCAAGTACTCCTTTCCGGACTCAGGGTATGTTAGCACACTCAAACCTAGACCAAAAGAAAAAAAAAAAATGGATGACAAGTTGCAAGTTGGTGTGGTGGCCAGGCAGTGCATACAACCCCAGTACTCCTTTCCGGACTCAGGGTATGTTAGCACACTCAATCCTAGACCAAAAGAAAAAAAAAATGGATGACAAGTTGCAAGTTGGTGTGGTGGCCAGGCAGTGCGTACAACCCCAAGTACTCAGGGTATGTTAGCACACTCAAACCTAGACCAAAAGAAAAAAAAATGGATGACAAGTTGCAAGTTGGTGTGGTGGCCAGGCAGTGCGTACAACCCCAAGTACTCCTTTCCGGACTCAGGGTATGTTAGCACACTCAAACCTAGAGCAAAAGAAAAAAAAAAATGGATGACAAGTTGCAAGTTGGTGTGGTGGCCAGGCAGTGCGTACAACCCCAGTACTCCTTTCCGGACTTAGGGTATATAGCACACTCAATCCTAGACCAAAAGAAAAAAAAATGGATGACAAGTTGCAAGTTGGTGTGGTGGCCAGGCAGTGCGTACAACCCCAAGTACTCCTTTCCGGACTTAGGGTATATAGCACTCAATCCTAGACCAAAAGAAAAAAAAAATGGATGACAAGTTGCAAGTTGGTGTGGTGGCCAGGCAGTGCGTACAACCCCAAGTACTCCTTTCCGGACTTAGGGTATATAGCACACTCAATCCTAGACCAAAAGAAAAAAAAAAAAAATGGATGACAAGTTGCAAGTTGGTGTGGTGGCCAGGCAGTGCGTACAACCCCAAGTACTCCTTTCCGGACTCAGGGTATGTTAGCACACTCAAACCTAGACCAAAAGAAAAATAAAAAATGGATGACAAGTTGCAAGTTGGTGTGGTGGCCAGGCAGTGCGTACAACCCCAAGTACTCCTTTCCGGACTCAGGGTATGTTAGCACACTCAAACCTAGACCAAAAGAAAAAAAAATGGATGACAAGTTGCAAGTTGGTGTGGTGGCCAGGCAGTGCATACAACCCCAGTACTCCTTTCCGAACTTAGGGTATATAGCACATTCAATCCTAGACCAAGAGAAAAAAAAAAAAAAAAGTGGATGACAAGTTGCAAGTTGGTGTGGTGGCCAGGCAGTGCGTACAACCCCAAGTACTCCTTTCTGAACTCAGGGTATGTTAGCACACTCAAACCTAGACCAAAAGAAAAAAAAAAAATGGATGACAAGTTGCAAGTTGGTGTGGTGGCCAGGCAGTGCGTACAACCCCAAGTACTCCTTTCCGGACTCAGGGTATGTTAGCACACTCAAACCTAGACCAAAAGAAAAATAAAAAATGGATGACAAGTTGCAAGTTGGTGTGGTGGCCAGGCAGTGCGTACAACCCCAAGTACTCCTTTCCGGACTTAGGGTATATAGCACACTCAATCCTAGACCAAAAGAAAAAAAAAAATGGATGACAAGTTGCAAGTTGGTGTGGTGGCCAGGCAGTGCGTACAACCCCAAGTACTCCTTTCCGGACTCAGGGTATGTTAGCACACTCAAACCTAGACCAAAAGAAAAAAAAATGGATGACAAGGTGCAAGTTGGTGTGGTGGCCAGGCAGTGCATACAACCCCAGTACTCCTTTCCGGACTTAGGGTATGTTAGCACACTCAATCCTAGACCAAAAGAAAAAAAAAAATGGATGACAAGTTGCAAGTTGGTGTGGTGGCCAGGCAGTGCGTACAACCCCAAGTACTCCTTTCTGAACTCAGGGTATGTTAGCACACTCAAACCTAGACCAAAAGAAAAAAAAAAAAAAATGGATGAGAAGTTGCAAGTTGGTGTGGTGGCCAGGCAGTGCGTACAACCCCAGTACTCCTTTCCGGACTTAGGGTATATAGCACACTCAAACCTAGACCAAAAGAAAAAAAAAAAAATGGATGACAAGTTGCAAGTTGGTGTGGTGGCCAGGCAGTGCGTACAACCCCAAGTACTCCTTTCCGGACTTAGGGTATATAGCACTCAATCCTAGACCAAAAGAAAAAAAAAAATGGATGACAAGTTGCAAGTTGGTGTGGTGGCCAGGCAGTGCGTACAACCCCAAGTACTCCTTTCCGGACTTAGGGTATATAGCACACTCAATCCTAGACCAAAAGAAAGAAAAAAAAAATGGATGACAAGTTGCAAGTTGGTGTGGTGGCCAGGCAGTGCGTACAACCCCAAGTACTCCTTTCCGGACTCAGGGTATGTTAGCACACTCAAACCTAGACCAAAAGAAAAATAAAAAATGGATGACAAGTTGCAAGTTGGTGTGGTGGCCAGGCAGTGCCTACAACCCCAAGTACTCCTTTCCGGACTCAGGGTATGTTAGCACACTCAAACCTAGACCAAAAGAAAAAAAATGGATGACAAGTTGCAAGTTGGTGTGGTGGCCAGGCAGTGCGTACAACCCCAGTACTCCTTTCCGGACTTAGGGTATATAGCACATTCAATCCTAGACCAAGAGAAAAAAAAAAAAAAAGTGGATGACAAGTTGCAAGTTGGTGTGGTGGCCAGGCAGTGCGTACAACCCCAAGTACTCCTTTCTGAACTCAGGGTATGTTAGCACACTCAAACCTAGACCAAAAGAAAAAAAAAAAAAAATGGACGACAAGTTGCAAGTTGGTGTGGTGGCCAGGCAGTGCGTACAACCCCAAGTACTCCTTTCCGGACTCAGGGTATGTTAGCACACTCAAACCTAGACCAAAATAAAAATAAAAAATGGATGACAAGTTGCAAGTTGGTGTGGTGGCCAGGCAGTGCGTACAACCCCAAGTACTCCTTTCCGGACTTAGGGTATATAGCACACTCAATCCTAGACCAAAAGAAAAAAAAAATGGATGACAAGTTGCAAGTTGGTGTGGTGGCCAGGCAGTGCGTACAACCCCAAGTACTCCTTTCCGGACTCAGGGTATGTTAGCACACTCAAACCTAGACCAAAAGAAAAAAAAATGGATGACAAGGTGCAAGTTGGTGTGGTGGCCAGGCAGTGCATACAACCCCAGTACTCCTTTCCGGACTTAGGGTATGTTAGCACACTCAATCCTAGACCAAAAGAAAAAAAAAAATGGATGACAAGTTGCAAGTTGGTGTGGTGGCCAGGCAGTGCGTACAACCCCAAGTACTCCTTTCCGAACTCAGGGTATGTTAGCACACTCAAACCTAGACCAAAAGAAAAAAAAAAAAAATGGATGACAAGTTGCAAGTTGGTGTGGTGGCCAGGCAGTGCGTACAACCCCAAGTACTCCTTTCCGGACTTAGGGTATATAGCACACTCAATCCTAGACCAAAAGAAAAAAAAAATGGATGACAAGTTGCAAGTTGGTGTGGTGGCCAGGCAGTGCGTACAACCCCAAGTACTCCTTTCCGGACTCAGGGTATGTTAGCACACTCGAACCTAGACCAAAAGAAAAAAAAAAAAAATGGATGACAAGTTGCAAGTTGGTGTGGTGGCCAGGCAGTGCGTACAACCCCAAGTACTCCTTTCCGGACTTAGGGTATATAGCACACTCAATCCTAGACCAAAAGAAAAAAAAAATGGATGACAAGTTGCAAGTTGGTGTGGTGGCCAGGCAGTGCATACAACCCCAGTACTCCTTTCCGGACTCAGGGTATGTTAGCACACTCAATCCTAGACCAAAAGAAAAAAAAAATGGATGACAAGTTGCAAGTTGGTGTGGTGGCCAGGCAGTGCGTACAACCCCAAGTACTCAGGGTATGTTAGCACACTCAAACCTAGACCAAAAGCAAAAGAAAAAAAGACCAAGTTAGACTTACCGGTAACTTGTTTTCCAGAAGTCTTTCAGGACAGCACCTGAGAGATAGCGACTCCACCCTCCTCGTTAGGAAACACCTTCTTCCTCCAGACTTTAAAGGGAGGCGCCTCCCTACCACACATCAGTTGTAGAAGAGAACCTCCGGCCCCGGCTGGAACACATAAACACATACGTTAGTCACAGCGTAGCATAATATAATACCATAGGGCGGGATGCTTGCTGTCCTGAAAGACTTCTGGAAAACAAGTTACCGGTAAGTCTAACTTGGTCTTTCCCAAGGCGTCTTTCAGGACAGCACCTGAGAGGATAACAGAGACTTACCCCTTAGGGCGGGACAACAGCTTGCAGGACCTTTCTGCCAAACGCCTGATCGCTGGCAGAAGTGAGATCCAGTCTATAATGTTTCACAAATGTGTGAAAACTCGACCACGTCGCCGCCTTGCAGATCTGCTCAGGGGTGGCACCAGCTCTCTCTGCCCACGTAGACGCCAGAGCTCTGGTTGAGTGTGCACAAATTCCTGCTGGAGGAGATAACCCTGCCTGGGAATATGCCTCTGAGATAGCTAATTTCAGCCATCTAGCTAAAGTAACTTTAGAAGCCTGAAAACCCTTTTTTCTTCCTGAGAAAAGTACAAACAGTGAATCTGAACGCCTGAAGGACTCCGTCCTTTTTAAATAACTCAGCAGAGTCCTTCTGACGTCCAAAGTATGGAAAGAAGTCTCCTTATTTCCTTTGGGGTTAACCCAAAACGTTGGCAGTACTATGTCCTGTATACGGTTCTGAACTGAAGCTACCTTCGGTAAGAATTTTGCATCTGTTCTAAGAATAACTCTGTCAGGAAAAATGGAAAGCTATGGTTCTTTAATTGACAGAGCATTTAGCTCACTGATCCTGCGTGCAGAGACAATGGCAATCAGAAACACGGTTTTTAATGTGAGAAACCTAAGGGAAGCCTCCACAAGAGGCTCAAAAGGCCCTTTTGTTAGAGACTGTAGGACTACCGACAAATCCCATCTAGGAAAAACCTTAACAGGAGCTGGCCTAGATCTTTTAAGAGCTCTAAAGAACCTGATCACCAGCGGATCTGAGGCCACAGATTTTTCTAAGAACACCGTCAGGGCTGCTACTTGCACCTTCAGGGTACTAACTGCCAGTCCCTTGTCTGCACCATCTTGTAAAAACTCCAAGATGGAGACAAGGCTCCCTGTCACCTGGGCGGCTGACAAACACCAAGTTTCATAACGCTTCCAGACCTTAGAATAAATGGCCCTCGTAACCCTTTTCCTACTTGCTAAAAGGGTCGAGATCAAACGGTTGGAAAACCCCTTGCTCCTAAGGAGCTGCCTTTCAGAAACCAGGCCGTGAGAGCCAGGCTGGCCACTCCTGGATGGTTCACTGGGCCCTGCAACAACAGATCGTGTCTGAGGGGCAGACGCCAACAAGGCTTGATTGCCAGGCCTAGAACTGTCGAAAACCAAGCCCTTTTTGGCCAAAAGGGCGTGATTCGAATAACTGGTACCTTCTCCCTCTGAATTTTTCTTAAAATTAACGGGATTAACTGAAATGGGGGGAAAGCATAGCAAAGACGAAATTCCCATGGATAAGCTAGCGCATCTGTGCCCAGCGAGCCATCGCGACTGTCCAGGGAAAAGAACTGGGGAACCTGGGCGTTCACCCTTGAGGCGAACAGGTCTACTTCTGGTAAACCCCATTTTCCGGCAATCATTGTGAATACCTCCGGATTTAGAGACCATTCTGCTTCCCGAATAGCGTTTCTGCTTAGGAAGTCCGCTACCCTGTTTAGATCCCCTTTTAGGTGGACTGCTGATAGGGATAACAAATGTTTTTCCGCCCACCGAAGAATCTCCATGGCCAGTACCTGAAGCGACCTGCTTCTTGTACCCCCCTGTCTGTTTAAATAAGCCACTGCCGTGGCATTGTCTGTTAGGACCTGGACGTGATGGGACTGCAGTTCCTGAACAAACAACTCCAGAGCTAAGGCAATCGCCTTGAGTTCCCTCCAGTTTGAGGACCTTATTGTCTCCTCTTTGGCCCAGGACCCCTGAGTGAAACGTGTTCCTAGATGGGCTCCCCACCCCCAGGAACTGGCGTCGGTTGTTAGTCTTTTCCCGACTGGAAAAGCCCAGACTAACCCTTCCGATAAGACCTCCTGTCTTTTCCACCACCATAGGGACCTTTTTACCTGGGTTGACATTCTCACCTCTGCCTCTAGGGATGCCACTGTGTGATCCCAAGATTTTAGAAGGAAAGCCTGCAGACACCTGAAATGCATTCTTGCCCACTGGACTGCTGGCATTGCTGAAGTCAGAACTCCCAAAGCTGACATAACCTGTCTTACTGTCAGATTTTGGCTGGTCTGTAATAAAGACACTGCACCGGAAATCCTGTCCTTTTTGTCTAAGGGAAGGAAGATTTTTTGCTCCACCGAATTTATTAGAAACCCTAAAAACCGAATCTCCTGAGATGGGTTTAGGGACGACTTTTGGAGGTTCAAAATCCAACCCAACGCCTCCAGATGGCTGCGAGCTTTGCCTAGATTGGTCTGCAATTCCTCGCTGGATGGGGCGAAAAACAGCAGATCGTCTAAATAAGGAATAACTGCGATTCCCTGAAGACGCAGTGGCGCTAAAGCTTCTGCCATTATTTTGGTAAAAATTCGGGGAGATGATGACAGGCCGAAGGGTAGAGCCCTGAACTGGAGATGATGAACCATACCCCCCAACCTCACCGCCAGCCTGAGAAACTTCTGAGACTGGGGAGAGATCGGAACATGTAGGTATGCGTCTTTTAAATCTACTGACGCCATAAAACATCCTGGCGTCAACAGGTTTCTGACCGAAAAAATTGAGTCCATTTTGAACTTCCTGTACCTTATGGACTCGTTTAAAGGTTTTAGGTTGAGAATCAACCGAAACTTCCCTGTCGGTTTCTTTACTAGGAAAACATGGGAATAAAACCCCTCCTGCTGTTCTTGCAGGGGTACCTGTACTACTACGCCCTGTTGCATCAGTTCCTCTAGAGAGGACTTCATGGCCAGGGCCCTTACTGGATCCCGCGGGGTGTTGGTAATCAGGAACCTTTTTGGGGGGTCGTTGACAAACTCGAGTGAGTAACCCTGCGCGAGAGTGGTCAGGATAAACTGATTTGAAGTTATCCCTGACCACTGCGGAAGAAATTCTTGTAGTCTTCCGCCCACCCGCAGAGACGAGTCATTGCGATTTTTCGGCCTGTGTAGGAGGACGGAAGAGAATTCCGCCTCTACCCTTCGGCTTCGGGGCGGACCAACTTTTCCTTCTCCCTTGCAACTTGCTGTCCTGATCCTGAGTTTTTTGAGGTCGAAAAAGACGCTTTGGTACCTGCTTTTTCTTTTTGACCGGAAAGGATCTCTTTTTATCGGCTGTCCTGTCAAGAATATTATCGAGGTCAGAGCCGAAGAGCAAGTCTCCTGAAAAGGGTAACCCACACAGCTTATTCTTTGAAGCCGAGTCACCCGGCCAGGTTTTAAGCCATAAGGCTCTTCTTGCAGCATTAGTTAGAGCTGCTGACCTGGCCGATATCTTAATTGCCTCAGCTGAGGCATCTGCAACATAGGCCACTGCCGTAATCAGGGTAGGAAAAGAATCTAAGATTTCCTGTTTAGGGGAATCTGCAGCTATATGTGACTTTAACTGGTTAATCCAGTATTCTAAATCTCTGGCTACACACGTTGTGGCCATTGCTGGTTTTAAATTGCTCATAACTGATTGCCATGATCTCTTGAGCAAAAGATCCATGCGTTTGTCCATCGGATCTTTCAAAACTCCCATATCCTCAAAGGACAGATCTGTGGACCTTGAAACCTGGGAAAAGGCGGCATCCAGTCTGGGCACCTTGTTCCATACTGCTGCAGGGTCCTCCTCGAAAGGAAAACGCCTTTTGTGGGCTTTGGAGAAAAAGGGCTTTTTCTCTGGATCCTGCCATTCTTTCCTAATGGCCTCAGAGATGACCGGATGAACTGGGAATGTTCGGCCCTTAGGCTCATCCAACCCAGCATACATGCGGTCATGGAGTGATAATTCCTTTTTCTCCTCACTTAAACCAAGCGTAGCATGAATGGCTTTAAGGAGCCCATCGACCTCTTCAAGGGACAGTTTGAATTTAGAGGGGGCTACCTCAGAATCCTCCAACTCCTCTTCCGAATCTTTAACGGAAAGAGCAGTGGACTGCTTTTCCCTATCTGAAGGGTCTTCAGGCAGAGATTCTAACACCGGGATTGAGAGAGACCCCTGGGAAGACTCTGAAGTGGAAGGCTGACTAGCAGCCGGGTTTGCTAGTGGGTCACGAAAATTCTGGATCGTGGCGTACAGCTCCTTCTTTACAGAGGCCACCAGATCCTCACATACAGAGGCAGATTCCTCTTTAACTAAAGAAGTAATGCAGGGACTGCATAAGGTTTTCTTCCAATTTTCTCCCAGCTTGGCCCTGCAAGAAGGACATCTTTTCTTTGGGTCAGAGCTCTTAGCCTATGAAGAAAAGAGAAAAAGGGAAAAAAAACCAGGGAACCCTTAGTGAGACCCAGTCTCAGCTTTGATAGGGATCACCACACAGGTGCACTAAGAAGAAACCAGTCAGCTTCTAGTGCCCAGACAGGCCCCTTGCCACCAGGGGGGAAAAAAGAAAGGAGAGAGCGAGACCAAACGCCAGGAAATAGAAAAAGAAAGGCAGACTTTAACTGCTGCCTCTTACCTGGGCCTTGCTGGTGCCTGTGCCTGTCCCCACCGCTGCAGACGCTGAATCTTCCATAATCAGCTGTGCAGAGATCCACTTGTGGCTAAACGCCGCCTCCGGAGTCACGCCGTGCAGCTGCACCGGACCGGAAGCGGAAATAGGCACCAGCACCTGTCCTCCCTCCTCCCCCCTGCGTCCACGCCGGAAACGACGTTTCAGCTGACCCGATGACCCGCTCTGTCACTTCCGGCGCGACCGCCGAAAACAAACATGGCGGCGGCACACGCGCGCCGCCGCGCCTACGAACGTGCGGGCCACCGAGTCTTCGGCTCTCTCCGAGCACAAGAGGGGAAGAGGAGCCCGCTTGCTACCGCTGACGAGGCGTGGGTAGGTCGGGAGGACAGCGGGTCTCTAAAGGAGGAAAAAAAGGGAAAGAAGCCTAGTCCCTCAGGAACACCTAAGAGAAACAGACTCCCTCCCAAAAGGTGTTCCCTCCGGGCCGGAGGAAACACAAAAACTGATGTGTGGTAGGGAGGCGCCTCCCTTTAAAGTCTGGAGGAAGAAGGTGTTTCCTAACGAGGAGGGTGGAGTCGCTATCTCTCAGGTGCTGTCCTGAAAGACGCCTTGGGAAAAATGGATGACAAGTTGCAAGTTGGTGAGGTGGCCAGGCAGTGCGTACAACTCCAAGTACTCCTTTCCGGACTCAGGGTATGTTAGCACACTCAAACCTAGACCAAAAGAAAAAAAAAAATGGATGACAAGTTGCAAGTTGGTGTGGTGGCCAGGCAGTGCGTACAACCCCAAGTACTCCTTTCCGGACTCAGGGTATGTTAGCACACTCAAACCTAGACCAAAAGAAAAAAAAAAAATGGATGACAAGCTGCAAGTTGGTGTGGTGGCCAGGCAGTGCGTACAACCCCAAGTACCCCTTTCCGGACTCAGGGTATATAGCACACTCAATTCTAGACCAAAAGAAAAATAAAAAATGGATGACAAGTTGCAAGTTGGTGTGGTGGCCAGGCAGTGCGTACAACCCCAAGTACTCCTTTCCGGACTCAGGGTATGTTAGCACACTCAAACCTAGACCAAAAGAAAAAAAAAATAGATGACAAGTTCCAAGTTGGTGTGGTGGCCAGGCAGTGCGTACAACCCCAAGTACTCCTATCCGGACTCAGGGTATGTTAGCACACTCAATCCTAGACCAAAAGAAAAAAAAAAAAAAATGGATGACAAGTTGCAAGTTGGTGTGGTGGCCAGGCAGTGCGTACAACCCCAAGTACTCCTTTCCGGACTCAGCATATGTTAGCACACTCAAATCTAGACCAAAAGAAAAAAAAAAATGGATGACAAGTTGCAAGTTGGTGTGGTGGCCAGGCAGTGTGTACAACCCCAAGTACTCCTTTCCGGACTCAGGGTATGTTAGCACACTCAATCCTAGACCAAAAGAAAAAAAAAAAAAAATGGATGACAAGTTGCAAGTTGGTGTGGTAGCCAGGCAGTGCGTACAACCCCAAGTACTCCTTTCCGGACTCAGGGTATGTTAGGATACTCAAACCTAGACCAAAAGAAAAAAAAAAAAAAAATGTTTGACAAGTTGCAAGTTGGTGTGGTGGCCAGGCAGTGCGTACAACCCCAAGTACTCCTTTCCGGACTTAGGGTATATAGCACACTCAATCCTAGACCAAAAGAAAAAAAAATGGATGACAAGTTGCAAGTTGGGTGTGGTGGCCAGGCAGTGCGTACAACCCCAAGTACTCCTTTCCGGACTCAGGGTATGTTAGCACACTCAAACCTAGACCAAAAGAAAAAAAAAATGGATGACAAGTTGCAAGTTGGTGTGGTGGCCAGGCAGTGCGTACAACCCCAAGTACTCCTTTCCGGACTTAGGGTATATAGCACACTCAATCCTACACCAAAAGAAAAAAAAAAAAAAAAAAAAAAATGGATGACAAGTTGCAAGTTGGTGTGGTGGCCAGGCAGTGCGTACAACCCCAAGTACTCCTTTCCGGACTCAGGGTATGTTAGCACACTCAAACCTAGACCAAAAGAAAAAAAAAAATGGATGACAAGTTGCAAGTTGGTGTGGTGGCCAGGCAGTGCATACAACCCCAAGTACTCCTTTCCGGACTCAGGGTATGTTAGCACACTCAATCCTAGACCAAAAGAAAAAAAAAATGGATGACAAGTTGCAAGTTGGTGTGGTGGCCAGGCAGTGCGTACAACCCCAAGTACTCAGGGTATGTTAGCACACTCAAACCTAGACCAAAAGAAAAAAAAATGGATGAGAAGTTGCAAGTTGGTGAGGTGGCCAGGCAGTGCGTACAACTCCAAGTACTCCTTTCCGGACTCAGGGTATGTTAGCACACTCAAACCTAGACCAAAAGAAAAAAAAAAATGGATGACAAGTTGCAAGTTGGTGTGGTGGCCAGGCAGTGCGTACAACCCCAAGTACTCCTTTCCGGACTCAGGGTATGTTAGCACACTCAAACCTAGACCAAAAGAAAAAAAAAAATGGATGACAAGCTGCAAGTTGGTGTGGTGGCCAGGCAGTGCGTACAACCCCAAGTACCCCTTTCCGGACTCAGGGTATATAGCACACTCAATTCTAGACCAAAAGAAAAATAAAAAATGGATGACAAGTTGCAAGTTGGTGTGGTGGCCAGGCAGTGCGTACAACCCCAAGTACTCCTTTCCGGACTCAGGGTATGTTAGCACACTCAAACCTAGACCAAAAGAAAAAAAAAATAGATGACAAGTTCCAAGTTGGTGTGGTGGCCAGGCAGTGCGTACAACCCCAAGTACTCCTATCCGGACTCAGGGTATATTAGCACACTCAATCCTAGACCAAAAGAAAAAAAAAAAAAAAAAAAATGGATGACAAGTTGCAAGTTGGTGTGGTGGCCAGGCAGTGCGTACAACCCCAAGTACTCCTTTCCGGACTCAGGATATGTTAGCACACTCAAATCTAGACCAAAAGAAAAAAAAAAATGGATGACAAGTTGCAAGTTGGTGTGGTGGCCAGGCAGTGTGTACAACCCCAAGTACTCCTTTCCGGACTCAGGGTATATAGCACACTCAATCCTAGACCAAAAGAAAAAAAAATGGATGACAAGTTGCAAGTTGGTGTGGTGGCCAGGCAGTGCATACAACCCCAGTACTCCTTTCCGGACTTAGGGTATATAGCACACTCAATCCTAGACCAAAAGAAAAAAAAAATGGATGACAAGTTGCAAGTTGGTGTGGTGGCCAGGCAGTGCGTACAACCCCAAGTACCCCTTTCCGGACTCAGGGTATATAGCACACTCAATCCTAGACCAAAAGAAAAAAAAAAATGGATGACAAGTTGCAAGTTGGTGTGGTGGCCAGGCAGTGCGTACAACCCCAAGTACTCCTTTCCGGACTCGGTATGTTAGCACACTCAAACCTAGACCAAAAGAAAAAAAAAAAAAATGGATGACAAGTTGCAAGTTGGTGTGGTGGCCAGGCAGTGCATACAACCCCAGTACTCCTTTCCGGACTCGGGGTATATAGCACACTCAATCCTAGACCAAAAAAAAAAAAAAAATGGATGACAAGTTGCAAGTTGGTGAGGTGGCCAGGCAGTGCGTACAACCCCAAGTACTCCTTTCCGGACTCAGGGTATATAGCACACTCAATCCTAGACCAAAATAAAAATAAAAAATGGATGACAAGTTGCAAGTTGGTGTGGTGGCCAGGCAGTGCGTACAACCCCAAGTACTCAGGGTATGTTAGCACACTCAAACCTAGACCAAAAGAAAAAAAAAAAAAAATGGATGACAAGTTGCAAGTTGGTGTGGTGGCCAGGCAGTGCGTACAACCCCAAGTACTCCTTTCCGGACTCAGGGTGTATAGCACACTCAATCCTAGACCAAAAGAAAAAAAAAAAATGGATGACAAGTTGCAAGTTGGTGTGGTGGCCAGGCAGTGCGTACAACCCCAAGTACTCCTTTCCGGACTTAGGGTATATAGCACACTCAATCCTAGACCAAAAGAAAAAAAAAATGGATGACAAGTTGCAAGTTGGTGTGGTGGCCAGGCAGTGCGTACAACCCCAAGTACCCCTTTCCGGACTCAGGGTATATAGCACACTCAATCCTAGACCAAAAGAAAAAAAAAAATGGATGACAAGTTGCAAGTTGGTGTGGTGGCCAGGCAGTGCGTACAACCCCAAGTACTCCTTTCCGGACTCGGTATGTTAGCACACTCAAACCTAGACCAAAAGAAAAAAAAAAAATGGATGACAAGTTGCAAGTTGGTGTGGTGGCCAGGCAGTGCATACAACCCCAGTACTCCTTTCCGGACTCGGGGTATATAGCACACTCAATCCTAGACCAAAAAAAAAAAAAAAATGGATGACAAGTTGCAAGTTGGTGAGGTGGCCAGGCAGTGCGTACAACCCCAAGTACTCCTTTCCGGACTCAGGGTATATAGCACACTCAATCCTAGACCAAAAGAAAAAAAAAAAATGGATGACAAGTTGCAAGTTGGTGTGGTGGCCAGGCAGTGCGTACAACCCCAAGTACTCCTTTCCGGACTTAGGGTATATAGCACACTCAATCCTAGACCAAAAGAAAAAAAAAATGGATGACAAGTTGCAAGTTGGTGTGGTGGCCAGGCAGTGCATACAACCCCAAGTACTCCTTTCCGGACTCAGGGTATGTTAGCACACTCAAACCTAGACCAAAATAAAAAAAATAAAAAAATGGATGACAAGTTGCAAGTTGGTGTGGTGGCCAGGCAGTGCATACAACCCCAAGTACTCCTTTCCGGACTTAGGGTATATAGCACACTCAAACCTAGACCAAAAAAAAAAAAAAAAAAAATGGATGACAAGTTGCAAGTTGGTGTGGTGGCCAGGCAGTGCGTACAACCCCAAGTACTCCTTTCCGGACTTAGGGTATATAGCACACTCAATCCTAGCCCAAAAGAAAAAAAAAATGGATGACAAGTTGCAAGTTGGTGTGGTGGCCAGGCAGTGCGTACAACCCCAAGTACTCCTTTCCGGACTCAGGGTATGTTAGCACACTCAAACCTAGACCAAAAGAAAAAAAAAATGGATGACAAGTTGCAAGTTGGTGTGGTGGCCAGGCAGTGCGTACAACCCCAAGTACTCCTTTCCGGACTTAGGGCATATAGCACACTCAATCCTAGCCCAAAAAAAAAATGGATGACAAGTTGCAAGTTGGTGTGGTGGCCAGGCAGTGTGTACAACCCCAAGTACTCCTTTCCGGACTCAGGGTATGTTAGCACACTCAAACCTAGACCAAAAGAAAAAAAAAAAAAAAAAAATGGATGACAAGTTGCAAGTTGGTGTGGTGGCCAGGCAGTGCGTACAACCCCAAGTACTCCTTTCCGGACTTAGGGTATATAGCACACTCAATCCTAGACCAAAAGAAAAAAAATAAATGGATGACAAGTTGCAAGTTGGTGTGGTGGCCAGGCAGTGCGTACAACCCCAAGTACTCCTTTCCGGACTCAGGGTATGTTAGCACACTCAATCCTAGACCAAAAGAAAAAAAAAAAAATGGATGACAAGTTGCAAGTTGGTGTGGTGGCCAGGCAGTGCGTACAACCCCAAGTACTCCTTTCCGGACTTAGGGTATATAGCACACTCAATCCTAGACCAAAAGAAAAAAAAAAATGGATGACAAGTTGCAAGTTGGTGTGGTGGCCAGGCAGTGCGTACAACCCCAAGTACTCCTTTCCGGACTCAGGGTATGTTAGCACACTCAAACCTAGATCAAAAGAAAAAAAATAAATGGATGACAAGTTGCAAGTTGGTGCGGTGGCCAGGCAGTGCGTACAACCCCAAGTACTCCTTTCCGGACTCAGGGTATGTTAGCACACTCAAACCTAGACCAAAAGAAAAAAAAAATGGATGACAAGTTGCAAGTTGGTGTGGTGGCCAGGCAGTGCGTACAACCCCAAGTACTCCTTTCCGGACTTAGGGTATATAGCACACTCAATCCTAGACCAAAAGAAAAAAAAAAATGGATGACAAGTTGCAAGTTGGTGTGGTGGCCAGGCAGTGCGTACAACCCCAGTACTCCTTTCCGGACTCAGGGTATGGTAGCACACTCAAACCTAGACCAAAAGAAAAAAAAAAAAATGGATGACAAGTTGCAAGTTGGTATGGTGGCCAGGCAGTGCGTACAACCCCAAGTACTCCTTTCCGGACTCAGGGTATGTTAGCACAATCAATCCTAGACCAAAAGAAAAATAAAAAATGGATGACAAGTTGCAAGTTGGTGTGGTGGCCAGGCAGTGCGTACAACCCCAAGTACCCCTTTCTGGACTTAGGGTATATAGCACACTCAATCCTAGACCAAAAGAAAAAAAAAAAATGGATGACAAGTTGCAAGTTGGTGTGGTGGCCAGGCAGTGCGTACAACCCCAAGTACTCCTTTCCGGACTCAGGGTATGTTAGCACAATCAATCCTAGACCAAAAGAAAAATAAAAAATGGATGACAAGTTGCAAGTTGGTGTGGTGGCCAGGCAGTGCGTACAACCCCAAGTACCCCTTTCTGGACTTAGGGTATATAGCACACTCAATCCTAGACCAAAAGAAAAAAAAAAAATGGATGACAAGTTGCAAGTTGGTGTGGTGGCCAGGCAGTGCGTACAACCCCAAGTACTCCTTTCCGGACTCAGGGTATGTTAGGACACTCAAACCTAGACCAAAAGAAAAAAAAAAATGGATGACAAGTTGCAAGTTGGTGTGGTGGCCAGGCAGTGCGTACAACCCCAAGTACTCCTTTCCGGACTTAGGGCATATAGCACACTCAATCCTAGCCCAAAAAAAAAAAAAAAATGGATGACAAGTTGCAAGTTGGTGTGGTGGCCAGGCAGTGTGTACAACCCCAAGTACTCCTTTCCGAACTCAGGGTATGTTAGCACACTCAAACCTAGACCAAAAGAAAAAAAAAATGGATGACAAGTTGCAAGTTGGTGTGGTGGCCAGGCAGTGCATACAACCCCAAGTACTCCTTTCCGGACTTAGGGTATATAGCACACTCAATCCTAGACCAAAAGAAAAAAAAAAATGGATGACAAGTTGCAAGTTGGTGTGGTGGCCAGGCAGTGCGTACAACCCCAAGTACCCCTTTCCGGACTTAGGGTATATAGCACACTCAATCCTAGACCAAAAGAAAAAAAAAAAATGGATGACAAGTTGCAAGTTGGTGTGGTGGCCAGGCAGTGCGTACAACCCCAAGTACTCCTTTCCGGACTCAGGATATGTTAGCACACTCAAATCTAGACCAAAAGAAAAAAAAAATGGATGACAAGTTGCAAGTTGGTGTGGTGGCCAGGCAGTGCGTACAACCCCAAGTACTCCTTTCCGGACTCAGGGTATGTTAGCACACTCAAACCTAGACCAAAAGAAAAAAAAAAAAATGGATGACAAGTTGCAAGTTGGTGTGGTGGCCAGGCAGTGCGTACAACCCCAAGTACTCCTTTCCGGACTTAGGGTATATAGCACACTCAATCCTAGCCCAAAAGAAAAAAAAAATGGATGACAAGTTGCAAGTTGGTGTGGTGGCCAGGCAGTGCGTACAACCCCAAGTACTCCTTTCCGGACTCAGGGTATGTTAGCACACTCAAACCTAGACCAAAAGAAAAAAAAAATGGATGACAAGTTGCAAGTTGGTGTGGTGGCCAGGCAGTGCGTACAACCCCAAGTACTCCTTTCCGGACTTAGGGCATATAGCACACTCAATCCTAGCCCAAAAAAAAAATGGATGACAAGTTGCAAGTTGGTGTGGTGGCCAGGCAGTGTGTACAACCCCAAGTACTCCTTTCCGGACTCAGGGTATGTTAGCACACTCAAACCTAGACCAAAAGAAAAAAAAAAAAAAAAAAAAAAATGGATGACAAGTTGCAAGTTGGTGTGGTGGCCAGGCAGTGCGTACAACCCCAAGTACTCCTTTCCGGACTTAGGGTATATAGCACACTCAATCCTAGACCAAAAGAAAAAAAATAAATGGATGACAAGTTGCAAGTTGGTGTGGTGGCCAGGCAGTGCGTACAACCCCAAGTACTCCTTTCCGGACTCAGGGTATGTTAGCACACTCAAACCTAGATCAAAAGAAAAAAAATAAATGGATGACAAGTTGCAAGTTGGTGCGGTGGCCAGGCAGTGCGTACAACCCCAAGTACTCCTTTCCGGACTCAGGGTATGTTAGCACACTCAAACCTAGACCAAAAGAAAAAAAAAATGGATGACAAGTTGCAAGTTGGTGTGGTGGCCAGGCAGTGCGTACAACCCCAAGTACTCCTTTCCGGACTTAGGGTATATAGCACACTCAATCCTAGACCAAAAGAAAAAAAAAAAAATGGATGACAAGTTGCAAGTTGGTGTGGTGGCCAGGCAGTGAGTACAACCCCAGTACTCCTTTCCGGACTCAGGGTATGGTAGCACACTCAAACCTAGACCAAAAGAAAAAAAAAAAATGGATGACAAGTTGCAAGTTGGTATGGTGGCCAGGCAGTGCATACAACCCCAAGTACTCCTTTCCGGACTCAGGGTATGTTAGCACACTCAAACCTAGACCAAAATAAAAAAAAAAAAAAAAATGGATGACAAGTTGCAAGTTGGTGTGGTGGCCAGGCAGTGCATACAACCCCAAGTACTCCTTTCCGGACTTAGGGTATATAGCACACTCAATCCTAGACCAAAAGAAAAAAAAAAAATGGATGACAAGTTGCAAGTTGGTGTGGTGGCCAGGCAGTGCGTACAACCCCAAGTACCCCTTTCCGGACTTAGGGTATATAGCACACTCAATCCTAGACCAAAAGAAAAAAAAAAAATGGATGACAAGTTGCAAGTTGGTGTGGTGGCCAGGCAGTGCGTACAACCCCAAGTACTCCTTTCCGGACTCAGGATATGTTAGCACACTCAAATCTAGACCAAAAAAAAATAAATAAATAAATGGATGACAAGTTGCAAGTTGGTGTGGTGGCCAGGCAGTGCGTACAACCCCAAGTACCCCTTTCTGGACTTAGGGTATATAGCACACTCAATCCTAGACCAAAAGAAAAAAAAAAAATGGATGACAAGTTGCAAGTTGGTGTGGTGGCCAGGCAGTGCGTACAACCCCAAGTACTCCTTTCCGGACTCAGGGTATGTTAGGACACTCAAACCTAGACCAAAAGAAAAAAAAAAATGGATGACAAGTTGCAAGTTGGTGTGGTGGCCAGGCAGTGCGTACAACCCCAAGTACTCCTTTCCGGACTTAGGGCATATAGCACACTCAATCCTAGCCCAAAAAAAAAAAAAAAATGGATGACAAGTTGCAAGTTGGTGTGGTGGCCAGGCAGTGTGTACAACCCCAAGTACTCCTTTCCGAACTCAGGGTATGTTAGCACACTCAAACCTAGACCAAAAGAAAAAAAAAAAAATGGATGACAAGTTGCAAGTTGGTGTGGTGGCCAGGCAGTGCGTACAACCCCAAGTACTCCTTTCCGGACTCAGGGTATGTTAGCACACTCAATCCTAGACCAAAAGAAAAAAAAAAATGGATGACAAGTTGCAAGTTGGTGTGGTGGCCAGGCAGTGCGTACAACCCCAGTACTCCTTTCCGGACTCAGGGTATGTTAGCACACTCAAACCTAGACCAAAAGAAAAAAAAAAATGGATGACAAGTTGCAAGTTGGTGTGGTGGCCAGGCAGTGCATACAACCCCAAGTACTCCTTTCCGGACTCAGGGTATGTTAGCACACTCAAACCTAGACCAAAAGAAAAAAAAAAATGGATGACAAGTTGCAAGTTGGTGTGGTGGCCAGGCAGTGCATACAACCCCAAGTACTCCTTTCCGGACTCATGGTATGTTAGCAGACTCAATCCTAGACCAAAAGAAAAATAAAAAATGGATGACAAGTTGCAAGTTGGTGTGGTGGCCAGGCAGTGTGTACAACCCCAAGTACTCCTTTCCGGACTCAGGGTATGTTAGCACACTCAAACCTAGACCAAAAGAAAAAAAAAAAAATGGATGACAAGTTGCAAGTTGGTGTGGTGGCCAGGCAGTGCGTACAACCCCAAGTACTCTTTTCCGGACTCAGGGTATGTTAGCACACTCAAACCTAGACCAAAAGAAAAAAAAATAAATAAATGGATGACAAGTTGCAAGTTGGTGTGGTGGCCAGGCAGTGCGTACAACCCCAAGTACTCTTTTCCGGACTTAGGGTATATAGCACACTCAATCCTAGCCCAAAAGAAAAAAAAAATGGATGACAAGTTGCAAGTTGGTGTGGTGGCCAGGCAGTGCGTACAACCCCAAGTACTCCTTTCCGGACTCAGGGTATGTTAGCACAATCAATCCTAGACCAAAATAAAAATAAAAAATGGATGACAAGTTGCAAGTTGGTGTGGTGGCCAGGCAGTGCGTACAACCCCAAGTACCCCTTTCTGGACTTAGGGTATATAGCACACTCAATCCTAGACCAAAAGAAAAAAAAAAAAAATGGATGACAAGTTGCAAGTTGGTGTGGTGGCCAGGCAGTGCGTACAACCCCAAGTACTCCTTTCCGGACTCAGGGTATGTTAGGACACTCAAACCTAGACCAAAAGAAAAAAAAAAATGGATGACAAGTTGCAAGTTGGTGTGGTGGCCAGGCAGTGCGTACAACCCCAAGTACTCCTTTCCGGACTTAGGGCATATAGCACACTCAATCCTAGCCCAAAAAAAAAAAAAAAATGGATGACAAGTTGCAAGTTGGTGTGGTGGCCAGGCAGTGTGTACAACCCCAAGTACTCCTTTCCGAACTCAGGGTATGTTAGCACACTCAAACCTAGACCAAAAGAAAAAAAAAAAATGGATGACAAGTTGCAAGTTGGTGTGGTGGCCAGGCAGTGCGTACAACCCCAAGTACTCCTTTCCGGACTCAGGGTATGTTAGCACACTCAATCCTAGACCAAAAGAAAAAAAAAAATGGATGACAAGTTGCAAGTTGGTGTGGTGGCCAGGCAGTGCGTACAACCCCAGTACTCCTTTCCGGACTCAGGGTATGTTAGCACACTCAAACCTAGACCAAAAGAAAAAAAAAAATGGATGACAAGTTGCAAGTTGGTGTGGTGGCCAGGCAGTGCATACAACCCCAAGTACTCCTTTCCGGACTCAGGGTATATAGCACACTCAATCCTAGACCAAAAGAAAAATAAAAAATGGATGACAAGTTGCAAGTTGGTGTGGTGGCCAGGCAGTGCGTACAACCCCAAGTACTCCTTTCCGGACTTAGGGTATATAGCACACTCAATCCTAGACCAAAAGAAAAAAAAAATGGATGACAAGTTGCAAGTTGGTGTGGTGGCCAGGCAGTGTGTACAACCCCAAGTACTCCTTTCCGGACTCAGGGTATGTTAGCACACTCAAACCTAGACCAAAAGAAAAAAAAAAAATGGATGACAAGTTGCAAGTTGGTGTGGTGGCCAGGCAGTGCGTACAACCCCAAGTACCCCTTTCCGGACTTAGGGTATATAGCACACTCAATCCTAGACCAAAAGAAAAAAAAAAAAAAAATGGATGACAAGTTGCAAGTTGGTGTGGTGGCCAGGCAGTGCGTACAACCCCAAGTACTCCTTTCCGGACTTAGGGTATATAGCACACTCAATCCTAGACCAAAAGAAAAAAAAAAATGGATGACAAGTTGCAAGTTGGTGTGGTGGCCAGGCAGTGCATACAACCCCAAGTACTCCTTTCCGGACTCATGGTATGTTAGCACACTCAATCCTAGACCAAAAGAAAAATAAAAAATGGATGACAAGTTGCAAGTTGGTGTGGTGGCCAGGCAGTGTGTACAACCCCAAGTACTCCTTTCCGGACTCAGGGTATGTTAGCACACTCAAACCTAGACCAAAAGAAAAAAAAAAAAATGGATGACAAGTTGCAAGTTGGTGTGGTGGCCAGGCAGTGCGTACAACCCCAAGTACTCCTTTCCGGACTTAGGGTATATAGCACACTCAATCCTAGACCAAAAGAAAAAAAAAAATGGATGACAAGTTGCAAGTTGGTGTGGTGGCCAGGCAGTGCGTACAACCCCAGTACTCCTTTCCGGACTCAGGGTATGTTAGCACACTCAAACCTAGACCAAAAGAAAAAAAAAATGGATGACAAGTTGCAAGTTGGTGTGGTGGCCAGGCAGTGCGTACAACCCCAAGTACTCCTTTCCGGACTCAGGGTATATAGCACACTCAATCCTAGACCAAAAGAAAAAAAAAATGGATGACAAGTTGCAAGTTGGTGTGGTGGCCAGGCAGTGCGTACAACCCCAAGTACTCCTTTCCGGACTTAGGGTATATAGCACACTCAATCCTAGACCAAAAGAAAAAAAAAATGGATGACAAGTTGCAAGTTGGTGTGGTGGCCAGGCAGTGCGTACAACCCCAAGTACTCCTTTCCGGACTCAGGGTATGTTAGCACACTCAATCCTAGACCAAAAGAAAAAAAAAATGGATGACAAGTTGCAAGTTGGTGTGGTGGCCAGGCAGTGCGTACAACCCCAAGTACCCCTTTCCGGACTTAGGGTATATAGCACACTCAATCCTAGACCAAAAGAAAAAAAAAAATGGATGACAAGTTGCAAGTTGGTGTGGTGGCCAGGCAGTGCATACAACCCCAAGTACTCCTTTCCGGACTCAGGCTATATAGCACACTCAATCCTAGACCAAAAGAAAAATAAAAAATGGATGACAAGTTGCAAGTTGGTGTGGTGGCCAGGCAGTGCGTACAACCCCAAGTACTCCTTTCCGGACTCAGGGTATGTTAGCACACTCAAACCTAGACCAAAAGAAAAAAAAAAATGGATGACAAGTTGCAAGTTGGTGTGGTGGCCAGGCAGTGCGTACAACTCCAAGTACTCCTTTCCGGACTCATGGTATGTTAGCACACTCAATCCTAGACCAAAAGAAAAAAAAAAAATGGATGACAAGTTGCAAGTTGGTGTGGTGGCCAGGCAGTGCGTACAACCCCAAGTACTCCTTTCCGGACTCAGGGTATATAGCACACTCAATCCTAGACCAAAAGAAAAAAAAAAAATGGATGACAAGTTGCAAGTTGGTGTGGTGGCCAGGCAGTGCGTACAACCCCAAGTACTCCTTTCCGGACTCAGGGTATGTTAGCACACTCAATCCTAGACCAAAAGAAAAAAAAAAATGGATGACAAGTTGCAAGTTGGTGTTGTGGCCAGGCAGTGCGTACAACCCCAAGTACTCCTTTCCGGACTCAGGGTATGTTAGCACACTCAATCCTAGACCAAAAGAAAAAAAAAATGGATGACAAGTTGCAAGTTGGTGTGGTGGCCAGGCAGTGCATACAACCCCAGTACTCCTTTCCGGACTTAGGGTATATAGCACTCTCAATCCTAGACCAAAAGAAAAAAAAAATGGATGACAAGTTGCAAGTTGGTGTGGTGGCCAGGCAGTGCGTACAACCCCAAGTACTCCTTTCCAGACTTAGGGTATGTTAGCACACTCAATCCTAGACCAAAAGAAAAAAAAAATGGATGACAAGTTGCAAGTTGGTGTGGTGGCCAGGCAGTGCGTACAACCCCCAGTACTCCTTTCCGGACTCAGGGTATGTAGCACACTCAATCCTGGAGTAAGAATGATTTCTGCTCCCCCAGTCAGTGACATCTCCAGGTCGCACACACTGAGGGAACACATATTTACCCCTTCCCTGCCAGGAACAAGTACACAGTAATTAGTGCATATTCATAGCACTGATCGCTGTGTAATTGTCACTGGTCCAAAAAAAGTGTTAAAAGTGTCTTATCTGTGCGTCACAATACCGAAAAAAAAAAACAAAAAAAAAAAAAAAACAGCCCACACGCAGATCACCGCCATTGATATAAAAAAAATGTATATGAATTATAAAAACGCCATAAATCTTTCCCATAGTTTGTAGGCGCTATAACTTTTGAGCAAACCAATCAATATATACACTTACTGCATCTGTTTACCAAAAATATGTAGACTGTATATTGGCCTAAACTGATGAAGAAATTTGTTTTATTTTGTTTTTGTTTTTAAAAAAAAACATTTTTGGGCATATAGAAAAAAAAAACAAACACGCACAATATTTATTTTTAAGTGTCACTTTTTGTTTACAGCACAAAAAAAAATACATATATTAATTATTATTATTTATTATTAATTTATTAAGTAATTATTTAATTAAATATATATATATTAATTTTTATTAATTAATTTATTATTAATTATTATAATTTAAATATATATTAATTTTTGGTGGGGAAAAAAAAATAATTTAGTTTGGGTACAGCAGTGCCGTATCGCAAAAAAATAGCCTGGTCATTAAGGAGGTAAAATCTCTCGGGACTGAAGTAGTCAATGTAAAGACCTTCAAACACTCACGGTCAGGAAGCTCCTTGTAGGTGACAGTGATATAGAAGCAATCGGCATGCTATCCGATGTGGGCGGGTACTCCAGGCAAACACGTCCGCACTCTTCCCCCGCAGCAGAGCAACTGCCGCTCTGCCAGTCAGTGTTGAGTATTTATATTCCGTTCAACCAATCACAGAACAGCCAAATCCCTATAACGTCCCTGGTTGCCATAGTAACAGCTGCAGGTCTCGTTAACAAGTCACGTGACGCGACTCAACGGCTGATTGCTTGTGGGGACAAGGCAGGCTGCTCAAGGCTGCCTATCACAGGATACTGCGGAAGTGACGTTTCCGCCAGAAATTGCGTACTGCGCATGCGCCGTGCGTTCCAAACGCTAGCGCCGTGCGTTCCAACATATGTTCGGCAATACAGTTAAGCAAAAGCATCACATAATGTTACGGAAGTGACTGTGCAGACAACACAAACACTGGGCGTTACAACACCAATACTTCCCTTGTTACCTCCGGTCAGTTTTTAAATAACCATGCTGAGCTACGTGTGCTGTTAGGTTATGGAGTGCTGGGACTTGTAGTGCCTATGCTGAGCTACGTGCGGTCTTCGGTTATGGAGTGCTGGGACTTGTAGTGCCTATGCTGAGCTACGTGCAGTTTTAGGTTCTGGATTGCTGGGACTTGTAGTGCCTATGCTGAGCTACGTGCAGTCTTAGGTTCTGCATTGCTGGGACTTGTAGTGCCTATGCTGAGCTACGTGCGGTCTTAGGTTCTGCATTGCTGGGACTTGTAGTGCCTATGCTGAGCTACGTGCGGTCTTTGGTTATGGAGTGCTGGGACTTGTAGTGCCTATGCTGAGCTACGTGCAGTTTTAGGTTCTGGATTGCTGGGACTTGTAGTGCCTATGCTGAGCTACGTGCGGCCTTCGGTTATGGAGTGCTGGGACTTGTAGTGCCTATGCTGAGCTACGTGCGGTCTTAGGTTCTGCATTGCTGGGACTTGTAGTGCCTATGCTGAGCTACGTGCGGTCTTAGGTTCTGCATTGCTGGGACTTGTAGTGCCTATGCTGAGCTACGTGCGGTGTAGTGTCACATTTTGCTGCCTATCACAGGATGCTGCGGAAGTGACGTTGCCGCCAGAAATAGCGTACTGCGCATGCGCGATGCGTTCCAAACACTCGCGCCGTGCGTTCCAACATAGTTTCGGCAATACAGTTCAGCGGAACCATCACATAATGTTACGGAAGTGATGTTACACAAAACAAACACTGGGCCGTTCGTTACAACACTAATACTTCCCTTGTTACCTAGTAGGTTTTGCATTGCTGGGACTTGTAGTGCCTATCCTGAGCTACATGCTTCAATGTTCAGTGTTGTAACGAACGGCCCAGTGTTTGTGTTGTGTGTAACATCACTTCCGTAACATTATGTGATGGTTCCGCTGAACTGTATTGCCGAAACTATGTTGGAACGCACGGCGCGAGTGTTTGGAACGCATCGCGCATGCGCAGTACGCTATTTCTGGCGGCAACGTCACTTCCGCAGCATCCTGTGATAGGCAGCAAAATGTGACACTACACCGCACGTAGCTCAGCATAGGCACTACAAGTCCCAGCAATCCAGAAGTCCCAGCACTCCATAACCGAAGACCGCACGTAGCTCAGCATAGGCACTACAAGTCCCAGCAATCCAGAACGTAAAACTGCACGTAGCTCAGCTTAGGCACTACAAGTCCCAGCACTCCATAACCGAAGACCGCACGTAGCTCAGCATAGGCACTACAAGTCCCAGCACTCCATAACCGAAGACCGCACGTAGCTCAGCATAGGCACTACAAGTCCCAGCACTCCATAACCGAAGACCGCACGTAGCTCAGCATAGGCACTACAAGTCCCAGCAATCCAGAAGTCCCAGCAATCCAGAACCTAAGACGGCACGTAGCTCAGCATAGGCACTACAAGTCCCAGCAATCCAGAACCTAACAGCACACGTAGCTCAGCATAGGCACTACAAGTCCCAGCACTCCATAACCGAAGACCGCACGTAGCTCAGCATAGGCACTACAAGTCCCAGCACTCCATAACCTAAGACCGCACGTAGCTCAGCATGGTTATTTAAAAACTGATACGAGGTAACAAGGGAAGTATTGGTGTTGTAACGCCCAGTGTTTGTGTTGTCTGCACAGTCACTTCCGTAACATTATGTGATGCTTTTGCTTAACTGTATTGCCGAACATGTGTTGGAACGCACGGCGCTAGCGTTTGGAACGCACGGCGCATGCGCAGTACGCAATTTCTGGCGGAAACGTCACTTCCGCAGTATCCTGTGATAGGCAGCATAATGTGACACTACACCCGCGACAGTCCCCTATCTTTTCCGCGGCAGCCTGGCTGCCAGGCCAGCTCAGGCTCAGCCATGGGCACCAGGGGTACAGATACATGAAGGGGGAGGGGCTAGAGGAGAGACCCAGGGGTAGTTATACATGAAGGGGGAGGGGCTAGAGGAGAGACCTCTCCGCCTTTGGGGCCTGGGGGCGTGGCCACGAAGGGGAGGAGCCTGATGCACCCCGGTGTCCTATCACTTAGTGTCCCCCATCACAGAGCGTCCGCCCTCAACTGCGCATGTGCAGCGCATGCGCACTACGCATCACAACCCATCACCTACCACTCTCCGGAAATTGCCGAAACTAAACAGCTGATCATTCACGCATGCGCACTTCTCATTAACTCGCCTCACAACCACCCGCACGTTCACGAGGCTCGTACAATTAACAAAAGGGGTGTGATTTTGGGCGCTTATGCACTCGCTCCAATATGTAATGCACAGTGTGTAGGGCGGTGAAGAGGGCGGATACGAAATGCTTATTAACACTTATAAGAGCCAGTGTGTGGGACGTGAGAAACAAACGTGATGCATGCGCACTGCGCAACGGACACATTCTGATAGCCATACAGTGTGGTCGGTCATAAGGGCACATGACGCATGCGCACTTACATACGGACACTTTCTGATAGCCATGCAGTGTGGGTGGTGATAAGGGCACATGACGCATGCGCATTTACATACGGACACTTTCTGATAGCCATACAGTGTGGGTGGTGATAAGGGCACATGACGCATGCGCACTTCGCAACGGACACTTTCTGATAGCCATACAGTGTGGTCGGTCATAAGGGCACATGACGCATGCGCACTTACATACGGACACTTTCTGATAGCCATACAGTGTGGGTGGTGATAAGGGCACATGACGCATGCGCACTTACATACGGACACTTTCTGATAGCCATACAGTGTGGGTGGTGATAAGGGCACATGACGCATGCGCACTTACATACGGACACTTTCTGATAGCCATACAGTGTGGGTGGTGATAAGGGCACATGACGCATGCGCAGTTACATACGGACACTTTCTGATAGCCATACAGTGTGGGCGGTCATAAGGGCACATGGCGCATGCGCACTTACATACGGACACTTTCTGATAGCCATACAGTGTGGGTGGTGATAAGAGCACATGACGCATGCGCAGTTACATACGGACACTTTCTGATAGCCATACAGTGTGGGCGGTCATAAGGGCACATGACGCATGCGCACTTACATACGGACACTTTCTGATAGCCATACAGTGTGGGTGGTGATAAGGGCACATGACGCATGCGCAGTTACATACGGACACTTTCTGATAGCCATACAGTGTGGGTGGTGATAAGGGCACATGACGCATGCGCACTTATATACGGACACTTTCTGATAGCCATACAGTGTGGGCGGTGATAAGGGCACATGACGCATGCGCACTTACATACGGACACTTTCTGATAGCCATACAGTGTGGGTGGTGATAAGGGCACATGACGCATGCGCAGTTACATACGGACACTTTCTGATAGCCATACAGTGTGGGCGGTCATAAGGGCACATGGCGCATGCGCACTTACATACCGACACTTTCTGATAGCCATACAGTGTGGGCGGTGATAAGGGCACATGACACATGCGCATTTACATACGGACACTTTCTGATAGCCATACAGTGTGGGCGGTGATAAGGGCACATGACGCATGCGCACTTACATACGGACACTTTCTGATAGCCATACAGTGTGGGCGGTGATAAGGGCACATGACGCATGCGCATTTACATACGGACACTTTCTGATAGCCATACAGTGTGGGCGGTGATAAGGGCACATGACGCATGCGCATTTACATACGGACACTTTCTGATAGCCATACAGTGTGGGTGGTGATAAGGGCACATGACGCATGCGCACTTACATACGGACACTTTCTGATAGCCATACAGTGTGGGTGGTGATAAGGGCACATGACGCATGCGCACTTACATACGGACACTTTCTGATAGCCATACAGTGTGGGCGGTGATAAGGGCACATGACGCATGCCCACTTACATACGGACACTTTCTGATAGCCATACAGTGTGGTCGGTGATAAGGGCACATGACGCATGCGCAGTTACATACGGACACTTTCTGATAGCCATACAGTGTGGGTGGTGATAAGGGCACATGACGCATGCGCAGTTACATACGGACACTTTCTGATAGCCATACAGTGTGGGCGGTCATAAGGGCACATGGCGCATGCGCACTTACATACGGACACTTTCTGATAGCCATACAGTGTGGGCGGTCATAAGGGCACATGGCGCATGCGCACTTACATATGGACACTTTCTGATAGCCATACAGTGTGGGCGGTGATAAGGGCACATGACGCATGCGCACTTACATACGGACACTTTCTGATAGCCATACAGTGTGGGTGGTGATAAGGGCACATGACGCATGCGCAGTTACATACGGACACTTTCTGATAGCCATACAGTGTGGGCGGTCATAAGGGCACATGGCGCATGCGCAGTTACATACGGACACTTTCTGATAGCCATACAGTGTGGGCGGTGATAAGGGCACATGACGCATGCGCACTTACATACGGACACTTTCTGATAGCCATACAGTGTGGGTGGTGATAAGGGCACATGACGCATGCGCACTTACATACCGACACTTTCTGATAGCCATACAGTGTGGTCGGTCATAAGGGCACATGACGCATGCGCACTTATATACGGACACTTTCTGATAGCCATACAGTGTGGGTGGTGATAAGGGCACATGACGCATGCGCACTTACATACGGACACTTTCTGATAGCCATACAGTGTGGTCGGTCATAAGGGCACCTGACGCATGCGCACTTACATACGGACACTTTCTGATAGCCATACAGTGTGGGCGGTCATAAGGGCACATGGCGCATGCGCACTTACATACGGACACTTTCTGATAGCCATACAGTGTGGTCGGTCATAAGGGCACCTGACGCATGCGCACTTACATACGGACACTTTCTGATAGCCATACAGTGTGGTCGGTCATAAGGGCACATGACGCATGCGCACTTATATACGGACACTTTCTGATAGCCATACAGTGTGGGTGGTGATAAGGGCACATGACGCATGCGCACTTACATACGGACACTTTCTGATAGCCATACAGTGTGGTCGGTCATAAGGGCACCTGACGCATGCGCACTTACATACGGACACTTTCTGATAGCCATACAGTGTGGTCGGTCATAAGGGCACATAACGCATGCGCACTTACATACGGACACTTTCTGATAGCCATACAGTGTGGTCGGTCATAAGGGCACATGACGCATGCGCACTTATATAAGGACACTTTCTGATAGCCATACAGTGTGGGTGGTGATAAGGGCACATGACGCATGCGCACTTACATACCGACACTTTCTGATAGCCATACAGTGTGGGCGGTGATAAGGGCACATGACGCATGCGCACTTACATACGGACACTTTCTGATAGCCATACAGTGTGGTCGGTGATAAGGGCACATGACGCATGCGCTCTTACATACCGACACTTTCTGATAGCCATACAGTGTGGGCGGTGATAAGGGCACATGACGCATGCGCACTTACATACCGACACTTTCTGATAGCCATACAGTGTGGTCCGTGATAAGGGCACATGACGCATGCGCACTTACATAGGACACTTTCTTATAGCCATACAGTGTGGTCGGTGATAAGGGCACATGACGCATGCGCACTTACATACGGACACTTTCTGATATCCATACAGTGTGGGCGGTGATAAGGGCACATGACGCATGCGCACTTACATACGGACACTTTCTGATAGCCATACAGTGTGGGCGGTGATAAGGGCACATGACGCATGCGCTCTTACATACCGACACTTTCTGATAGCCATACAGTGTGGGCGGTGATAAGGGCACATGACGCATGCGCACTTACATACCGACACTTTCTGATAGCCATACAGTGTGGTCCGTGATAAGGGCACATGACGCATGCGCACTTACATACCGACACTTTCTGATAGCCATACAGTGTGGTCCGTGATAAGGGCACATGACGCATGCGCACTTACATAGGACACTTTCTTATAGCCATACAGTGTGGGTGGTGATAAGGGCACATGACGCATGCGCAGTTACATACGGACACTTTCTGATAGCCATACAGTGTGGGCGGTCATAAGGGCACATGGCGCATGCGCACTTACATACGGACACTTTCTGATAGCCATACAGTGTGGGCGGTCATAAGGGCACATGGCGCATGCGCACTTACATATGGACACTTTCTGATAGCCATACAGTGTGGGCGGTGATAAGGGCACATGACGCATGCGCACTTACATACGGACACTTTCTGATAGCCATACAGTGTGGGTGGTGATAAGGGCACATGACGCATGCGCAGTTACATACGGACACTTTCTGATAGCCATACAGTGTGGGCGGTCATAAGGGCACATGGCGCATGCGCAGTTACATACGGACACTTTCTGATAGCCATACAGTGTGGGCGGTGATAAGGGCACATGACGCATGCGCACTTACATACGGACACTTTCTGATAGCCATACAGTGTGGGTGGTGATAAGGGCACATGACGCATGCGCACTTACATACCGACACTTTCTGATAGCCATACAGTGTGGTCGGTCATAAGGGCACATGACGCATGCGCACTTATATACGGACACTTTCTGATAGCCATACAGTGTGGGTGGTGATAAGGGCACATGACGCATGCGCACTTACATACGGACACTTTCTGATAGCCATACAGTGTGGTCGGTCATAAGGGCACCTGACGCATGCGCACTTACATACGGACACTTTCTGATAGCCATACAGTGTGGGCGGTCATAAGGGCACATGGCGCATGCGCACTTACATACGGACACTTTCTGATAGCCATACAGTGTGGTCGGTCATAAGGGCACCTGACGCATGCGCACTTACATACGGACACTTTCTGATAGCCATACAGTGTGGTCGGTCATAAGGGCACATGACGCATGCGCACTTATATACGGACACTTTCTGATAGCCATACAGTGTGGGTGGTGATAAGGGCACATGACGCATGCGCACTTACATACGGACACTTTCTGATAGCCATACAGTGTGGGTGGTGATAAGGGCACATGACGCATGCGCAGTTACATACGGACACTTTCTGATAGCCATACAGTGTGGGCGGTCATAAGGGCACATGGCGCATGCGCACTTACATACGGACACTTTCTGATAGCCATACAGTGTGGGCGGTCATAAGGGCACATGGCGCATGCGCACTTACATATGGACACTTTCTGATAGCCATACAGTGTGGGCGGTGATAAGGGCACATGACGCATGCGCACTTACATACGGACACTTTCTGATAGCCATACAGTGTGGGTGGTGATAAGGGCACATGACGCATGCGCAGTTACATACGGACACTTTCTGATAGCCATACAGTGTGGGCGGTCATAAGGGCACATGGCGCATGCGCAGTTACATACGGACACTTTCTGATAGCCATACAGTGTGGGCGGTGATAAGGGCACATGACGCATGCGCACTTACATACGGACACTTTCTGATAGCCATACAGTGTGGGTGGTGATAAGGGCACATGACGCATGCGCACTTACATACCGACACTTTCTGATAGCCATACAGTGTGGTCGGTCATAAGGGCACATGACGCATGCGCACTTATATACGGACACTTTCTGATAGCCATACAGTGTGGGTGGTGATAAGGGCACATGACGCATGCGCACTTACATACCGACACTTTCTGATAGCCATACAGTGTGGTCGGTCATAAGGGCACCTGACGCATGCGCACTTACATACGGACACTTTCTGATAGCCATACAGTGTGGGCGGTCATAAGGGCACATGGCGCATGCGCACTTACATACGGACACTTTCTGATAGCCATACAGTGTGGTCGGTCATAAGGGCACCTGACGCATGCGCACTTACATACGGACACTTTCTGATAGCCATACAGTGTGGTCGGTCATAAGGGCACATGACGCATGCGCACTTATATACGGACACTTTCTGATAGCCATACAGTGTGGGTGGTGATAAGGGCACATGACGCATGCGCACTTACATACGGACACTTTCTGATAGCCATACAGTGTGGTCGGTCATAAGGGCACCTGACGCATGCGCACTTACATACGGACACTTTCTGATAGCCATACAGTGTGGTCGGTCATAAGGGCACATAACGCATGCGCACTTACATACGGACACTTTCTGATAGCCATACAGTGTGGTCGGTCATAAGGGCACATGACGCATGCGCACTTATATAAGGACACTTTCTGATAGCCATACAGTGTGGGTGGTGATAAGGGCACATGACGCATGCGCACTTACATACCGACACTTTCTGATAGCCATACAGTGTGGGTGGTGATAAGGGCACATGACGCATGCGCACTTACATACCGACACTTTCTGATAGCCATACAGTGTGGGCGGTGATAAGGGCACATGACGCATGCGCACTTACATACGGACACTTTCTGATAGCCATACAGTGTGGTCGGTGATAAGGGCACATGACGCATGCGCTCTTACATACCGACACTTTCTGATAGCCATACAGTGTGGGCGGTGATAAGGGCACATGACGCATGCGCACTTACATACCGACACTTTCTGATAGCCATACAGTGTGGTCCGTGATAAGGGCACATGACGCATGCGCACTTACATACCGACACTTTCTGATAGCCATACAGTGTGGTCCGTGATAAGGGCACATGACGCATGCGCACTTACATAGGACACTTTCTTATAGCCATACAGTGTGGTCGGTGATAAGGGCACATGACGCATGCGCACTTACATACGGACACTTTCTGATATCCATACAGTGTGGGCGGTGATAAGGGCACATGACGCATGCGCACTTACATACGGACACTTTCTGATAGCCATACAGTGTGGGCGGTGATAAGGGCACATGACGCATGCGCTCTTACATACCGACACTTTCTGATAGCCATACAGTGTGGGCGGTGATAAGGGCACATGACGCATGCGCACTTACATACCGACACTTTCTGATAGCCATACAGTGTGGTCCGTGATAAGGGCACATGACGCATGCGCACTTACATACGGACACTTTCTGATATCCATACAGTGTGGGCGGTGATAAGGGCACATGACGCATGCGCACTTACATACGGACACTTTCTGATAGCCATACAGTGTGGGCGGTGATAAAGGCACATGACGCATGCGCACTTCGCAACGGACACTTTCTAATAGCCATACAGTGTGGGTGGTGATAAGGGCACTTGACGCATGCGCACTTCGCAACGGACACTTTCTGATAGCCATACAGTGTGGTCGGTCATAAGGGCACATGACGCATGCGCACTTACATACGGACACTTTCTGATAGCCATACAGTGTGGGCGGTGATAAGGGCACATGACGCATGCGCACTTACATACGGACACTTTCTGATAGCCATACAGTGTGGGCGGTGATAAGGGCACATGACGCATGCGCACTTACATACGGACACTTTCTGATAGCCATACAGTGTGGGCGGTGATAAGGGCACATGACGCATGCGCACTTACATACGGACACTTTCTGATAGCCATACAGTGTGGTCGGTCATAAGGGCACATGACGCATGCGCACTTACATACCGACACTTTCTGATAGCCATACAGTGTGGTCGGTCATAAGGGCACATGACGCATGCGCAGTTACATACGGACACTTTCTGATAGCCATACAGTGTGGGTGGTGATAAGGGCACATGACGCATGCGCAGTTACATACGGACACTTTCTGATAGCCATACAGTGTGGGCGGTGATAAGGGCACATGACGCATGCGCACTTATATACGGACACTTTCTTATAGCCATACAGTGTGGGTGGTGATAAGGGCACATGACGCATGCGCACTTACATATGGACACTTTCTGATAGCCATACAGTGTGGTCGGTCATAAGGGCACATGACGCATGCGCACTTACATACCGACACTTTCTGATAGCCATACAGTGTGGTCGGTCATAAGGGCACATGACGCATGCGCACTTACATATGGACACTTTCTGATAGCCATACAGTGTGGGCGGTGATAAGGGCACATGACGCATGCGCACTTATATACGGACACTTTCTTATAGCCATACAGTGTGGGCAGTGATAAGAGCATATGACGCATGCGCACTTACATACCGACACTTTCTGATAGCCATACAGTGTGGGCGGTGATAAGGGCACATGACGCATGCGCACTTACATACCGACACTTTCTGATAGCCATACAGTGTGGGTGGTGATAAGGGCACATGACGCATGCGCACTTACATACGGACACTTTCTGATAGCCATACAGTGTGGGCGGTCATAAGGGCACATGGCGCATGCGCACTTACATACGGACACTTTCTGATAGCCATACAGTGTGGGCGGTGATAAGGGCACATGACGCATGCGCACTTACATACGGACACTTTCTGATAGCCATACAGTGTGGGCGGTCATAAGGGCACATGGCGCATGCGCACTTACATACGGACACTTTCTGATAGCCATACAGTGTGGGCGGTGATAAGGGCACCTGACGCATGCGCACTTATGTACAGACACTTTCTGATAGCCATACAGTGTGGGTGGTGATAAGAGCACATGACGCATGCGCACTTATATACGGACACTTTCTGATAGCCATACAGTGTGGGAGGTGATAAGGGCACATGACGCATGCACACTTACATACGGACACTTTCTGATAGCCATACAGTGTGGGCGGTGATAAGGGCAGATGACGCATGCGCACTTACATACCGACACTTTCTGATAGCCATACAGTGTGGGTGGTGGAAAGGGCACATGACGCATGCGCACTTACATACCGACACTTTCTGATAGCCATACAGTGTGGGCGGTGATAAGGGCACAAGACGCATGCGCACTTACATACCGACACTTTCTGATAGCCATACAGTGTGGGTGGTGGAAAGGGCACATGACGCATGCACACTTACATACCGACACTTTCTGATAGCCATACAGTGTGGGCGGTGATAAGGGCACATGACGCATGCGCATTTACATACGGACACTTTCTGATAGCCATACAGTGTGGGCGGTCATAAGGGCACATGACGCATGCGCACTTACATACGGACACTTTCTGATAGCCATACAATGTGGGCGGTGATAAGGGCACATGACACATGCGCACTTCGCAACGGACACTTTCTGATAGCCATACAATGTGGTCGGTCATAAGGGCACATGACACATGCGCACTTCGCAACGGACACTTTCTGATAGCCATACAGTGTGGGCGGTGATAAGGGCACATGACGCATGCGCACTTCGCAACGGACACTTTCTGATAGCCATACAGTGTGGGTGGTGATAAGGGCACATGACGCATGCGCACTTACATACGGACACTTTCTGATAGCCATACAGTGTGGGCGGTGATAAGGGTACATGACGCATGCGCACTTACATACCGACACTTTCTGATAGCCATACAGTGTGGGCGGTCATAAGGACACATGACGCATGCGCACTTACATACCGACACTTTCTGATAGCCATACAGTGTGGGCGGTGATAAGGGCACATGACGCATGCGCACTTACATACGGACACTTTCTGATAGCCATACAGTGTGGGCGGTGATAAGGGCACATGACGCATGCGCACTTCGCAACGGACACTTTCTGATAGCCATACAGTGTGGTCGGTGATAAGGGCACATGACGCATGCGCACTTACATACCGACACTTTCTGATAGCCATACAGTGTGGGCGGTGATAAGGGCACATGACGCATGCGCACTTACATACGGACACTTTCTGATAGCCATACAGTGTGGGCGGTCATAAGGGCACATGACGCATGCGCACTTCGCAACGGACACTTTCTGATAGCCATACAGTGTGGGTGGTGATAAGGGCACATGACGCATGCGCACTTCGCAACGGACACTTTCTGATAGCCATACAGTGTGGGCGGTCATAAGGACACATGACGCATGCGCACTTACATACCGACACTTTCTGATAGCCATACAGTGTGGGCGGTGATAAGGGCACATGACGCATGCGCACTTACATACGGACACTTTCTGATAGCCATACAGTGTGGGCGGTCATAAGGGCACATGACGCATGCGCACTTCGCAACGGACACTTTCTGATAGCCATACAGTGTGGGTGGTGATAAGGGCACATGACGCATGCGCACTTCGCAACGGACACTTTCTGATAGCCATACAGTGTGGGCGGTCATAAGGGCACATGACGCATGCGCACTTCGCAACGGACACTTTCTGATAGCCATACAGTGTGGGCGGTGATAAGGGCACATGACGCATGCGCACTTACATACGGACACTTTCTGATAGCCATACAGTGTGGGCGGTGATAAGGGCACATGACGCATGCGCACTTACATACCGACACTTTCTGATAGCCATACAGTGTGGTCGGTCATAAGGGCACATGACGCATGCGCACTTATATACGGACACTTTCTGATAGCCATACAGTGTGGGTGGTGATAAGGGCACATGACGCATGCGCACTTATATACGGACACTTTCTGATAGCCATACAGTGTGGGCGGTCATAAGGGCACATGACGCATGCGCACTTACATACGGACACTTTCTGATAGCCATACAGTGTGGGCGGTAATAAGGGCACATGACACATGCGCACTTACATACGGACACTTTCTGATAGCCATACAGTGTGGGCGGTAATAAGGGCACATGACGCATGCGCACTTCGCAACGGACACTTTCTGATAGCCATACAGTGTGGGTGGTGATAAGGGCACATGACGCATGCGCACTTACATACGGACACTTTCTGATAGCCATACAGTGTGGGCGGTAATAAGGGCACATGACGCATGCGCACTTACATACGGACACTTTCTGATAGCCATACAGTGTGGGCGGTAATAAGGGCACATGACGCATGCGCACTTCGCAACGGACACTTTCTGATAGCCATACAGTGTGGGTGGTGATAAGGGCACATGACGCATGCGCACTTACATACGGACACTTTCTGATAGCCATACAGTGTGGTCGGTGATAAGGGCACATGACGCATGCGCACTTACATAGGACACTTTCTGATAGCCATACAGTGTGGTCGGTGATAAGGGCACATGACGCATGCGCACTTACATAGGACACTTTCTGATAGCCATACAGTGTGGTCGGTGATAAGGGCACATGACGCATGCGCACTTATATACGGACACTTTCTGATAGCCATACAGTGTGGTCGGTGATAAGGGCACATGACGCATGCGCACTTACATAGGACACTTTCTGATAGCCATACAGTGTGGGTGGTGATAAGGGCACATGACGCATGCGCACTTATATACGGACACTTTCTGATAGCCATACAGTGTGGGCGGTGATAAGGGCACATGACGCATGCGCACTTACATACCGACACTTTCTGATAGCCATACAGTGTGGGCGGTAATAAGGGCACATGACGCATGCGCAGTTACATACGGACACTTTCTAATAGCCATACAGTGTGGTCGGTCATAAGGGCACATGACGCATGCGCACTTCACAACGGACACTTTCTGATAGCCATACAGTGTGGTCGGTCATAAGGGCACATGACGCATGCGCACTTCACAACGGACACTTTCTGATAGCCATACAGTGTGGGCGGTGATAAGAGCACATGACGCATGCGCAGTTACATACGGACACTTTCTAATAGCCATACAGTGTGGTCGGTCATAAGGGCACATGACGCATGCGCAGTTACATACGGACACTTTCTGATAGCCATACAGTGTGGGTGGTGGAAAGGGCAGATGACGCATGCGCACTTACATACGGACACTTTCTGATAGCCATACAGTGTGGTCGGTGATAAGGGCACCTGACGCATGCGCACTTACATACGGACACTTTCTGATAGCCATACAGTGTGGGCGGTGATAAGGGCACATGACGCATGCGCACTTACATACGGACACTTTCTGATAGCCATACAGTGTGGGCGGTGATAAGGGCACATGACGCATGCGCACTTCGCAACGGACACTTTCTGATAGCCATACAGTGTGGGCGGTGATAAGGGCACATGACGCATGCGCACTTCGCAACGGACACTTTCTGATAGCCATACAGTGTGGGTGGTGATAAGGGCACATGACGCATGCGCACTTCGCAACAGACACTTTCTGATAGCCATACAGTGTGGGTGGTGATAAGCGCACATGACGCATGCGCACTTCGCAACGGACACTTTCTGATAGCCATACAGTGTGGGCGGTGATAAGGGCACATGACGCATGCGCACTTCGCAACGGACACTTTCTGATAGCCATACAGTGTGGGCGGTGATAAGGGCACATGACGCATGCGCACTTCGCAACGGACACTTTCTGATAGCCATACAGTGTGGGTGGTGATAAGCGCACATGACGCATGCGCACTTACATACGGACACTTTCTGATAGCCATACAGTGTGGTCGGTCATAAGGGCACATGACGCATGCGCAGTTACATACGGACACTTTCTAATAGCCATACAGTGTGGTCGGTCATAAGGGCACATGACGCATGCGCAGTTACATACGGACACTTTCTGATAGCCATACAGTGTGGTCGGTGATAAGGGCACCTGACGCATGCGCACTTATATACGGACACTTTCTGATAGCCATACAGTGTGGGTGGTGATAAGGGCACATGACGCATGCGCACTTACATACGGACACTTTCTGATAGCCATACAGTGTGGGCGGTGATAAGGGCACATGACGCATGCGCACTTACATACCGACACTTTCTGATAGCCATACAGTGTGGGTGGTCATAAGGGCACATGACGCATGCGCACTTACATACGGACACTTTCTGATAGCCATACAGTGTGGGCGGTGATAAGGGCACATGACGCATGCGCACTTACATACGGACACTTTCTGATAGCCATACAGTGTGGGCGGTGATAAGGGCACATGACGCATGCGCACTTACATACCGACACTTTCTGATAGCCATACAGTGTGGGCGGTCATAAGGGCACATGACGCATGCGCACTTACATACGGACACTTTCTGATAGCCATACAGTGTGGTCGGTGATAAGGGCACATGACGCATGCGCACTTACATACCGACACTTTCTGATAGCCATACAGTGTGGGCGGTCATAAGGGCACATGACGCATGCGCACTTACATACCGACACTTTCTGATAGCCATACAGTGTGGGTGGTGATAAGGGCACATGACGCATGCGCAGTTACATACCGACACTTTCTGATAGCCATACAGTGTGGGTGGTGATAAGGGCACATGACGCATGCGCAGTTACATACGGACACTTTCTGATAGCCATACAGTGTGGGTGGTGATAAGGGCACATGACGCATGCGCACTTACATACGGACGCTTTCTGATAGCCATACAGTGTGGGCGGTGATAAGGGCACATGACGCATGCGCACTTACATACGGACACTTTCTGATAGCCATACAGTGTGGGTGGTGATAAGGGCACATGACGCATGCGCACTTACATACGGACACTTTCTGATAGCCATACATTGTGGTCGGTGATAAGGGCACATGACGCATGCGCACTTACATACCGACACTTTCTGATAGCCATACAGTGTGGTCGGTGATAAGGGCACATGACGCATGCGCACTTACATACGGACAATTTCTGATAGCCATACAGTGTGGTCGGTGATAAGGGCACATGACGCATGCGCACTTACATACGGACACTTTCTGATAGCCATACAGTGTGGTCGGTGATAAGGGCACATGGCGCATGCGCACTTATATACGGACACTTTCTGATAGCCATACAGTGTGGGTGGTGATAAGGGCACATGACGCATGCGCACTTACATACCGACACTTTCTGATAGCCATACAGTGTGGTCGGTGATAAGGGCACATGACGCATGCGCACTTACATACCGACACTTTCTGATAGCCATACAGTGTGGGCGGTCATAAGGGCACATGACGCATGCGCACTTACATACGGACACTTTCTGATAGCCATACAGTGTGGGCGGTGATAAGGGCACATGACGCATGCGCACTTACATACGGACACTTTCTGATAGCCATACAGTGTGGGCGGTGATAAGGGCACATGACGCATGCGCACTTCGCAACGGACACTTTCTGATAGCCATACAGTGTGGTCGGTGATAAGGGCACATGACGCATGCGCACTTACATACCGACACTTTCTGATAGCCATACAGTGTGGGCGGTGATAAGGGCACATGACGCATGCGCACTTACATACGGACACTTTCTGATAGCCATACAGTGTGGGCGATCATAAGGGCACATGACGCATGCGCACTTCGCAACGGACACTTTCTGATAGCCATACAGTGTGGGTGGTGATAAGGGCACATGACGCATGCGCACTTCGCAACGGACACTTTCTGATAGCCATACAGTGTGGGCGGTCATAAGGACACATGACGCATGCGCACTTACATACCGACACTTTCTGATAGCCATACAGTGTGGGCGGTGATAAGGGCACATGACGCATGCGCACTTACATACCGACACTTTCTGATAGCCATACAGTGTGGTCGGTCATAAGGGCACATGACGCATGCGCACTTATATACGGACACTTTCTGATAGCCATACAGTGTGGGCGGTCATAAGGGCACATGACGCATGCGCACTTACATACGGACACTTTCTGATAGCCATACAGTGTGGGCGGTAATAAGGGCACATGACGCATGCGCACTTACATACGGACACTTTCTGATAGCCATACAGTGTGGGCGGTAATAAGGGCACATGACGCATGCGCACTTCGCAACGGACACTTTCTGATAGCCATACAGTGTGGGTGGTGATAAGGGCACATGACGCATGCGCACTTACATACGGACACTTTCTGATAGCCATACAGTGTGGGCGGTGATAAGGGCACATGACGCATGCGCACTTATATACGGACACTTTCTGATAGCCATACAGTGTGGTCGGTGATAAGGGCACATGACGCATGCGCACTTACATAGGACACTTTCTGATAGCCATACAGTGTGGGTGGTGATAAGGGCACATGACGCATGCGCACTTATATACGGACACTTTCTGATAGCCATACAGTGTGGGCGCTGATAAGGGCACATGACGCATGCGCACTTATATACGGACACTTTCTGATAGCCATACAGTGTGGGTGGTGATAAGGGCACATGACGCATGCGCACTTACATACCGACACTTTCTGATAGCCATACAGTGTGGTCGGTGATAAGGGCACATGACGCATGCGCACTTACATACGGACACTTTCTGATAGCCATACAGTGTGGGCGGTGATAAGGGCACATGACGCATGCGCACTTACATACCGACACTTTCTGATAGCCATACAGTGTGGGCGGTAATAAGGGCACATGACGCATGCGCACTTATATACGGACACTTTCTGATAGCCATACAGTGTGGGCGGTCATAAGGGCACATGACGCATGCGCACTTCGCAACGGACACTTTCTGATAGCCATACATTGTGTTCGGTCATAAGGGCACATGACGCATGCGCACTTCACAACGGACACTTTCTGATAGCCATACAGTGTGGGCGGTGATAAGGGCACATGACGCATGCGCACTTCGCAACGGACACTTTCTGATAGCCATACAGTGTGGGCGGTGATAAGGGCACATGACGCATGCGCACTTCGCAACGGACACTTTCTGATAGCCATACAGTGTGGGCGGTGATAAGGGCACATGACGCATGCGCACTTACATAGGACACTTTCTGATAGCCATACAGTGTGGTCGGTGATAAGGGCACATGACGCATGCGCACTTACATAGGACACTTTCTGATAGCCATACAGTGTGGTCGGTGATAAGGGCACATGACGCATGCGCACTTACATACGGACACTTTCTGATAGCCATACAGTGTGGTCGGTGATAAGGGCACATGACGCGTGCGCACTTATATACGGACACTTTCTTATAGCCATACAGTGTGGGCGATCATAAGGGCACATGACGCATGCGCACTTACATACGTACCCTTTCTGATAGCCATACAGTGTGGGCGGTGATAAGGGCACATGACGCATGCGCAGTTACATACGGACACTTTCTGATAGCCATACAGTGTGGGCGGTCATAAGGGCACATGGCGCATGCGCACTTACATACGGACACTTTCTGATAGCCATGCAGTGTGGGTGGTGATAAGGGCACATGACGCATGCGCATTTACATACGGACACTTTCTGATAGCCATACAGTGTGGGCGGTGATAAGGGCACATGACGCATGCGCACTTACATACGGACACTTTCTGATAGCCATACAGTGTGGGCGGTGATAAGGGCACATGACGCATGCGCACTTACATACGGACACTTTCTGATAGCCATACAGTGTGGGCGGTGATAAGGGCACATGACGCATGCGCACTTACATACGGACACTTTCTGATAGCCATACAGTGTGGGTGGTGATAAGGGCACATGACGCATGCGCAGTTACATACGGACACTTTCTGATAGCCATACAGTGTGGGCGGTCATAAGGGCACATGGCGCATGCGCACTTACATACGGACACTTTCTGATAGCCATACAGTGTGGGCGGTGATAAGGGCACATGACGCATGCGCACTTACATACGGACACTTTCTGATAGCCATACAGTGTGGGTGGTGATAAGGGCACATGACGCATGCGCAGTTACATACGGACACTTTCTGATAGCCATACAGTGTGGGCGGTCATAAGGGCACATGGCGCATGCGCACTTACATACGGACACTTTCTGATAGCCGTGCAGTGTGGGTGGTGATAAGGGCACATGACGCATGCGCATTTACATACGGACACTTTCTGATAGCCATACAGTGTGGGCGGTGATAAGGGCACATGACGCATGCGCACTTACATACGGACACTTTCTGATAGCCATACAGTGTGGGTGGTGATAAGGGCACATGACGCATGCGCAGTTACATACGGACACTTTCTGATAGCCATACAGTGTGGGCGGTGATAAGGGCACATGGCGCATGCGCACTTACATACGGACACTTTCTGATAGCCATACAGTGTGGGCGGTGATAAGGGCACATGACGCATGCGCACTTACATACGGACACTTTCTGATAGCCATACAGTGTGGGTGGTGATAAGGGCACATGACGCATGCGCAGTTACATACGGACACTTTCTGATAGCCATACAGTGTGGGCGGTCATAAGGGCACATGGCGCATGCGCACTTACATACCGACACTTTCTGATAGCCGTGCAGTGTGGGTGGTGATAAGGGCACATGACGCATGCGCATTTACATACGGACACTTTCTGATAGCCATACAGTGTGGGCGGTGATAAGGGCACATGACGCATGCGCACTTACATACGGACACTTTCTGATAGCCATACAGTGTGGGTGGTGATAAGGGCACATGACGCATGCGCACTTACATACGGACACTTTCTGATAGCCATACAGTGTGGGCGGCGATAAGGGCACATGACGCATGCGCACTTACATACGGACACTTTCTGATAGCCATACAGTGTGGGTGGTGATAAGGGCACATGACGCATGCGCAGTTACATACGGACACTTTCTGATAGCCATACAGTGTGGGCGGTCATAAGGGCACATGGCGCATGCGCACTTACATACGGACACTTTCTGATAGCCATACAGTGTGGTCGGTCATAAGGGCACATGACGCATGCGCACTTACATATGGACACTTTCTGATAGCCATACAGTGTGGGCGGTGATAAGGGCACATGACGCATGCGCACTTACATACGGACACTTTCTGATAGCCATACAGTGTGGGCGGTGATAAGGGCACATGACGCATGCGCACTTACATACGGACACTTTCTGATAGCCATACAGTGTGGGCGGTGATAAGGGCACATGACGCATGCGCATTTACATACGGACACTTTCTGATAGCCATACAGTGTGGGTGGTGATAAGGGCACATGACGCATGCGCATTTACATACGGACACTTTCTGATAGCCATACAGTGTGGGCGGTGATAAGGGCACATGACGCATGCGCAGTTACATACGGACACTTTCTGATAGCCATACAGTGTGGGTGGTGATAAGGGCACATGACGCATGCGCAGTTACATACGGACACTTTCTGATAGCCATACAGTGTGGGCGGTCATAAGGGCACATGGCGCATGCGCACTTACATACGGACACTTTCTGATAGCCATACAGTGTGGGCGGTGATAAGGGCACATGACGCATGCGCACTTACATACGGACACTTTCTGATAGCCATACAGTGTGGGCGGTCATAAGGGCACATGGCGCATGCGCACTTACATACGGACACTTTCTGATAGCCATACAGTGTGGGCGGTCATAATGGCACATGACGCATGCGCACTTACATACCGACACTTTCTGATAGCCATACAGTGTGGGCGGTCATAAGGGCACATGACGCATGCGCAGTTACATACGGACACTTTCTGATAGCCATACAGTGTGGGCGGTGATAAGGGCACATGACGCATGCGCACTTCGCAACGGACACTTTCTGATAGCCATACAGTGTGGGCGGTGATAAGGGCACATGACGCATGCGCACTTCGCAACGGACACTTTCTGATAGCCATACAGTGTGGGCGGTGATAAGGGCACATGACGCATGCGCACTTCGCAACGGACACTTTCTGATAGCCATACAGTGTGGGCGGTGATAAGGGCACATGACGCATGCGCACTTCGCAACGGACACTTTCTGATAGCCATACAGTGTGGGCGGTGATAAGGGCACATGACGCATGCGCACTTATATACGGACACTTTCTTATAGCCATACAGTGTGGTCGGTGATAAGGGCACATGACGCATGCGCACTTACATACGGACACTTTCTGATAGCCATACAGTGTGGGCGGTGATAAGGGCACATGACGCATGCGCAGTTACATACGGACACTTTCTGATAGCCATACAGTGTGGGCGGTCATAAGGGCACATGGCGCATGCGCACTTACATACGGACACTTTCTGATAGCCATGCAGTGTGGGTGGTGATAAGGGCACATGACGCATGCGCATTTACATACGGACACTTTCTGATAGCCATACAGTGTGGGCGGTGATAAGGGCACATGACGCATGCGCACTTACATACGGACACTTTCTGATAGCCATACAGTGTGGGCGGTGATAAGGGCACATGACGCATGCGCACTTACATACCGACACTTTCTTATAGCCATACAGTGTGGGTGGTGATAAGAGCACATGACGCATGCGCAGTTACATACGGACACTTTCTGATAGCCATACAGTGTGGGCGGTCATAAGGGCACATGACGCATGCGCACTTACATACGGACACTTTCTGATAGCCATACAGTGTGGGCGGTGATAAGGGCACATGACGCATGCGCACTTACATACGGACACTTTCTGATAGCCATACAGTGTGGGTGGTGATAAGGGCACATGACGCATGCGCAGTTACATACGGACACTTTCTGATAGCCATACAGTGTGGGCGGTCATAAGGGCACATGACGCATGCGCACTTACATACGGACACTTTCTGATAGCCATACAGTGTGGGCGGTGATAAGGGCACATGACGCATGCGCATTTACATACGGACACTTTCTGATAGCCATACAGTGTGGTCGGTGATAAGGGCACATGACGCATGCGCATTTACATACGGACACTTTCTGATAGCCATACAGTGTGGGTGGTGATAAGGGCACATGACGCATGCGCACTTACATACGGACACTTTCTGATAGCCATACAGTGTGGGCGGTGATAAGGGCACATGACGCATGCGCACTTACATACGGACACTTTCTGATAGCCATACAGTGTGGGTGGTCATAAGGGCACATGACGCATGCGCACTTACATACGGACACTTTCTGATAGCCATACAGTGTGGGTGGTGATAAGGGCACATGACGCATGCGCAGTTACATACGGACACTTTCTGATAGCCATACAGTGTGGGCGGTCATAAGGGCACATGGCGCATGCGCACTTACATACGGACACTTTCTGATAGCCATACAGTGTGGGCGGTGATAAGGGCACATGACGCATGCGCACTTACATACGGACACTTTCTGATAGCCATACAGTGTGGGTGGTGATAAGGGCACATGACGCATGCGCACTTACATACGGACACTTTCTGATAGCCATACAGTGTGGGCGGTGATAAGGGCACATGACGCATGCGCACTTACATACGGACACTTTCTGATAGCCATACAGTGTGGGTGGTCATAAGGGCACATGACGCATGCGCACTTACATACGGACACTTTCTGATAGCCATACAGTGTGGGTGGTGATAAGGGCACATGACGCATGCGCAGTTACATACGGACACTTTCTGATAGCCATACAGTGTGGGCGGTCATAAGGGCACATGGCGCATGCGCACTTACATACGGACACTTTCTGATAGCCATACAGTGTGGGCGGTGATAAGGGCACATGACGCATGCGCACTTACATACGGACACTTTCTGATAGCCATACAGTGTGGGTGGTGATAAGGGCACATGACGCATGCGCACTTACATACGGACACTTTCTGATAGCCATACAGTGTGGGTGGTGATAAGGGCACATGACGCATGCGCAGTTACATACGGACACTTTCTGATAGCCATACAGTGTGGGCGGTCATAAGGGCACATGGCGCATGCGCACTTACATACGGACACTTTCTGATAGCCATACAGTGTGGGCGGTGATAAGGGCACATGACGCATGCGCACTTACATACGGACACTTTCTGATAGCCATACAGTGTGGGTGGTGATAAGGGCACATGACGCATGCGCACTTACATACCGACACTTTCTGATAGCCATACAGTGTGGTCGGTCATAAGGGCACCTGACGCATGCGCACTTACATACGGACACTTTCTGATAGCCATACAGTGTGGTCGGTCATAAGGGCACATGACGCATGCGCACTTATATACGGACACTTTCTGATAGCCATACAGTGTGGGTGGTGATAAGGGCACATGACGCATGCGCACTTACATACGGACACTTTCTGATAGCCATACAGTGTGGTCGGTCATAAGGGCACCTGACGCATGCGCACTTACATACGGACACTTTCTGATAGCCATACAGTGTGGTCGGTCATAAGGGCACATAACGCATGCGCACTTACATACGGACACTTTCTGATAGCCATACAGTGTGGGCGGTCATAAGGGCACATGGCGCATGCGCACTTACATACGGACACTTTCTGATAGCCATACAGTGTGGGCGGTGATAAGGGCACATGACGCATGCGCACTTACATACGGACACTTTCTGATAGCCATACAGTGTGGGTGGTGATAAGGGCACATGACGCATGCGCACTTACATACCGACACTTTCTGATAGCCATACAGTGTGGTCGGTCATAAGGGCACCTGACGCATGCGCACTTACATACGGACACTTTCTGATAGCCATACAGTGTGGTCGGTCATAAGGGCACATGACGCATGCGCACTTATATACGGACACTTTCTGATAGCCATACAGTGTGGGTGGTGATAAGGGCACATGACGCATGCGCACTTACATACGGACACTTTCTGATAGCCATACAGTGTGGTCGGTCATAAGGGCACCTGACGCATGCGCACTTACATACGGACACTTTCTGATAGCCATACAGTGTGGTCGGTCATAAGGGCACATAACGCATGCGCACTTACATACGGACACTTTCTGATAGCCATACAGTGTGGTCGGTCATAAGGGCACATGACGCATGCGCACTTATATAAGGACACTTTCTGATAGCCATACAGTGTGGGTGGTGATAAGGGCACATGACGCATGCGCACTTACATACGGACACTTTCTGATAGCCATACAGTGTGGTCGGTGATAAGGGCACATGACGCATGCGCACTTACATACCGACACTTTCTGATAGCCATACAGTGTGGGCGGTGATAAGGGCACATGACGCATGCGCACTTACATACGGACACTTTCTGATAGCCATACAGTGTGGTCGGTGATAAGGGCACATGACGCATGCGCTCTTACATACCGACACTTTCTGATAGCCATACAGTGTGGGTGGTGATAAGGGCACATGACGCATGCGCACTTACATACCGACACTTTCTGATAGCCATACAGTGTGGTCCGTGATAAGGGCACATGACGCATGCGCACTTACATACCGACACTTTCTGATAGCCATACAGTGTGGTCCGTGATAAGGGCACATGACGCATGCGCACTTACATACCGACACTTTCTGATAGCCATACAGTGTGGTCGGTGATAAGGGCACATGACGCATGTGCACTTACATAGGACACTTTCTTATAGCCATACAGTGTGGTCGGTGATAAGGGCACATGACGCATGCGCACTTACATACGGACACTTTCTGATATCCATACAGTGTGGGCGGTGATAAGGGCACATGGCGCATGCGCACTTACATACGGACACTTTCTGATAGCCATACAGTGTGGGCGGTGATAAGGGCACATGACGCATGTGCACTTACATACGGACACTTTCTGATAGCCATACAGTGTGGGTGGTGATAAGGGCACATGACGCATGCGCACTTACATACGGACACTTTCTGATAGCCATACAGTGTGGTCGGTGATAAGGGCACATGACGCATGCGCACTTACATACGGACACTTTCTGATAGCCATACAGTGTGGTCGGTGATAAGGGCACATGACGCATGCGCTCTTACATACCGACACTTTCTGATAGCCATACAGTGTGGGCGGTGATAAGGGCACATGACGCATGCGCACTTACATACCGACACTTTCTGATAGCCATACAGTGTGGTCCGTGATAAGGGCACATGACGCATGCGCACTTACATACCGACACTTTCTGATAGCCATACAGTGTGGTCCGTGATAAGGGCACATGACGCATGCGCACTTACATACGGACACTTTCTGATATCCATACAGTGTGGGTGGTGATAAGGGCACATGACGCATGCGCACTTACATACCGACACTTTCTGATAGCCATACAGTGTGGTCCGTGATAAGGGCACATGACGCATGCGCACTTACATACCGACACTTTCTGATAGCCATACAGTGTGGTCCGTGATAAGGGCACATGACGCATGCGCACTTACATAGGACACTTTCTTATAGCCATACAGTGTGGTCGGTGATAAGGGCACATGACGCATGCGCACTTACATACGGACACTTTCTGATATCCATACAGTGTGGGCGGTGATAAGGGCACATGACGCATGCGCACTTACATACGGACACTTTCTGATAGCCATACAGTGTGGTCGGTGATAAGGGCACATGACGCATGCGCACTTACATACGGACACTTTCTGATAGCCATACAGTGTGGGCGGTGATAAAGGCACATGACGCATGCGCACTTCGCAACGGACACTTTCTAATAGCCATACAGTGTGGGTGGTGATAAGGGCACTTGACGCATGCGCACTTCGCAACGGGCACTTTCTGATAGCCATACAGTGTGGTCGGTCATAAGGGCACATGACGCATGCGCACTTACATACGGACACTTTCTGATAGCCATACAGTGTGGGCGGTGATAAGGGCACATGACGCATGCGCACTTACATACGGACACTTTCTGATAGCCATACAGTGTGGGCGGTGATAAGGGCACATGACGCATGCGCACTTACATACGGACACTTTCTGATAGCCATACAGTGTGGGTGGTGATAAGGGCACATGACGCATGCACACTTACATACGGACACTTTCTGATAGCCATACAGTGTGGGCGGTGATAAGGGCACATGACGCATGCGCACTTACATACGGACACTTTCTGATAGCCATACAGTGTGGTCGGTCATAAGGGCACATGACGCATGCGCACTTACATACCGACACTTTCTGATAGCCATACAGTGTGGTCGGTCATAAGGGCACATGACGCATGCGCAGTTACATACGGACACTTTCTGATAGCCATACAGTGTGGGTGGTGATAAGGGCACATGACGCATGCGCAGTTACATACGGACACTTTCTGATAGCCATACAGTGTGGGCGGTGATAAGGGCACATGACGCATGCGCACTTATATACGGACACTTTCTTATAGCCATACAGTGTGGGCAGTGATAAGAGCATATGACGCATGCGCACTTACATACCGACACTTTCTGATAGCCATACAGTGTGGTCGGTCATAAGGGCACATGACGCATGCGCACTTACATATGGACACTTTCTGATAGCCATACAGTGTGGGCAGTGATAAGGGCATATGACGCATGCGCACTTATATACGGACACTTTCTGATAGCCATACAGTGTGGTCGGACAGAAGGGCACATGACGCATGCGCACTTACATACGGACACTTTCTGATAGCCATACAGTGTGGGTGGTGATAAGAGCACATGACGCATGCGCACTTACATACGGACACTTTCTGATAGCCATACAGTGTGGTCGGTGATAAGGGCACATGGCGCATGCGCACTTACATACGGACACTTTCTGATAGCCATACAGTGTGGGCGGTGATAAGGGCACATGACGCATGCGCACTTACATACGGACACTTTCTGATAGCCATACAGTGTGGGTGGTGATAAGGGCACATGACGCATGCGCACTTACATACCGACACTTTCTGATAGCCATACAGTGTGGTCGGTCATAAGGGCACCTGACGCATGCGCACTTACATACGGACACTTTCTGATAGCCATACAGTGTGGTCGGTCATAAGGGCACATGACGCATGCGCACTTATATACGGACACTTTCTGATAGCCATACAGTGTGGGTGGTGATAAGGGCACATGACGCATGCGCACTTACATACGGACACTTTCTGATAGCCATACAGTGTGGTCGGTCATAAGGGCACCTGACGCATGCGCACTTACATACGGACACTTTCTGATAGCCATACAGTGTGGTCGGTCATAAGGGCACATAACGCATGCGCACTTACATACGGACACTTTCTGATAGCCATACAGTGTGGTCGGTCATAAGGGCACATGACGCATGCGCACTTATATAAGGACACTTTCTGATAGCCATACAGTGTGGGTGGTGATAAGGGCACATGACGCATGCGCACTTACATACCGACACTTTCTGATAGCCATACAGTGTGGGCGGTGATAAGGGCACATGACGCATGCGCACTTACATACGGACACTTTCTGATAGCCATACAGTGTGGTCGGTGATAAGGGCACATGACGCATGCGCTCTTACATACCGACACTTTCTGATAGCCATACAGTGTGGGCGGTGATAAGGGCACATGACGCATGCGCACTTACATACCGACACTTTCTGATAGCCATACAGTGTGGTCCGTGATAAGGGCACATGACGCATGCGCACTTACATACCGACACTTTCTGATAGCCATACAGTGTGGTCCGTGATAAGGGCACATGACGCATGCGCACTTACATAGGACACTTTCTTATAGCCATACAGTGTGGTCGGTGATAAGGGCACATGACGCATGCGCACTTACATACGGACACTTTCTGATATCCATACAGTGTGGGCGGTGATAAGGGCACATGACGCATGCGCACTTACATACGGACACTTTCTGATATCCATACAGTGTGGGTGGTGATAAGGGCACTTGACGCATGCGCACTTACATACGGACACTTTCTGATAGCCATACAGTGTGGTCGGTGATAAGGGCACATGACGCATGCGCACTTACATACGGACACTTTCTGATAGCCATACAGTGTGGGCGGTGATAAAGGCACATGACGCATGCGCACTTCGCAACGGACACTTTCTAATAGCCATACAGTGTGGGTGGTGATAAGGGCACTTGACGCATGCGCACTTCGCAACGGACACTTTCTGATAGCCATACAGTGTGGTCGGTCATAAGGGCACATGACGCATGCGCACTTACATACGGACACTTTCTGATAGCCATACAGTGTGGGCGGTGATAAGGGCACATGACGCATGCGCACTTACATACGGACACTTTCTGATAGCCATACAGTGTGGGCGGTGATAAGGGCACATGACGCATGCGCACTTACATACGGACACTTTCTGATAGCCATACAGTGTGGGTGGTGATAAGGGCACATGACGCATGCGCACTTACATACGGACACTTTCTGATAGCCATACAGTGTGGGCGGTGATAAGGGCACATGACGCATGCGCACTTACATACGGACACTTTCTGATAGCCATACAGTGTGGTCGGTCATAAGGGCACATGACGCATGCGCACTTACATACCGACACTTTCTGATAGCCATACAGTGTGGTCGGTCATAAGGGCACATGACGCATGCGCAGTTACATACGGACACTTTCTGATAGCCATACAGTGTGGGTGGTGATAAGGGCACATGACGCATGCGCAGTTACATACGGACACTTTCTGATAGCCATACAGTGTGGGCGGTGATAAGGGCACATGACGCATGCGCACTTATATACGGACACTTTCTTATAGCCATACAGTGTGGGCAGTGATAAGAGCATATGACGCATGCGCACTTACATACCGACACTTTCTGATATCCATACAGTGTGGTCGGTCATAAGGGCACATGACGCATGCGCAGTTACATACGGACACTTTCTGATAGCCATACAGTGTGGTCGGTCATAAGGGCACATGACGCATGCGCACTTACATATGGACACTTTCTGATAGCCATACAGTGTGGGCAGTGATAAGAGCATATGACGCATGCGCACTTATATACGGACACTTTCTTATAGCCATACAGTGTGGGCAGTGATAAGAGCACATGACGCATGCGCACTTATATACGGACACTTTCTGATAGCCATACAGTGTGGGCGGTCATAAGGGCACATGACGCATGCGCACTTACATACCGACACTTTCTGATAGCCATACAGTGTGGTCGGTCATAAGGGCACATGACGCATGCGCACTTACATACCGACACTTTCTGATAGCCATACAGTGTGGTCGGTCATAAGGGCACATGACGCATGCGCACTTACATACCGACACTTTCTGATAGCCATACAGTGTGGGTGGTGATAAGGGCACATGACGCATGCGCACTTACATACGGACACTTTCTGATAGCCATACAGTGTGGTCGGTCATAAGGGCACATGACGCATGCGCACTTACATACCGACACTTTCTGATAGCCATACAGTGTGGGTGGTGATAAGGGCACATGACGCATGCGCACTTACATACGGACACTTTCTGATAGCCATACAGTGTGGGTGGTGATAAGGGCACATGATGCATGCGCACTTACATACCGACACTTTCTGATAGCCATACAGTGTGGGCGGTGATAAGGGCACATGATGCATGCGCACTTACATACCGACACTTTCTGATAGCCATACAGTGTGGTCGGTCATAAGGGCACATGACGCATGCGCACTTACATATGGACACTTTCTGATAGCCATACATTGTGTTCGGTCATAAGGGCACATGACGCATGCGCACTTACATACGGACACTTTCTGATAGCCATACAGTGTGGGTGGTGATGAGGATGGGACCTCCTATTTTTGTACTTTCTGTGGTGCGGTGAGAATGCAGAAAACAAACGAATGCGGCGCATGCGTTTTTCGCACCGGACACTTTTCCATATCCATAGTTTTTGACCAAAAAAATAATAATTGAAGGGCCAGTGTGTGGGGCGGGTTATAAGGGGGATGCTTCTATGTTCTTATCACAACCTGTCACTACACAACAATGCCTCCTACTATTGAGTCATAATCCTATAGTTTATTTTTTAACATATTTCACATTTGTTCTAAATTATTATTGATTTTGTTATATATTCCCCTATGTGTGCCTATATAACAATGCGTCCTGCTATTTAATCCTAATCTCTCTTTTTAATATTTTTTCCCAATATTTATTTATTTATATATTAGCCTACCAGAGCCCATACAACAATGCGTCCTGCTTTTTATTACTAATCTTTATTTATTTATGTTTCTATTTAATATTAATTCCCAAAATGTATTTATTTCTATATTAACCTATGTGTGGCTAAATAACAATATTACCCTATATGTGCCTATATCAAAATGCGGCCTGCTATTTATTCATTATATTATCTATATACACACACACTACTGAAAACACATATCATTAACTGCAAACATACGTCATCTCATTACTAGGGGTGCAACGGATCAAAAAAACTCATGGATGGGATTGTTCCTCGGATCTGAGTCACGTATCGGATAATTTTTCAGATCATCAGATAATAATTGAATTTGCAAAAATCTGTGCAAATTCCACCAAAATATAGTCCCCACTGTAATATCCACATCATCTCCCCCACTGTAATATTGGCTGAAAATGGATGGGTATGGCTGTGTATTGCCTAGTATGGCTGGGTATTACCCAGTATGGCAGGGTATTGCCAGGGTATGAAGGGATGTCTGTGAGACTGCAATTTTCACAGAGCAGCGCTGTGGGCACTACAGATGCATCCCACAGCACTGCTGCCATCTGATTTCTACCCTCCACTGTACAGAGAGGGGAGAGAGGAACCAACGTCATCATGACGCTATTTTTTTTTTTTACAGGTGTTCGCTCCGTCATTTGATGAAGCAATCACATTCTAAATGCCGACAGGTGCACTAAGATGCCCGCCGCTCCCGAACTAGGCCGAAGCCGCAGCCTTTCCTAAGGCCGAGACCGCATATCGCTCCAAAGAATCACGGTGCATGTGCCGATCCAAACGTGGTGACCCGTTTGGATCAGGGATCAGTTCCGACCCGTTGCACTGTACTCATTACTCAGGTTCGCACATGTAGGCGTGGCCTCAAACTTTTGAAACAGGCCTCCAGGCTTATTCACCACCAGTGCATCACTCAATCCATAACCTACCATGCCATGCCCCTAAACATGCCCTAAAAAAACGCACGCAACATCCCTATAATGTCTTATGCACAAGCACAAGAAATTTACAATCATATTGTGACGGGAGGGCACATGGAACCCAGAAGTCCTTGTCTAAGTTACCCTGTGCCATCCTGGTACTGATTACCTCCGGAGATGTACTGTCTGGTCACCTAGGCTGACTTAACCACTTCCCACCCGGCCAATGCATATATACGGCCGGGTGGGAGCCGTCTACTCCTGATAGGACGTTCAGGAACGTCCTTCAGGAGGAGCGGGATCGCGCGCGCAGCGGCGCGATCCCGATGTGCTCGTGTCACCCGGACACGGCACATCTTAGATCGGCAGGAGGGCTCTGTGATTGGCCCTCCTGATCACATGACGGCCGTGTCCAATCACGGCCGTCATGTGATGTAAACAAACAGCCGGTTGCTGGGCAATCGGCTCTCCTCTCCTCACACGGAAGTCACCGCTGAGGAGAGGAGAGCAGAACGCTGCAGCCGGCTGATGATCAGTGAGTATGGGCTGCTTTTTACAGCTTTTTACTCACTGATCATCAGTGTAGTGTAAACACACAACACACCACACAGTACAAACACAGTCCCCACATATGTCCCCAAAACACACATGTCCCCAAATAATAAAAACACATGTCCCTAATAATAAAAACATGTCCCCCACATATGTCCCACTAAAATCACATGTCCCAATGATCACCTGCACACATATGTACATAATCATTTGCGTACATATGTCCGTGATCACACAAACCAATTATTATACACTTAACTGAATTTTTTTTTACCAAAAACATGTAGCAGAATACATTTTGGCTTAAATTTATGACAAAATTTGATTTTATTGGATTTCTTTTCAAATAGAAAAAAGAAAATATTGTTTTTCTTCCAAATTTCCGCTTTTTTTGCGCTTATATCGCAAAAAAAAAAAAAAAAAACGGAGTCGTGAATAAATAACACCAAAATAAAGCTCTATTTGTGCGAACAAAATGATAACAATTTCATTTGGGTACAGTGTAGCACGACCGCGCAATTGTCACTGAAAGCGCTAGAGCGCTGAAAGCTGAAAATTGGGCTGGGAAGGAAGGGGGCGAAAGTGCCCTGTATTGTAGTGGTTAAAGAGGGATTCCACCAAAAAAAAAAAATATTAAAAGCCAGCAGCTATAAATACTACAGCTGCTGATCTTTAATAAATGGACACTCACCTGTCCCGGGGTCCAGCAATGCCGGCAGCCGAGGCCGATCGACCGCTCGGACCTCGGCTGCTGCCGCCACCGTTCCAAGTGAGGGAATCAGGAAGTGAATGCGAATCGGCTTCACTTCCCGGTTCCCTACTGCGCATGCGCGAGTCACGCGGCGCAATAGGAAATCTCCGCGCTGTCACTGGGACCCGTGTGTGTCCCAGCAGACAGCGCGGCAGGGCAGGAAATGGCGTAGACTCCCACGGGAGTCTATGCCCGGAAGTGGGCGTAAATACCTGTCTTTGACAGGTATCTCCACCCCCCTCCCCCCTGAAAGGTGTCAATTGTGACACCAGAGGGGGGGGAGGGTACCGATTAGCGGAAGTTCCAGTTTAGGGTGGAATCCCGCTTTAAGTGCTGGGGTAATTAACATGTTAATTATGGAATTGTATTTTAAGTTGTTGCTATAGGGGAGGGGGGAGTATCCATGAGCAGCTCTACCTCATTATCTAACCCCCTTGTGTTCAAAGTGTATAAAAGCCTGAATTACAGTGGTGTGAAAAAGTGTTTGCCCCCTTCCTCATTTCCTGTTCCTTTGCATGTTTGTCACACTTAAGTGTTTCGGAACATCAAACCAATTTAAACAATAGTCAAGGACAACACAAGTAAACACAAAATGCAATTTGTAAATGAAGGTGTTTATTATTAAAGGTGAAAAAAAATCCAAACCATCATGGCCCTGTGTGAAAAAGTGATTGCCCCCCTTGTTAAAACATACTATAACTGTGGTTGTCCACACCTGAGTTCAATTTCTCTAGCCACACCCAGGCCTGATTATTGCCACACCTGTTCACAATCAAGGCATCACTTAACCACTTTCAGACCGGACCATTTTGCTGGTAAATGACCAGAGGTCTTTTTACAATTTGGCACTGCGCTGCTTTAACTGGTAATTGCGCGGTCATGCAATGTTGTACCCAAACAAAATTTGCGTCCTTTTCTTCCCACAAATGGAGCTTTCTTTTGATGGTATTTGATTGCCTCTGCGATTTTTATTTTTTGCGATATAAACGTAAAAAGACTGCAAATTTTGAAAAAAAATGATATTTTCTACTTTTTGTTATTAGAAAAATCCAATAAACTCAATTTTAGTCATACATTTAGGCCAAAATGTATTCAGCCACATGTCTTTGGTAAAAAAAAAAGTCAATAATTGTATATTTATTGGTTTTCACAAAAGTTGTCACATCTACAAACTAAGGTACGTTTTCTGAAATTTACGCAGCTTTTAGTTTACGACTGCCTATCTCATTTCTTGAGGTGCTAAAATGGCAGGGAAGTACAAAACCCCCCCAAATGACCCCATTTTGGAAAGTAGACCCCCTAAGGAAATTGATAAGAGGCATGTTGAGCCCATTGAATATTTTATTTTTTTGCCTCAAGCGATTGAATAATGACAAAAAAAAAAATTGTTTTTTGTTTACACAAAGTTGTCACTAAATGATATATTGCTCATACACATGCTATGGGCATATGTGAAATGACACCCCAAAATAAATTCTGCTGCTTCTCCTGAGTACGGGGATACCACATATGTGGTACTTTTTGGGAGCCTAGCCGCGTACGGGGCCCCGAAAACCAAGCACCGCCTTCAGGCTTTCTAAGGGCGTAAATTTTTGATTTCACTTCTCACTACCTATTACAGTTTTGAAGGCCATAAAATGCCAAGATGGCACAAAACCCCCACAAATGACCCCATTTTAGAAAGTAGACACCCCAAGTTATTTGCTGAGAGGCATTTTGAGTTCATGGAATATTTTATATTTTGCCACAAGTTGCGGGAAAATTACAAACTTTTTTTTTTTTTCACAAAGTTGTCACTAAATGATATATTGCTCACGCATGCCATGGGCATATGTGAAATGACACCCCAAAATAAATTCTGCTGCTTCTCCTGAGTACGGGGATACCACATATGTGGGACTTTTTGGGAGCTTAGCCGCGTACGGGGCCCCGAAAACCAAGCACCGCCTTCAGGCTTTCTAAGGGCGTTACAGTTTTGAAGGCCATAAAATGCCAAGATGGCACAAACCCCCCCCCAAATGACCCCATTTTGGAAAGTAGACACCCCTAAATTTAGGGGTACACTAGTGAGACTAGGTAATAAATGGCGGGTGCCCTGAAACTATAAAAAAATAACTAACCAACCAGCGTCACCTGTAACAGTTATATGGTGATCACTGGTGAAAGGGTTAACTAGGGGGCAATCAGGGGGCTTTATGCGGTAGTATATGGGGGTCCCTGGCGCTATAAAAAGCTGCGGCGAACCTAAATACCTACCTGCCTAACTAGCGTCACCTGTGACACTAATACAGCGATCAGAAAAACGATCGCCTATTAGGCTGGGTTCACACTGGAGCGATGCGGGAACGCCACGAATCCGCGGCGGGTTCCCGCATCACATGCCTCCCGGCGGCAGTTCACACTGCCCTATGCGAACTGCTGGGAGTGTCAGTGAAATGTTAATGACACCCCCAGATCAGTTCGCATATCGCAGTGCGATCTGCAAACTCGGATCGCATGGTGTGAACACCCATGCGATCCGATTCTGCTGCGGGCCAAAAAAAGGGTCCCGTGCGAATTTACGGCGGGTGCGGCGGGTGCGGCGAATGGCTGAACTCGAATCGCACAGAGATCGGATGTGATTTCGGATGTGGTAAGGGGGTACATTAGAACTAAAGGGGGCTAACCCTAACTGCCCTAACAGTTATTACAGTCACAAATGACACCAATGCAAAAAAAAAAAATAAAAAAAAAAATAAAAAATTACATTGGTGTCACTGTGACTGGGGGGCAGGGGTAATTGGGGGGTGATCGGGGGTGAAGGGGGGGTGAGAGTGTGCCTGGCATGTTCTACTGTGTAGTGTCGTGTTGGTGCAATTCACCGATCCTCTCTCCTCGGTGTCGGAACGAAAAATACCGACACAGAGGAGAGATTACATCACTTCCTCTCCTGTGTTTACATTACAGGAGAGGAAGTGATGTCACGGGGGATTTCTATTCGTCGGGAGCGATCGCGAGGGGGTGGCCATGAATGAATGGCCGCCCCCTCATCCCGGATCGCTCCCGTGCGAATACCGACCGCCGCAGGCACCGGGCGGGGGCCCGATCGGGCCCCCGACCCGCGGGAAGGCAGGGACGTACATGTACGCCCGTATGCCTGCCCGTGCCATGCTGTCGACGTACATCGTCGTGCAGCGGTCGGGAAGTGGTTAAACAATTCAGTACTGGGCACTTATATGCCTTCATGCCCAGACCAATTTTCAGTTTTCAGCGCTGTCGCACTTTGAAGGACAATTGCGCGGTCATGCAACACTTTACCCAAATTATATTTTTATCATCTTGTTCCCACAAATAGAGCTTTTATTTTGCTGGTATTTGATCACCTCTACGGTTTTTATTTTCTGCTAAACAAATAAAAAAAAAGACCAAAAATGTTTCTGTTACAAAACGTAAGTTTTCTCCTTCACTGATAGGCACTGATGGGCACTGATAAGGCAGCACTGATGGGCACAGATGAAGTGGCACCAATAAGGTGGTACGGATGGGCACTAATATGCGGCACGGATGGGCACTGAAAGGCGGCAAGGATGGGCACTGAAAGGCGGCACAGATGGGTACTGATAGGCGGCACTGATGTACACTAATAAATGGTACCGATGGATGTCAATCAGTGCCAAACAATAATGCATGCCAATCAGTGATGCCCATTTTGGGCACTGATTGGCATCCATTGTGGGTACTGATTGGCATCCCTGGTGGTCTGGTGGTCTAGGGCAGCATACCTGGTGGTGACTAGTGGTGGCATCCCGGGTGGCCCTGGTGGTACAGTGCGGACATCCTCGGGTGGGGCTGTGCTAATAATCGTCAGGGGAGCAGCCGATCAGCTCTCCTCTACTCGTGTCCGACAGAAGCAAGTGAGGAAAAGCCAGTGAACGGCTCTTCCTTTTTATATTGTGATCAGCCAAGATTGGACACGGCTGATCACATGGTAAAGAGTCTCCGTCAGAGACTCCTTACCTAGATCGGAGTTGCGGTGTGGCAACCCCAGGGGAGCGCACCGGCTTGATATCCTGGCGACGTCATATGACGTCCGGTCAGGATATTGAAACCACTTTGCCGCCCGTCATTTTGCTATATGGCGGCCGGCAAGTTGTTAAGAGCTACGGGCGTTAGTGATGTCGCTTCTGCCCTGCAATAGCATGGAGCCGGGTGGGGGCTCCATACCACAGAGGGGACAGGTCTCAGATCGCCTGCTCCGCTGGTCCGGGTAAGAGGCGGAGGGCACCAGAGCACGGCGGGAGGGTGGGCCTCTCCCGCCAACGATAAAAGTGATCTCCCAGGGAATCCGCCGCTGAGACCACTTTTATCTTAAAGCGGACCACCCACTGAAGAAGAAGGAGATACTGAGGTTATGGCAGCTAGCTGGCTGCCATAACAACGATATTCCACTTCAAAGTGCCGCCGTATAATGACAGCGGGCGGTCTGTAAGTGGTTAAAAATATTAAAGTTATATAAGAATACAAAGTGAGGAGATGATCATTTGTGCTGGCATTATCTTACTTGTACACTTGTTTTAATAAAGGTTTATCTGCACTCTTTGGAGCGTTTTTATCTTTTCATTTATATGCCAACATATAAATGAGGCATTGCAGTAGATTTGGAGGTCCACTCTCTCTGGGATACCTGAGATACCTCAGGTTGTCTGGAGGCCACCTCTCTCTGGTAAGGCAGAAGACATGTTTTGCCCCACCCTCTATGATTAAGCCCCTTGGGTGGGGTGAAACATGTCAGAGGAGTGTAGTCAGGAGGAGCTTAGGCCTAGGCTGAAGGTGTATCTTCACCATTCTGTACACCTTCTGTCTTGAACGCTGACACGCATTTGTGCTTTGGACTGCAAGGGGAGGTTTGTATTATCAGCAAAGGTCCTGATAGGAATCCTGGTGGAATTGTGCACATGTACAATAGTGTATATAGTTATTAACATACATCTAGATGAATGTCGCAGCAAATTCCCATTGCAGGGGTACCTGGGGATGATGTTGTGTCTGTCATTGTGTCGAAGACCTAGAGACAAGATCTGCTGTGATGAGGAAACCCTCCAGCTGTTACCCAACTATCCTGGAATGCAGACCTAGTTATCTGGCACTGTTCATGCGAGATATTAACCTCTTAAGCCCCCAGGGACCAATTTGCAGCCAAAGGACCAGGCCCCTTTTTGCGATTCGGCACTGCGTCGCTTTAACTGACAATTGCGCGGTCGTGCAACGTGGCTCCCAAACAAAATTGGCGTCCTTTTTTTCACGCAAATAGAGCTTTCTTTTGGTGGTATTTGATCACCCCTGCGGTTTTTATTGTTTGCGCTATAAACAAAAACAGAGCGACAATTTTGAAAAAAAGGCAATATTTTTTTACTTTTTGCTATAATAAATAAATATAAAAATATATAAAAAAAACACTTTTTTTTCTCTCAGTTTAGGCCGATACGTATTCTTCTACATATTTTTGGTTAAAAAAAAAATCACAATTAGCTATTATTGATTGGTTTGCGCAAAAGTCATAGCGTTTACAAAATAGGGGATAGTTTTATAGCATTTTTATTAATATATATTTTTTTTTTTACTAGTAATGGCGGCGATCTGCGTTTTTTATTGTGACTGCGACATTATGGCGGACACATCAGACATTTTTGACCCTTTTTTTGGAACCATTGTCATTTATATAGCAATCAGTGCTATTTAATTCATACCCCTTCAAATGTCCCACATTTTGTCAGGTTACAACCAAAAACTTAAATGTATTTCATTGGGATTTTATGTGATAGACCAAAGGGGCACATCATTGTGAAGTGGAAAGAAAATGATAAATGGTTTTACATTTTTTTTTATTAATACATATGTGAAAAGTGGTCCGGCGGGAAGATTGGAGTGCAACACGGCATTCTAAGTCCGCCGTACTTTCGGATCAAAAAAGTATGCCGGAGGCTACACACGCGGGGATTGTTTGGCGGACTTGAGTTTGCCAGACTTTTCCACCGGATTGTTTGATCGTGTGTACACGGCATAAGCGTGTCAGGACCCTACAGGGTAAAAGGACCATGCAAAAAAAAGCCGCAGATGGACTCTGGTGGCAAGAAAGCGCCATGAGGCGATTCAGTTTGCATAGGTAGCGCTATACAAGTCACTCACTCACTGGGGTGGAGGAAGAAGAAAGCCGTCATTGAAACAAAGCCATAAGAAGTCCTGTTTGCAGTTGGCAAGAAGCCATATGGGGGGGACACAGCAAACATGTGGAAGAAGGTGATCTGGTCAGATGAGGCCAAAATTCAACTTTTTTTTTCTCCTAAAAGCAAAAGTCTATGTGTGGGGGGAAAACTAACACTGCCCATCACCCTGAACAAACCACCCCAACCGTGAGACATGGTGGTGGCAGCATCATGTGGTGGGGATGCTTTTCTTCAGCAGGGACAGGGAAGCTGGTCACAGTTGATGGGAAGATGGATGGAGACAAATACAAGGCAATCTTAGAAGAAAACCTGTTGGAGTCGGCAAAAGAGTTGAGACCGGGGCGGAGGTTCACCTTCCAGCAGGACAACGACCCGAAACATCCAGCCGGAGCTACAATGGAATGGTTTAGATCAAAGCCTATTCATGTGTTAGCCCTTGTACACACGGTCGAAGAATCCGTCGGAATGTGTCCTATCGGACCGTGTTGTCGGATAATCCGACTGTGTGTGGTCTGCATCGGACTGATTCCATCGGAATATCCATCGGACCCAATTTTCCAACTTGTTGGAAATATTTTCCGACCAACTGGTTCGATTGGACATACTCCGATCATGTGTAGAGAATTCCGATCGGACAAAGTGCCACGCATGCTCAGATCAAATTCCTACATCAAAGCTATTGGCTACTAGCGTAAACGTAGTCCCATCGTAACGAAATTACATCATCACAATCGGAAGAAGCTTGCTATTGGGGACACACGGTAGGGGAGAGGACCGCCAATGGGGGACATAAAAAGAAGAGGATCGGGACTGCTCTGTGTAAAACCATTACACAGAGCAGGTAAGTATCCACTTAAGGACCGCCGTATTGCCATTATACGTCATCGCAATGGCACAGGCAGGCACAAGCACGTACATGTACGTGCTTGCCTTCCAGAGGGTGGGGGGTCCGCTGGATACGGCGGTCCGGTTCGCTTCAGGAGCGATCTGAGATGAGGGGATGGCCGTTGGTTTCTGGCCACCCCCTCTCGATCGCTCCTGGCCAATGAGAAGCTTCCTCCCACTGTGTATTGTATACACAGGCAGGGAGGAAGTGATGTCATTCTCCTCGGGGCGGTCTTTTTGACCGGACTACGAGGAGAAGACAAAGTAAGTGTGCACCAAACACCAAACACTACACTGACATGTAGGTACACACAGGCACACAAACCCCCCCCCCGATCCCCCCCGCCCCCCACCCCCACAGTCACAGTGTCACTGATTGCAGTGATCATTTATTTACTGATCACTGCATTCAGTGTCAGTTGTAACAGTAAAAACTGTCAGGGCAGTTAGTGTTAGGTCCAGGGTAGCCCCCTACCACCCCCCAATAAAAGTTTAACCCCCTGATTGCCCCTAGAGTTAACCCTTTCACCCCCTTTTGCCAGTGTCACTAAGCCATCATTTTTCTGATTGCTGCATTAGTGTCACTAGTGCCGCAAGGTAGCTAGTTTTTTTTTTAGGTTCACCGCCAGGTTTTTATAGCGCTAGGTACCCCGATATTCTACCCAATAATGGTTTTAACCCCCTGATTGCCCCTAGTTAACCCTTTCACCCCCTTTTGCCAGTGTCACTAAGCCATCATTTTTCTGATCGCTGCATTAGTGTCACTAGTGCTGCAAGGTAGCTAGTTTTTTTTTTTAGGTTCACCGCCAGGTTTTTATAGCGTTAGGTACCCCCATATACTACCCAATAATGGTTTTAACCCCCTGATTGCCCCTAGTTAACCCTTTCACCAGCGATCACAGTATAAGTGTCACTGGTGACGCTGGTTAGCCAGTTAGTTATTTAGGTTCCCCGTCAGGTTTTTATATAGCGCCAGGGACCCCCATATACTACCTAATAAAAATTTGAACCCCCTGATTGCCCCTAGTTAACCCTTTCACCGGTGATCACCGTATAAGTGTTACGGGTGACTCTGGTTAGTTTACTTTTTATAGCATTAGGGCACCCACCATTTATTACCCAATAAAGGTTTAACCCCCTGATCACCCGGCGGGTGATATGAATTAGGTTTTAGGGTCAGGGTCTGCGTCACCCCAGGCAGTGCTAGGTTAGTGCCAGTACCGCTAACACCCACAGGCAAAGCATAAACCTCCCGTAGTGGTATAGAATCTGAACAGATCAATATCTGATCTGATCAGATCTATACTAGCATCCCCAGCAGTTTAGGGTTCCAAAAAAACACATTGTTAGCGGGATCAGCCCAGATACCTGCTGGCACCTGCGTTTTGCCCCTCTGCCCAGCCCACCGAAGTGCAGTATCGATCGATCACTGTCACTTACAAAACACTAAATACATAACTGCAGCGATCGCAAAGTCAGGCCTGATCCCTGCGATCGCTAACCGTTTTTTTGGTAGCGTATTATATTTAAATCCGGAAGGCATTGCTTGGTTTTCGGGGTCCCGTATGTAACTAGGCTCCCAAAAAGTCCCCCACATGTGGTATCCCCGAGAAGCAGCAGAATGTATTTTGGGGTGTAATTTCACTTATGCCCATAGCATGTGTGAGCAATATATCATTTAGTGACAACTTTGTGCAAAAAAAAAAAAAAAAATTGTAAAATTCCTGCAACTTGTGGCAAAATATAAAATATTTCATGGACTCAACATGCCTCTCAGTAAATAGCTTGGGGTATCTTCTTTCCAAAATGGGGTCATTTGGGGGGGGTTTGTGTTATTTTGGCATTTTATGGCCTTCGAAACTGTGATAGGTAGTGAGGAGTGAAATCAAAAATTTGCACCCTTAAGCCCCGTACACACTATCAGATTGTCTGCTGAGTTTTTCCTTCAGATTTACCAAAACCATGTAGTAGAAGGGCCTGCCTGATTGCATACACATTGAAACTCCTAAGGTTTGACCTCATATTATATGGTTTTGGTAAATCTGAAGGAAAAACTCAGCAGACAATCTGATAGTGTGTACAGAGCTTTAGAAACCCTGAAGGCAGTGATTGGCTTTCGGGGGGGTGCCGTACGCAGCTAGACTCCCAAAAAGTCCCACATATGTGGTATCCCCGCACTCAGGAGAAGCAGCAGAATATATTTTGGGGTGCAATTCCACATATAACTATGGCATGTGTGAGCAATATATCATTTAGTGACAACTTTTTGTAAACTTTTTTTTTGTGTCATTATTCAATCACTTGGGACAAAAAAAAATATTCAATGGGCTCAACATGCCTCTCCACAACTTCCTTGGGGTGTCTACTTTCCAAAATGGGGTCATTTTGGGGGGTTTTGTGCTATTTTGGCATTTTATGGCCTTCGAAACTGTGATAGGTAGTGAGGAATGAAATCAAAAATTTGCACCCTTAGAAATCCTGAAGGCAGTGATTTGTTTTCGGGGTGCCGTACGCAGCTAGACTCCCAAAAAGTCCCACATATGTGGTATCCCCGCACTCAGGAGAAGCAGCAGAATATATTTTGGGGTGCAATTCCACATATAACTATGGCATGTGTGAGCAATATATCATTTAGTGACAACTTTTTGTAAACTTTTTTTTTTTGTGTGTCATTATTCAATCACTTGGGACAAAAAAAAATATTCAATGGGCTCAACATGCCCCTCAGCAATTTCCTTGGGGTGTCTACTTTCCAAAATGGGGTCATTTGGGGGGGTTTGTACTGCCCTGCCATTTTAGCACCTCACGAAATGAGATAGGCAGTCATAAATTAAAAGCTGTGTTAATTCCAGAAAATGTACTCTAGTTTGTAGACGCTATAACTTTTGCGCAAACCAATAAATATACGCTTATTGATATTTTTTTTACTAAAAACATGTGGCTGAATAAATTTTGCCCTAAATGTTTGACTAAAATTGAGTTTATTCGATTTTTCTTATAACAAAAAGTAGAAAATATCATTTTTTCTCAAAATTTTCGGTCTTTTTCCATTTATATCGCAAAAAATAAAAATCGCAGAGGCAATCAAATACCATCAAAAGAAAGCTCTATTTGTGGGAAGAAAATTACGCAAATTTCGTTTGGGTACAACATTGCATGACCGCGCAATTACCAGTTAAAGCAGTGCAGTGCGAAATTGTAAAAAGACCTCTGGTCCTTAGGGTGTTAATTGGTCCGGGGCTGTAGTGGTTATACCACGTTTGCTTTAAAAAAAAAATGGAAGCATTTACAATCACGTTAAATGTCTTTGCAAGCTCAAATATTTTCTTGTAAAAGTGGCAGTGACAACATCACTGTACTGTACATTGCCATGTGCAGAGAGCAGTGCTGTGGGAGGGACCTATGAGGGCCCCCCCCCCACTACAGGCTGCCCGCATAGAAAATGACAGGAGGGGGCGGAGACAAGACCAGCCCCCCTGCACAAGGAGAGAGAGCAGCAGTGAGTGGTCTTTATTGCAGAGGGAAAGTCTCACACTGGATGATTGCACAGATCTGGAAGAAATACACAAAGATCACCGAGATTCAAGAAGAAGACACACGAGGAATGGATTTAGACCATATTTGCAGATTCTGGAGTTCAGCTTTATTTGGTAGCCCAAGCAGTAAGATTTGAGGTTTAATGTTTCTTAGAGTAGGATATATACATAATTGTTTTATTGATAGTGATCATTAGCATATGATACTTACAGCTTTGTAAAAGTCTTCTTCCTCTACCAATCAATAAACGGCCAATAGAATGCGATGTACAGGATATGTGTGTAATGCAGTCACTACTAATATCTTCTTCGGTTATATCTCAGGAACCCCTGAACCCAGAGAGCTCCAACATGAGGTCAGGAGGACTAAGACATCAGCACTTGGCCCTACACTCTTCCTTATCCATTATGGTGGTGACTAGGGCGGACTGACCATTCGGGCACTCGGGCATTGCCCGAGGGCCCCATGCCACTAAGGGGCCCCATCAGGGTTGCCAGCCTCGATAAAACCAGGGACAGTATGTAAAAATCTGTGTTTTTAAAAAAATTCGAAGATTATAGCTGCCCCGCATCTCCAGTACCTTTTCAGTGTGTGTATGTGTATTCTGTGTGTGTATACTGTGTGTGTCTGTGTGTGTATACTTTATGTGTGTTTATACTGTGTGGCCCCAATTATCTATTGCCTGGGGGCCCCATAATCTCCTATTGCCCGGGGGCCCCCATAATCTCCTATTGCCCAGGGGCCCCATAATCTTCTCCTATTGCCCGGGGGCCCCATGAGTTGTCAGTCCGCCCCTGAGTGGTGACAAACAACACATTCCTCATGAAAAGTTGGTATTTGCATATTACATTTGTTACATCAGGGCTCCCGGGGCCCTCCAGAACACAACTGAATATACTGTATGTGCTGGTAGTGATAGGGATACAGGATACTGGAGGCTCTTACAGCAAAATATTATAATGCTGGTACATCACATTTTTCTTATATATGCAAACTTACTCAAGATTTTTACATTTGTAAGAATTTTATACAATAAAAAATGTTATAAAACATATACAGTGCCTTGCGAAAGTATTCGGCCCCCTTGAACTTTTCAACCTTTTGCCACATTTCAGGCTTCAAACATAAAGATATAAAATTTTTATTTTTTGTGAAGAACCACCAAGTGGGACACAATTGTGAAGTGGAACAAAATCTATTGGATTTTTGAAACTTTTTTAACTAACTTTTTTGGTCCATGTCTCCCCAGCTTTCTTTGGTCCATGTGTCCCCGTTTCTCTTTGGTCCGTGTCTCCCCAGCTCTCTTTGGTCTGTGTGTCCCCGGCTCTCTTTGGTCCGTGTGTCCCCGGCTCTCTTTGGTCCATGTCTCCCCAGCTTTCTTTGGTCCGTGTGTCTCCGTTTCTCTTTGGTCCATGTGTCCCCGGCTCTCTTTGGTCCATGTGTCCCCGGCTTTCTTTGGTCCGTGTATCCCTGGCTCTCTTTGGTCCGTGTGTCCCCGGCCCTCTTTGGTCCATTTGTCCCCAGCTCTCTTTGGTCCGTGTGTCCCCATTTCTCTTCGGTCCGTGTCTCCCCAGCTTTCTTTGGTCCGTGTGTCCCCGCTTCTCTTTGGTCCATGTCTCCCCAGCTTTCTTTGGTCCTTGTGTCCCCATTTCTCTTTGCTCCTTGTCTCCCCAGCTTTCTTTGGTCCGTGTGTCCCCGCTTCTCTTTGGTCCATGTCTCCCCAGCTTTCTTTGGTCCGTGTGTCCCCAGCCCTCTGTGGTTCGTGTGTGTCCCTGTGTGTCTCCGGCTCTCTGTGGTCCATGTGTCCTTGGCCCTCTGTGGTCCGTATGTGTCCCTGTGTGTCCCCTGGCTCTCTGCAGTCCTTGTGTCCCCCAGCTGTCTGCGGTCGGTGTGTCCCCCAGCTCTCTGTGGTCCGTGTGTCCCCAGGATCTCTACGGTGTTCCCTGGCTCTCTGCGGTCCCTGTGTCTCTATAGCTCTTGCTTTGGGCAGCTGTCCATGGAAAAAAAAATTAGATTTTGGCTTGGCAGCCTCGCACGTTGATTGTTAATGTAACACAGGAGGAGAATAGTTGTAATACATCAGTGACTAATCCCCTCCTATGACAGGTAGAATGATGTACAGATGTTTAATGAAGTGAAGGGGTGATGGGTCATTGCTGATAGCAGTTTGAATGGATTGGAGCGTTGAGGAGTACAAGGGTTACCAATAAACTCTCTGCACACCACTACACTAAGGGAGGAGACGCTTTGTTCCTGCATTGCCGGCTTACGCTTTAATCCCCCCCCCCCCCCCCCCGGCAGATCAATAACTTGTCAATATAATTTTAGAATTGTGGGAAATCCACACAAACATTGGTGGGTCATACAAACTCCATGCAGGTCCTTACTGAGGGTATTCTGCCCCCCCCCCCCATGACCCAGTAAAGGGAAAACTCCACGGGTTCAGTGGAGCACATTTTTTAAAGACACAGAGACATAGAATGATTTTCTAATACTTCTTTTCAAAATGAATATAGCTTCCCTCCACCCGCTCGGCTTTTTGCAGAGATGTCCCAAGCCCGGTCTTCTTCCTAATTAAAGAAGCATCATCAAGAGCTAATAGAGAGGGATCAATGCTCTCCTGAGTCTGTACTTACTGGCAATGATTCTCATGGGGTGGGGCAGTCTAGTAGCTGGCCCGAGGCATCATGGGAGATTCCCACGCTGTTATAGTTATTCAGTTCATTCAATAGGAAGCTTCAATGTAACGTTATGTTCAATGTACCACAACTTTTCTTGTTGAATGAAGGAGGTTTTCCTAGATCCAGTCCCTACTCCTCCATGAAAGATTCAGTTCCCTTATAAGTTTCCTGCAGCTGACTACTTCTCTTTTTTTTAAACATCTCTTAGTGCAGATTTTTTTTTTTTTTTTCAAGTAACAATACAAGTTATGCTTTGGCGTATTATGTCAAAATAGCATTAATGTACTGTTCTCACATTAGTAACATCATTTACAGTATGATAATACATATAGAGCATGTGGGCCCAGTATATAAGTACTTTTGGTTGGGGACATGGTGTGCCAAAAGTGATCCAAGAAAGTATGGATGTGTAAGAAATGGTGGGCCAAAAGTATTCCACGAAAGTATAGAGAATGGAAACACGGTGAGCCAATAGTAATCCAAGACAGTAAAGAGGTTGGAGACACGCTGAGCCAAAAGGAATCCAGGAAAGTATAAAGGTTGGAGACAAACGGAGGCAAAAGTGATCGAAGAAAGTATAGAGGTTGGAGGGAGACCTGGAGAGCCAAAGATGATCTAAGAAAGTATAGCGGAGGGAGAAATGATGATCCAAGAACATATAGAGGTTGGAAGGAGAACTGGTGAGCCAAAAGTGATTTAAGAAAGTATAGAAGTTGGAGAGATGATGATTCAAGAAAGTATAGAGGTTGGAGACATGACAATCCAAGAAAGTATAGAGGTTGGAGAGATGACGATCCAAGAAAGTATTGAGGTCGGAAACATGACAATACAAGAAAATATAGAGGTCGGAGACATGACGATCCAAGAAAGTATAGAGGTTGGAGACATGATGATACAAGAAAGTATTGAGGTTGGAGACATGACGATACAAGAAAATATAGAGGTTGGAGACATGACGATACAAGAAAGTATAGAGGTTGGAGACATGACGATACAAGAAAGTATAGAGGTTGGAGACATGACGATACAAGAAAGTATTGAGGTTGGAGACATGACGATACAAGAAAGTATAGAGGTTGGAGACATGACGATACAAGAAAGTATAGCGGTTGGAGATGCTCTCTGCCACACTGGTTACAGTGAGCCAACACTAAATTTACATCAGCACACATGTAGCACCCTCCTAGATGGGTGCTAGGATTATGTAAAGTTCCTTTTCTCAGAGATAATAATATGCTGCATATTATTTAAACCATTTCAGCTCCGGAAGGTTTTACCCCTTTTAACCCCCTTCATGAATAGGTACCGTATTTATCGGCGTATAACACGCACCCCAAGTTTAGGAGGGAATTTTAAGGAAAAAAAACTTTTAGGAGGGAAGTTTAAAGGGGGGAAAAAAAAAAAACCTTACGTTTATATGCCCATCAGTGTCATCTGCAGCCTTGTCCACCATTGCAGCCTTGTTTATTTTGCTATTTGTTTTATTTTTTTAAAATGCCGCCACCGATATACAGAGCCGGATGTGTATCTCGGCGGCGTGCAGTAGTTCTCGGCGGGCCTCCGGTGCCTTCGGCTCTTCTCGGCAGCCGAAAGCTGCCGAGAACGGCCGAAGGTGGCCGAAAGTCGCCTTGAAGAGCCGAAGGCGGCTAAAAGCCGCCCAGAGGCTCAGAATTTCGGGGGAATCAGCGTATAACACGCACCCACAATTTTCCCCTGCTTTTAAGGGGAAAAAAAGTGCGTGTTATACGCCGATGAATACGGTAATTTTTTTTGTTATTCAGCACTACGCTACTTTAACTGGTAATTGCACGGTCATGCAACGCTGTACCCAAATTACATTTAGATCTTTTTTTTCACACAAATAGAGCTTTCTTTTGGGGGGAAAAAAATCAAATGTTGTCATAAATGTAGGCCAACATGTATTCTTTGGTAAAAAAAAAGTCCCAATGAGTGTCTATATTAATTGGTTTGCATGAAGGTTATAGTATGTAAAAAATATGGTATATATAATGCCTTGAAAAAGTATTCCTACCCATTGAAATTTTTCACGTCATGTTACAACCAAAAACGTAAATTAATTTTATTGGGATTTTATGTGATAGATCAACACAAAGTGGCACATCATTGTGAAGTGGAAGGAAAATGATACATTTTTTTTGTAACATTTTTTTACAAATAAAGATGTGAAAAGTGTGGCGTTGTATTTGTATGGCGCCCTCCGGAGTCAATATTTGTAGAACCCCCTTTCTCTGTAATTACAGCTGCAAGTATTTTTGGGGATGTCTCTACCAGCTTTGCACATTGGAGGTTCTATTAACACCTCTGCCTCCAATGAAACCAGAAGGTTCTAGTAACGCCTCTGCCTCCAATGAAACCAGAAGGTTCTAGTAACGCCTCTGCCTCCAATGAAACCAGAAGGTTCTAGTAACGCCTCTGCCTCCAATGAAACCAGAAGGTTCTAGTAACGCCTCTGCCTCCAATGAAACCAGAAGGTTCTAGTATTGTCTCTGCGTCCAATCAAACCAGAAGGTTCCAGTAACACCTCCAATGAAACCAGAAAGTTCTAGTATTGCCTCTGCCTCCAATGAAACCAGAAGGTTCTAGTATTGCCTCTGCCTCCAATGAAACCAGAAGGTTCTAGTAGCGCCTCTGCCTCCAATGAAACCAGAAGGTTCTAGTATTGCCTCTGCCTCCAATGAAACCAGAAGGTTCTAGTAGCGCCTCTGCCTCCAATGAAACCAGAAGGTTCTAGTATTGCCTCTGCCTCCAATGAAACCAGACAGGAATTGCAATATATGGTTCTTCACAGCTTTCTTTGTACAATCAATGACTTCTCTGGAGAGCTGTCAACAAAATGCCCAAAATGTAACCAAACACAACCTACTTTGACCCACTGTATCTGGTCTTGCCGAGACATATCCAACTTCTGGACACTACATAAGATCTTTCCCCGCTAAGACGATACCCATCGACCCCCCCATGCTCCTGTTTTCCATCCATGATATTCAATAAACTAATTCTGTTCAAAGTCAAAGAACACCGGCCAGAGGCTCGGAATGGCTACATATCTGCCTCTTGATGGCCAGATGATGAATGATGTGGGACTGGATCTCCACTTGTTCTCCAACCATCCATGGATGTAAAGTGAGACCTCCAGCGCCTACTTCTCCGTGAAAAACTGGACACTGAAGCACAAAACACTATACACACCGAACGCTTCTTCAAGAGATGGAAACTACTAAAGAAGAAAACTTTTTTTTTTGGAAGAGTTAAAATTTAACTGAAAACCCAGAGGCCCAATCACAACAGGAGTTGGATAGGAGGGGTCCCATTGCCTCCGTTTTTCAGCTGCTGCGGGAGGAAAATATAGAGAATTGTTTCCTCTATATGCCGCCCCTCCTATCCAGATGTACAGGGGGCCATACCCCTGGAAGCATAGGGCTGAGTGGCAATTGTGACCCCTGTACATTCTCCTCTGATTGGAGGGTACATTTCCAAATGTTGATAAATATTTAACTGTAAGTAATGACTACATGGAGCCCAGAAGGCACAAATTGTGGTCGTTTATTTCCTTTGGGGCCAAATTTGTATGCACCCCCTATTCATGTGTCCGGCGCCCCTTTCAGGGCACCAGGCGTGTGAATTACAGCGCCAGGGTTTGTTTGTTTTTAAGCACCTGATTGGAGCCAGAGGCTCTAAAAGGCTTCAAAATAGGGTGGGCTCGGGGAGCAGAGGATGCTGTCAGAAACCATGAAATCAGACTGGGACAGAAGTACAGTTAAATCACACTTGTTTAATAATAAAAGTAAAAAGAACAAACGTAGTCAAAAACATAGCCAAAGCTCAGTAACCGGAATGGATAGTCAGCCAAGCCAGAAGTCAGGGACCAATGTAGTGGAACAGCAAGCAGGATCTAGAGCCAGAAGGGATGTCAGCCAAGCCAGTTTTTAAACAGGAACGCAGGATATAGTCTCTTGTGAGGTTGACCAAGGCGAAGGGAGAGATCCTCTAGGCTGATCGGCTTAAGTAGGCAGGACTGATGAGCAGGATATCATCAATAGCTGAGTAACTGTGGAGAGAGATAGAAGCTGGCAATTAGCTGACAGCTGAGCGTCCAGCTCAAAGGAGGAAGGACTGAGCCCAGCCCTGACAGATGCATCCGGAGCCCATCCAGGTGTGTTACAACAGAGAATGAATATTTGCTGTTGAAACACTGATCCTCAATCCGGCCAATCAGAAGCGGGTGTGAGACTCGTTTTCTGATTGACCCGAAAAGAGAAGGCTCCCAATTGGCTGTCGAGGAGGAGGGAGGAAACGGAAGCCGCCTTCGCCACTGAGGCCTGTTGACCAGTAGAACGGGAGTCCACCACCGCGCAGGGAAAGCCGCCAGTGATGAGGTAAGTGCTACCTACCTACCGGCCGTCGTGTGGGGGGTTGGCATACTGTTTGCTGCCCCCACCCAGAAAAAAATGTTTCCACCTGCCGAAGGTTAATCTAGCACCCGGGGGGCAAGAATGCAGAACGGCACTGGAAATTGGAAAATTCGAAAATTTTGGAAAATGGAAAATTTAATAGAATCGAAAATTCTAGTTCGAAAATGTGAAATTTTGGAAATTCAGAAGTTCGTAAATTCGAAATTTATAAATTTGAGAATTTGTAAGTAAATTCGGAATTTCGAAAAATCTGTATTTTTGAATTTCTGAATTTACAAAAAAAAAAAAAAAAAAAAAAAAAAAAAAAAAAAGCATAAAAAAGAATGAAACGAAAACTAACACATTTTTTGTCAGTGCCCATGTCTAATGGGTAGATGGCCCTGTGCCCATTCTTTGTCCCCTTGCTCCAGGTGCCCATGGCTGTCATGGAATGTGTACTGTAAATGCATGGCCAATCACTTGCTTTCTAGCAGCTACACCCACTGTATGTTTTTCATGTCGGCTGTGAGCAGATGGGGTGGAGGAGTGGGCATGTTGGGGGGCACAATGTGACAGACAGAGAAGACATGAAATCGCCACCTATTGGTTGCCATTGATCTGGAGTTTTATGTATGGTGAGGGGGGTGCCACTGCACTACTGCTGTGCCCCAGGGCAGCTGCCCTTCCTGCCCACCCCTGCTGCTCTCGTGCACATACTGTAGCTCCAAACTGTCCCTGAATTGGAGGGACTGGGAACAAAATCCCTCTGTCCCACCTTCCTCCTCATTTTGGTCTGATCTATATAGATGTATATAAAATGCATTTTTTATTTTTCAAAGACTGTTTCCCAGTGCTGAACCTTTCAACACTCACCATTTTATTCTCCAGGGCCTTTGTTTAAAAATATATATAATGTTTGGGGGTTTAACCACTTGCAGACCAGCGGCCGTCCTTATACATCGGTATTTTGACGTAGAATACCGTGGTTATGGTGGCAGATAGCTGCCATAAACCCCGGTATTTTTCTGCGCGTGTCCTCTTTCAGATAAAAGTGGTCTCAGCAGTAAGATAAAGCACTTTTAATGGCGGCGGGAGAGGTGCCCCAGAGGTGCCAGGAGGCAGAGACGTTTCAATCCTTTCCCTTCAGTAACATGGAGCCAAGTGAGGGGAAGATGGCCCCCACTCGGCCCCCATAACATTGGATGACGGAAACGACGTGAAAACGTTACTCCCGCCCAATAGTCTTAAAAGGCGAAATTTTTTTTTTTTTTTAAAAGACATTTTTGTATTTTAGTGTAAATATGAGTCTTTTTGACCCCAGATCTCACATTAAAGAGGTCCTGTCATGCTTTTTTTTTTCTATTATAAGGGATGTTTACATTCCTTGCAATAGGTATAAAAGTGACCCAAACATTTATTTTTTTAAGAGACAGTGTAAAAATAAAAAAGTAAAATAAATAATTATATATATATATATATATATATATATATATTTTTTTTTTTTTTTAAAGCAGCCCGTCCCGTCGAGTTCGTGCGCAGAAACGAACGCATACTACATTTACGCCTGCATATGAAAACGGTGTTTACAACAACACATGTGAGGTATCGCCACGATCGGTAGAGCGAGAGCAATAATTCTAGCCCTAGACCTCCTCTGTAACTCAAAACTGGTAATCTGTAGAATTTTTTTTTTAATTGTGGAGATTTTTAAGAGTTTAAAGTTTGTCGCCATTCCACGAGCGGGCGCAGTGTTTATAGCTATCAATTTACTTGGCGTAAACATCATCTTTCACAATATAAGGCAACAGTAAAGTTAGCCCAATTTTATTATTTTTTTTTAGATATTTTAATTCCAAAAAAAGTTTTTTTTTTCTAAAAAAAAAAATCATGCTTGTGAGACCGCTGTGCAAATACAGTGTGACAGAAAGTATATATATATATATATATATATATATATATATATATATACACACACACACACACACACACACACACACACACACACACACACACACACACACACACAGTGCCTTGCGAAAGTATTCGGCCCCCTTGAACTTTGAACTTTTCAACCTTTTGCCACATTTCAGGCTTCAAACATAAAGATATAAAATTTAAATTTTTTGTGAAGAATCACCAACAAGTGGGACACAATTGTGAAGTGGAACGAAATCTATTGGATAATTTAAACTTTTTTAGCAAATAAAAAACTGAAAAGTCCCCTTTACTTTCAGTGCAGCAAACTCACTCCAGAAGTTCAGCGAGGATCTCTGAATGATCCAATGTTGTCCTAAATGACTGATGGTGATAAATAGAATCCACCTGTGTGTAATCAAGTCTCTGTATAAATGCACCTGCTCTGTGATAGTCTCAGGGTTCTGTTGAAAGCGCAGAGAGCATCATGAAGACCAAGGAACACACCAGGCAGGTCCGTAATACTGTTGTGGAGAAGTTTAAAGCCGGATTTGGATACGAAATGATTTCCCAAGCTTTAAACATCCCAAGGAGCACTGTGCAAGCCATCATTTTGAAATGGAAGGAGTATCAGACCACTGCAAATCTACCAAGACCTGGCCGCCCCTCTAAACTTTCAGCTCAGACAAGGAGAAGACTGATCAGAGATGCAGCCAAGAGGCCCATGATCACTCTGGATGAACTGCAGAGAACTACAGCTGAGGTGGGAGAGTCTGTCCATAGGACAACAATCAGTCATACACTGCACAAATCTGCCCTTTATGGAAGAGTGGCAAGAAGAAAGCCATTTCTCAAAGATATCCATAAAAAGTCTCGTCTAAAGTTTGCCACAAGCCACCTGGGAGACACACCAAACATGTGGAAGAAGGTGCTCTGGTCACATGAAACCAAAATCCAACTTTTTGCCCACAATGCAAAACGATATGTTTGGCGTAAAAAGCAACACAGCTCATCACCCTCAACACACCATCCCCACTGTCACACATGGTGGTGGCAGCATCATGGTTTGGACCTGCTTTTCTTCAGCAGGGACAGGGAAGATGGTTAAAATTGAGGGGAAGATGGATGCAGCCAAATACAGGACCATTCTGGATGAAAACCTGTTGGAGTCTGCAAAAGACCTGAAACTGGGACGGAGATTTATCTTCCAACAAGACAATGATCCCAAACATACAGCAAAATCTACAAAGGAATGGTTCACAAATAAACGTATCCAGGTGTTAGAATGGCCAAGTCAAAGTCCAGACCTGAATCCAATCGAGAATCTGTGGAAAGAGCTGAAAACTGCTGTTCACAAACGCTCTCCATCCAACCTCACTGAGCTCCAGCTGTTTTGCAAGGAAGAATGGGCAAGAATTTCAGTCTCTCGATGTGCAAAACTGATAGAGACACCCCAAGCGACTTGCAGCTGTAATCGCAGCAAAAGGTGGCTCTACAAAGTATTAACGCAAGGGGGCCGAATAATTTTGCACGCCCCACTTTTCATTTTTTTATTAGGTAAAAAAGTTTCAAAAATCCAATAGATTTCGTTCCACTTCACAATTGTGTCCCACTTGTTGGTGATTCTTCACAAAAAATAAAAATTTTATATCTTTATGTTTGAAGCCTGAAATGTGGCAAAAGGTTGAAAAGTTCAAAGGGGCCGAATACTTTTGCAAGGCACTGTAAGTATAGGTTTCTTTAAAGTTCTTTATCTGAAACCGTCCTCCCAGGGAATCGCAACTCACCTGGGAACATTCTGGCTCATCCTATTACAATCTACAGGATAGGATAATGTTTCAGCTGCCTGTGGTGGGTTTGCCTGCGATTTTGCATATTCTCCATCATTGGAGAAAGATTTAAGCAGTTCTAGAAGGCCTATTAATTGGTTAAGGTACCCTGAAGTGGGTCTCCTAAGGTATCAGCACCTAGCTGCACAGTAGTTAGTGCCTTAGGCCCCTTTCACACAGACGGATAGAGTGGCGCTTTTAGCTGCGGATTTTCTCGTTTTCTACCGCAGCTAAAAGCACACAATGCTTTCCTATGGCCCCCATTCACACACAGCGTTTAGCTGCGATTTAGTTACGTGCGGTTCGGTGCGAATAGAAAAAATACAACTGAATGCGTCCAGATGCGATGTAGCGCAGCTATATGCACATAACCGCAGGTAATCGCAGTCTTTTGTGTCAACTGCGGATAGCAGCGTGAGAAGGGATTCAAGAGACCAAAAAAAAAAAAAAAAGGGTTGCCATGGGAATGACTATATTAGGTAACTGCAGCTGAATGCAACTGCACAGAAACGCACGTAAACGCAGTTAATCACACTGTACAAATGCAGCTGATTGCTGTGCCTGGAGTCTTTAATTTCACAGAAAAAAATAAACATTCTAAACTGCAGCAGAACAGCCGTCCATGTGAAAAGGGGCCTTAAAATGACCCTGTTGCCCAACCATATCTTCCCAAGATTAGATGCACTGTACATTGAACTTTTTGCACATTATCTACCTGTAAAAGCCTCCTTCCTTTGTATAGACATCCCAAAGCCCCAAGACTGCTGTTGGGAGCCACCATTGTGGATGTGTTGTCAGCAGACTCAGAGCTGTCAACAGACAGACAATCTATAGCTTTCCCTTTCTTTCTGCCCCTCAATCTCTTCCCCCCCCCCTCAATAGTCAGATAATTGTTTATTTTGGTCGTTAAAGAGGGTCAGAGATGCTGGGCCAGTTCAGAAAGTAATTAGACACTCCCAGAAAAAAAAGGGGAGGGAGGGAATGGCTCTTTTTGGAATAGCTACATTTTCTAGCAAGCTCAAAGACAGAATTGTGTGTAAAAAAACAAAAAACGAACAAAAAAAAAAAACAGCATTTAAAAAAGGATTTAAAATACTTAATTTTTTGGGACTTTTACCGGCAGTTTTTCGTTTTAAAATTGATCAGAAGTAAATGGCGGCAGCTTAACTCTGTGTTACCTAAACCTATAATGCACAGCTCCCAGGAACAATGCTGGGGATGACAGTGGACATGGGGGACACCACACCAGGAGCAATCCGTTTGTTACACACTTGTAACCTCTGAACTCTGTGCTTTACATACTCCCGCACTCTGTGCTTTAATCTCTCTTGACCCATAGACACAGAGTCAGGTTTTTTTTTAGCCATATTTATTTAAGTTCTGCTTATTGTTACAGCAATCTGACCACACCCACAATTCAATGTGGTGCACTACATGCACTGCATCATTCCCCTTCAGATGGTGCGGTGTCTTTATGCCTTAATGTCTGCCTCTGGTTTCAAAATTGTGATCAACTGTTTCTGGTCATGTAAAAAACTGATTTTTTTGGCATGGCGAGTAGGGGGTTCGTGAATTTTATTTTGAAAATCTGGTAACCTTATGTCAGCAATATATAAAAAGGCAAATAAAAGCTGGCCCTGTAAAAAAAAGAAAAAATACTTACCTCTCCTACAGGACCGCTTTACTGAATGTCCCTTAACCGGTTCCCGACAATGTACGTCAACAGAATGGCACGGCCAGGCATATATGTATGTCCAATATTCAATGCCGCCCTGCCATCGGTGCGCTCCCGCGCTGGTCGGGACCCCCGTGAGTCCGGTCGCAGGACCCGCGGACTCAATCGCCGCGGGCATCCCCGCGATCGTCTCACGGGACAGCTGAATGGAGGAAATGCCGTGTAAACAGCATTTCTCCATTCTGCCTAGCAACTAGTGACGCTGATCTCTGCTCCATGTGATTGGAGCAGAGATCAGTGTTCACTAAATGAAAGCCCAACCCCCCCACAGTTAGTAACATACCCCTAGGAACACTTAACCCCTACACTGCCACCACCCCCTGGTTAACCCCTTCACTGCCAGTGTCATTTACACAGGAATCACTGCATTTATATAGCAGTGATTACTGTATAAAATGACAATGGTCCCAAAAAGGTGTCAAAAATGTCCGATGGGTCCCCCACAATGTCGCAGTCACAATAAAAATCGCTGATTGCCGCCATTACTAGTAAAAAAAAGAATAATAAAAAATTATTAATAAAAATGCTATAAAACTATCCCTATTTTGTAAAAGCTATAACTTTTGCGCAAACCAATCAATAATCGCTTATTGCGTTTTTTTTTTACCAAAAATATGTAGAAGAATACGTATCGGCCTAAACTGAGGAAAAAAAATGTTTTTATATATATTTTTGGGGGATATTTATTATAACAAAAAGTAAAAAATAATGCGTTTTTTTCAAAATTGTCACTCTATTTTTGTTTATAGCGCAAAAAATAAAAACCGTAGGGGTGATCAAATACCACCAAAAGAAAGCTCTATTTGTGGGGAAAAAAAGGACGTCAATTTTGTTTGGGAGCCACGTCGCACGACCGCGCAATTGTCAGTTTAAACAATGCAGTGCCGAATCGCAAAAAGGGGTCTGGTCTTTGAACAGCAAAATGGTCCGGTCTGAAAGTGGTTAACAAAAATGAATTGCTGAAGTCTGAAGAAAACAGTTTCCTGAAGTGTATATCTACTGTGTCCCCTGTGATGCTTAATGATTCTCCCATCACTACAGGACATGGTAGGCCTGCATCGGAGCTTAAAGGTTACTTTGATTATCGGAAGGACAGGGTTGCTTTAAATGCCAACTTCATGAAGCTTTTACTGATTTCAAAGACCTGTTTTTGCCTTTCTATTCTATAGATATTGAACAGTGGCTCTTCCACACAAAAAATAAAATAAAGACTGATGTATAAAAAAAAAAAAAATAAATAAAAAAAAAAAACAGAAATCAAAGAGCTTACATCCCAATACCTTTTAGCAATGTCACCCACCACCCCATGGTATCTTATTTCTACTTTGACTAAGAGTATGTCCTGCAGATTAAACCTGGCATAAGCATTAAACAGATCTAACTGTGCTTTATGAAAACTATTTTGTCACACTGCGCGAGATTTTAGTTTTCTAGCAAAAGTGAATTTCCTATATTTCCATCAAAAGGATGTAAGGGCCAATTCACACTATATGCGGCGATAGACGTTTTAGATTCTAAAAGGTCTGTCACGGCAGAGAATCTAGAAACAATAGTTTCATATGTGTCCCATTCACACTGCAACAAAGCCTAGCACCAGCCCGAATCACACTGGAATGTTGGGCAGCGCATTGTGGCACCCCACACTGCAGTGAAGTGTATGTTTTTGGTTTTTGTTTGCGTACAAAAGGAGCAGTGCAATGCAATTGATCGTGCAGCACAGCGGAAAGGAGCAGTGAATTGCTTAAGTTGTTCTACGATTTTACGAAGGGGCAGTGTGACTTGGCCCTAGAGGAATGATACAAGAGGTAAAATCCCCAACTGTTTTCAATGTACGTTGATGTACTGCTCCATGCATGAAGATGTTTAACACATATACACCATACTGAACTCATCTTACCTGCAGAAATAGCTAGACTTGTAGACAATATATAATTAATGCTTGCAATGAAGGCAGAGTCATGAAGCTGGGATGCCTGTGCCAAAAACCACCTAAATATAATAAAAAGGTTCATTTAGGTTTTTTAAAAAATACAAAACCTTCTTGCCACAGACAATAGATTCTACAACAGTGTAGAATTGCAAAGATCACATCCTAAAGTAGACTGGAGCTCAAAAGTAAAGATTTGCCATGTTAAAGGGATCATCTAGAAATATTAGGAGTACCCAAATCAGGACTACCTTTTGTCTTGTTGCTGTGGTGGCCAGGCAGTGCGTACAACTCCAGTACTCCTTTCCAGACTTAGGGTATGTAGCACACTCAATCCTAGACCAAAATAAAAAAAAAAACGGATGACAAGTTGCAAGTTGGTGTGGTGGCCAGGCAGTGCGTACAACCCCAAGTACTCCTTTCCGGACTTAGGGTATATAGCACACTCAATCCTAGACCAAAAGAAAAAAAAAAAATGGATGACAAGTTGCAAGTTGGTGTGGTGGCCAGGCAGTGCGTACAACCCCAAGTACTCCTTTCCGGACTCAGGGTATGTTAGCACACTCATTCCTAGACCAAAAGAAAAAAAAAAGAAAAAATGGATGACAAGTTGCAAGTTGGTGTGGTGGCCAGGCAGTGCATACAACCCCAGTACTCCTTTCCGGACTCAGGGTATGTTAGCACACTCATTCCTAGACCAAAAGAAAAAAAAAAAAAAAATGGATGACAAGTTGCAAGTTGGTGTGGTGGCCAGGCAGTGCTTACAACCCCAGTACTCCTTTCCGGACTTAGGGTATATAGCACACTCAATCCTAGACCAAAAGAAAAAAAAAAAAATGGATGACAAGTTGCAAGTTGGTGTGGTGGCCAGGCAGTGCGTACAAACCCAAGTACTCCTTTCCGGACTTAGGGTATATAGCACACTCAATCCTAGACCAAAAGAAAAAAAAAAATGGATGACAAGTTGCAAGTTGGTGTGGTGGCCAGGCAGTGCGTACAACCCCAAGTACTCCTTTCCAGACTCAGGGTATGTTAGCACACTCATTCCTAGACCAAAAGAAAAAAAAAATAAAAAATGGATGACAAGTTGCAAGTTGGTGTGGTGGCCAGGCAGTGCGTACAACCCCAAGTACTCCTTTCCGGACTCAGGGTATGTTAGCACACTCAAACCTAGACCAAAAGAAAAAAAAAATGGATGACAAGTTGCAAGTTGGTGTGGTAGCCAGGCAGTGCGTACAACCCCAAGTACTCCTTTCCGGACTACGGGTATGTTAGCACACTCAATCCTAGACCAAAAGAAAAAAAAAAAAATAGATGACAAGTTGCAAGTTGGTGTGGTGGCCAGGCAGTGCGTACAACCCCAAGTACTCCTTTCCGGACTCAGGGTATGTTAGCACACTCAAACCTAGACCAAAAGAAAAAAAAAAAATGGATGACAAGTTGCAAGTTGGTGTGGTGGCCAGGCAGTGCGTACAACCCCAAGTACTCCTTTCCGGACTACGGGTATGTTAGCACACTCAATCCTAGACCAAAAGAAAAAAAAAAAAAATAGATGACAAGTTGCAAGTTGGTGTGGTGGCCAGGCAGTGCGTACAACCCCAAGTACTCCTTTCCGGACTCAGGGTATGTTAGCACACTCAATCCTAGACCAAAAGAAAAAAAAAAAATGGATGACAAGTTGCAAGTTGGTGTAGTGGCCAGGCAGTGCATACAACCCCAGTACTCCTTTCCGGACTTAGGGTATATAGCACACTCAATCCTAGACCAAAAGAAAAAAAAAATGGATGACAAGTTGCAAGTTGGTGTGGTGGCCAGGCAGTGCGTACAACCCCAAGTACTCCTTTCCGGACTTAGGGTATATAGCACACTCAATCCTAGACCAAAAGAAAAAAAAAAAAATGGATGACAAGTTGCAAGTTGGTGTGGTGGCCAGGCAGTGCGTACAACCCCAAGTACTCCTTTCCGGACTTAGGGTATATAGCACACTCAATCCTAGACCAAAAGAAAAAAAAAATGGATGACAAGTTGCAAGTTGGTGTGGTGGCCAGGCAGTGCGTACAACCCCAAGTACTCCTTTCCGGACTCAGGGTATGTTAGCACACTCAATCCTAGACCAAAATGAAAAAAAAAAAAAAAAAAAATAGATGACAAGTTGCAAGTTGTTGTGGTGGCCAGGCAGTGCGTACAACCCCAAGTACTCCTTTCCGGACTTAGGGTATATAGCACACTCAATCCTAGACCAAAAGAAAAAAAAAAAATGGATGACAAGTTGCAAGTTGGTGTGGTGGCCAGGCAGTGCGTACAACCCCAAGTACTCCTTTCCGGACTCAGGGTATGTTAGCACACTCATTCCTAGACCAAAAGAAAAAAAAAAAAAATGGATGACAAGTTGCAAGTTGGTGTGGTGGCCAGGCAGTGCATACAACCCCAGTACTCCTTTCCGGACTTGGGGTATATAGCACACTCAAACCTAGACCAAAAGTAAAAAAAATATGGATGACAAGTTGCAAGTTGGTGTGGTGGCCAGGCAGTGCGTACAACCCCAAGTACTCCTTCCCGGACTCAGGGTATGTTAGCACACTCAAACCTAGACCAAAAGAAAAAAAAAAATGGATGACAAGTTGCAAGTTGGTGTGGTGGCCAGGCAGTGCGTACAACCCCAAGTACTCCTTTCCGGACTCAGGGTATGTTAGCACACTCAAACCTAGACCAAAAGAAAAAAAAAAATGGATGACAAGTTGCAAGTTGGTTTGGTGGCCAGGCAGTGCGTACAACCCCAAGTACTCCTTTCCGGACTACGGGTATGTTAGCACACTCAATCCTAGACAAAAAGAAAAAAAAAAAAATAGATGACAAGTTGCAAGTTGGTGTAGTGGCCAGGCAGTGCATACAACCCCAGTACTCCTTTCCGGACTTAGGGTATATAGCACACTCAATCCTAGACCAAAAAAAAAAAAAAAAAAATGGATGACAAGTTGCAAGTTGGTGTGGTGGCCAGGCAGTGCGTACAACCCCAAGTACTCCTTTCCGGACTTAGGGTATATAGCACACTCAATCCTAGACCAAAAGAAAAAAAAAAAATGGATGACAAGTTGCAAGTTGGTGTGGTGGCCAGGCAGTGCGTACAACCCCAAGTACTCCTTTCCGGACTTAGGGTATATAGCACACTCAATCCTAGACCAAAAGAAAAAAAAAAATGGATGACAAGTTGCAAGTTGGTGTGGTGGCCAGGCAGTGCGTACAACCCCAAGTACTCCTTTCCGGACTCAGGGTATGTTAGCACACTCAATCCTAGACCAAAAGAAAAAAAAAAAAAATGGATGACAAGTTGCAAGTTGGTGTGGTGGCCAGGCAGTGCGTACAACCCCAAGTACTCCTTTCCGGACTTAAGGTATATAGCACACTCAATCCTAGACCAAAAGAAAAAAAAAATGGATGACAAGTTGCAAGTTGGTGTGGTGGCCAGGCAGTGCATACAACCCCAGTACTCCTTTCTGGACTCAGGGTATGTTAGCACACTCATTACTAGACCAAAAGAAAAAAAAAAAAAAAAAATGGATGACAAGTTGCAAGTTGGTGTGGTGGCCAGGCAGTGCATACAACCCCAGTACTCCTTTCCGGACTTGGGGTATATAGCACACTCAAACCTAGACCAAAAGTAAAAAAAATATGGATGACAAGTTGCAAGTTGGTGTGGTGGCCAGGCAGTGCGTACAACCCCAAGTACTCCTTCCCGGACTCAGGGTATGTTAGCACACTCAAACCTAGACCAAAAGAAAAAAAAAATGGATGACAAGTTGCAGGTTGGTGTGGTGGCCAGGCAGTGCGTACAACCCCAAGTACTCCTTTCCGGACTACGGGTATGTTAGCACACTCAATCCTAGACCAAAAGAAAAAAAAAAAATGGATGACAAGTTGCAAGTTGGTGTGGTGGCCAGGCAGTGCGTACAACCCCAAGTACTCCTTTCCGGACTCAGGGTATGTTAGCACACTCAAACCTAGACCAAAAGAAAAAAAAAATGGATGACAAGTTGCAAGTTGGTGTGGTGGCCAGGCAGTGCGTACAACCCCAAGTACTCCTTTCCGGACTTAGGGTATATAGCACACTCAATCCTAGACCAAAAAAAAAAAAAAATGGATGACAAGTTGCAAGTTGGTGTGGTGGCCAGGCAGTGCGTACAACCCCAAGTACTCCTTTCCGAACTTAGGGTATATAGCACACTCAATCCTAGACCAAAAAAATAAATAAAAAAATGGATGACAAGTTGCAAGTTGGTGTGGTGGCCAGGCAGTGCGTACAACCCCAAGTACTCCTTTCCGGACTCAGGGTATGTTAGCACACTCAAACCTAGACCAAAAGAAAAAAAAAATGGATGACAAGTTGCAAGTTGGTGTGGTGGCCAGGCAGTGCGTACAACCCCAAGTACTCCTTTCCGGACTTAGGGTATATAGCACACTCAATCCTAGACCAAAAGAAAAAAAAAAAATGGATGACAAGTTGCAAGTTGGTGTGGTGGCCAGGCAGTGCGTACAACCCCAAGTACTCCTTTCCGGACTTAGGGTATATAGCACACTCAATCCTAGACCAAAAGAAAAAAAAAAATGGATGACAAGTTGCAAGTTGGTGTGGTGGCCAGGCAGTGCGTACAACCCCAAGTACTCCTTTCCGGACTCAGGGTATGTTAGCACACTCAATCCTAGACCAAAAGAAAAAAAAAAAAAATGGATGACAAGTTGCAAGTTGGTGTGGTGGCCAGGCAGTGCGTACAACCCCAAGTACTCCTTTCCGGACTTAAGGTATATAGCACACTCAATCCTAGACCAAAAGAAAAAAAAAATGGATGACAAGTTGCAAGTTGGTGTGGTGGCCAGGCAGTGCATACAACCCCAGTACTCCTTTCTGGACTCAGGGTATGTTAGCACACTCATTACTAGACCAAAAGAAAAAAAAAAAAAAAAAATGGATGACAAGTTGCAAGTTGGTGTGGTGGCCAGGCAGTGCATACAACCCCAGTACTCCTTTCCGGACTTGGGGTATATAGCACACTCAAACCTAGACCAAAAGTAAAAAAAATATGGATGACAAGTTGCAAGTTGGTGTGGTGGCCAGGCAGTGCGTACAACCCCAAGTACTCCTTCCCGGACTCAGGGTATGTTAGCACACTCAAACCTAGACCAAAAGAAAAAAAAAATGGATGACAAGTTGCAGGTTGGTGTGGTGGCCAGGCAGTGCGTACAACCCCAAGTACTCCTTTCCGGACTACGGGTATGTTAGCACACTCAATCCTAGACCAAAAGAAAAAAAAAAAATGGATGACAAGTTGCAAGTTGGTGTGGTGGCCAGGCAGTGCGTACAACCCCAAGTACTCCTTTCCGGACTCAGGGTATGTTAGCACACTCAAACCTAGACCAAAAGAAAAAAAAAATGGATGACAAGTTGCAAGTTGGTGTGGTGGCCAGGCAGTGCGTACAACCCCAAGTACTCCTTTCCGGACTTAGGGTATATAGCACACTCAATCCTAGACCAAAAAAAAAAAAAAATGGATGACAAGTTGCAAGTTGGTGTGGTGGCCAGGCAGTGCGTACAACCCCAAGTACTCCTTTCCGAACTTAGGGTATATAGCACACTCAATCCTAGACCAAAAAAATAAATAAAAAAATGGATGACAAGTTGCAAGTTGGTGTGGTGGCCAGGCAGTGCGTACAACCCCAAGTACTCCTTTCCGGACTCAGGGTATGTTAGCACACTCAAACCTAGACCAAAAGAAAAAAAAAATGGATGACAAGTTGCAAGTTGGTGTGGTGGCCAGGCAGTGCGTACAACCCCAAGTACTCCTTTCCGGACTTAGGGTATATAGCACACTCAATCCTAGACCAAAAGAAAAAAAAAAATGGATGACAAGTTGCAAGTTGGTGTGGTGGCCAGGCAGTGCGTACAACCCCAAGTACTCCTTTCCGGACTTGGGTATATAGCACACTCAATCCTAGACCAAAAGAAAAAAATGGATGACAAGTTGCAAGTTGGTGTGGTGGCCAGGCAGTGCGTACAACCCCAAGTACTCCTTTCCGGACTCAGGGTATGTTAGCACACTCAATCCTAGACCAAAAGAAAAAAAAAAATGGATGACAAGTTGCAAGTTGGTGTGGTGGCCAGGCAGTGCGTACAACCCCAAGTACTCCTTTCCGGACTTAGGGTATATAGCACACTCAATCCTAGACCAAAAGAAAAAAAAAATGGATGACAAGTTGCAAGTTGGTGTGGTGGCCAGGCAGTGCGTACAACCCCAAGTACTCCTTTCCGGACTTAGGGTATATAGCACACTCAATCCTAGACCAAAGGAAAAAAAAAAAAAATGGATGACAAGTTGCAAGTTGGTGTGGTGGCCAGGCAGTGCGTACAACCCCAAGTACTCCTTTCCGGACTCAGGGTATGTTAGCACACTCAATCCTAGACCAAAAGAAAAAAAAAAAATGGATGACAAGTTGCAAGTTGGTGTGGTGGCCAGGCAGTGCGTACAACCCCAAGTACTCCTTTCCGGACTTAGGGTATATAGCACACTCAATCTTAGACCAAAAAAAAAAAAAAAAAATGGATGACAAGTTGCAAGTTGGTGTGGTGGCCAGGCAGTGCGTACAACCCCAAGTACTCCTTTCCGGACTTAGGGTATATAGCACACTCAATCTTAGACCAAAAAAAAAAAAAAAAAATGGATGACAAGTTGCAAGTTGGTGTGGTGGCCAGGCAGTGCGTACAACCCCAAGTACTCCTTTCCGGACTTAGGGTATATAGCACACTCAATCCTAGACCAAAATAAAAAAAAAAAATGGATGACAAGTTGCAAGTTGGTGTGGTGGCCAGGCAGTGCGTACAACCCCAAGTACTCCTTTCCGGACTTAGGGTATATAGCACACTCAATCCTAGACCAAAAGAAAAAAAAAAATGGATGACAAGTTGCAAGTTGGTGTGGTGGCCAGGCAGTGCGTACAACCCCAAGTACTCCTTTCCGGACTTAGGGTATGTTAGCACACTCAATCCTAGACCAAAAGAAAAAAAAATGGATGACAAGTTGCAAGTTGGTGTGGTGGCCAGGCAGTGCGTACAACCCCAAGTACTCCTTTCCGGACTCAGGGTATGTTAGCACACTCAATCCTAGACCAAAAGAAAAAAAAAAAAAAAATAGATGGCAAGTTGGTGTGGTGGCCAGGCAGTGCGTACAACCCCAAGTACTCCTTTCCGGACTCAGGGTATGTTAGCACACTCAATCCTAGACCAAAAGAAAAAAAAAATGGATGACAAGTTGCAAGTTGGTGTGGTGGCCAGGCAGTGCGTACAACCCCAAGTACTCCTTTCCGGACTTAGGGTATATAGCACACTCAATCCTAGACCAAAAAAAAAAAAAATGGATGACAAGTTGCAAGTTGGTGTGGTGGCCAGGCAGTGCGTACAACCCCAAGTACTCCTTTCCGGACTTAGGGTATGTTAGCACACTCAATCCTAGACCAAAAGAAAAAAAAATGGATGACAAGTTGCAAGTTGGTGTGGTGGCCAGGCAGTGCGTACAACCCCAAGTACTCCTTTCCGGACTCAGGGTATGTTAGCACACTCAATCCTAGACCAAAAGAAAAAAAAAAAAAAAATAGATGGCAAGTTGGTGTGGTGGCCAGGCAGTGCGTACAACCCCAAGTACTCCTTTCCGGACTCAGGGTATGTTAGCACACTCAATCCTAGACCAAAAGAAAAAAAAATGGATGACAAGTTGCAAGTTGGTGTGGTGGCCAGGCAGTGCGTACAACCCCAAGTACTCCTTTCCGGACTTAGGGTATATAGCACACTCAATCCTAGACCAAAAAAAAAAAAATGGATGACAAGTTGCAAGTTGGTGTGGTGGCCAGGCAGTGCGTACAACCCCAAGTACTCCTTTCCGGACTTAAGGTATATAGCACACTCAATCCTAGACCAAAAGAAAAAAAAAAATGGATGACAAGTTGCAAGTTGGTGTGGTGGCCAGGCAGTGCGTACAACCCCAAGTACTCCTTTCCGGACTTAAGGTATATAGCACACTCAATCCTAGACCAAAAGAAAAAAAAAAATGGATGACAAGTTGCAAGTTGGTGTGGTGGCCAGGCAGTGCGTACAACCCCAAGTACTCCTTTCCGGACTTGGGTATATAGCACACTCAATCCTAGACCAAAAGAAAAAAATGGATGACAAGTTGCAAGTTGGTGTGGTGGCCAGGCAGTGCGTACAACCCCAAGTACTCCTTTCCGGACTTAGGGTATATAGCACACTCAATCCTAGACCAAAAGAAAAAAAAAATGGATGACAAGTTGCAAGTTGGTGTGGTGGCCAGGCAGTGCGTACAACCCCAAGTACTCCTTTCCGGACTTGGGTATATAGCACACTCAATCCAAGACCAAAAGGAAAAAAAAATAGATGACAAGTTGCAAGTTGGTGTGGTGGCCAGGCAGTGCGTACAACCCCAAGTACTCCTTTCCGGATTCAGGGTATGTTAGCACACTCAATCCTAGACCAAAAGAAAAAAAAAAAAAAAATAGATGGCAAGTTGGTGTGGTGGCCAGGCAGTGCGTACAACCCCAAGTACTCCTTTCCGGACTCAGGGTATGTTAGCACACTCAATCCTAGACCAAAAGAAAAAAAAAATGGATGACAAGTTGCAGGTTGGTGTGGTGGCCAGGCAGTGCGTACAACCCCAAGTACTCCTTTCCGGACTACGGGTATGTTAGCACACTCAATCCTAGACCAAAAGAAAAAAAAAAATAGATGACAAGTTGCAAGTTGGTGTGGTGGCCAGGCAGTGCGTACAACCCCAAGTACTCCTTTCCGGACTTAGGGTATATAGCACACTCAATCCTAGACCAAAAGAAAAAAAAAAAAAATGGATGACAAGTTGCAAGTTGGTGTGGTGGCCAGGCAGTGCGTACAACCCCAAGTACTCCTTTCCGGATTCAGGGTATGTTAGCACACTCAATCCTAGACCAAAAGAAAAAAAAAAAAAAAATAGATGGCAAGTTGGTGTGGTGGCCAGGCAGTGCGTACAACCCCAAGTACTCCTTTCCGGACTTAGGGTATATAGCACACTCAATCCTAGACCAAAAAAAAAAAAAATGGATGACAAGTTGCAAGTTGGTGTGGTGGCCAGGCAGTGCGTACAACCCCAAGTACTCCTTTCCGAACTTAGGGTATATAGCACACTCAATCCTAGACCAAAAGAAAAAAAAAAAATGGATGACAAGTTGCAAGTTGGTGTGGTGGCCAGGCAGTGCGTACAACCCCAAGTACTCCTTTCCGGACTTGGGTATATAGCACACTCAATCCTAGACCAAAAGAAAAAAATGGATGACAAGTTGCAAGTTGGTGTGGTGGCCAGGCAGTGCGTACAACCCCAAGTACTCCTTTCCGGACTCAGGGTATGTTAGCACACTCAATCCTAGACCAAAAGAAAAAAAAAAATGGATGACAAGTTGCAAGTTGGTGTGGTGGCCAGGCAGTGCGTACAACCCCAAGTACTCCTTTCCGGACTTAGGGTATATAGCACACTCAATCCTAGACCAAAAGAAAAAAAAAAAATGGATGACAAGTTGCAAGTTGGTGTGGTGGCCAGGCAGTGCGTACAACCCCCAGTACTCCTTTCCGGACTTAGGGTATATAGCACACTCAATCCTAGACCAAAAAAAAAAAAAAATGGATGACAAGTTGCAAGTTGGTGTGGTGGCCAGGCAGTGCGTACAACCCCAAGTACTCCTTTCCGGACTTAGGGTATATAGGACACTCAATCCTAGACCAAAAAAAAAAAAAATGGATGACAAGTTGCAAGTTGGTGTGGTGGCCAGGCAGTGCGTACAACCCCAAGTACTCCTTTCCGAACTTAGGGTATATAGCACACTCAATCCTAGACCAAAAGAAAAAAAAAATGGATGACAAGTTGCAAGTTGGTGTGGTGGCCAGGCAGTGCGTACAACCCCAAGTACTCCTTTCCGGACTTGGGTATATAGCACACTCAATCCTAGACCAAAAGAAAAAAATGGATGACAAGTTGCAAGTTGGTGTGGTGGCCAGGCAGTGCGTACAACCCCAAGTACTCCTTTCCGGACTCAGGGTATGTTAGCACACTCAATCCTAGACCAAAAGAAAAAAAAAATGGATGACAAGTTGCAAGTTGGTGTGGTGGCCAGGCAGTGCGTACAACCCCAAGTACTCCTTTCCGGACTTAGGGTATATAGCACACTCAATCCTAGACCAAAAGAAAAAAAAAAAATGGATGACAAGTTGCAAGTTGGTGTGGTGGCCAGGCAGTGCGTACAACCCCCAGTACTCCTTTCCGGACTTAGGGTATATAGCACACTCAATCCTAGACCAAAAAAAAAAAAAAATGGATGACAAGTTGCAAGTTGGTGTGGTGGCCAGGCAGTGCGTACAACCCCAAGTACTCCTTTCCGGACTCAGGGTATGTTAGCACACTCAATCCTAGACCAAAAAAAAAAAAAAAATGGATGACAAGTTGCAAGTTGGTGTGGTGGCCAGGCAGTGCGTACAACCCCAAGTACTCCTTTCCGGACTTAGGGTATATAGCACACTCAATCCTAGACCAAAAAAAAAAAAAAAAATGGATGACAAGTTGCAAGTTGGTGTGGTGGCCAGGCAGTGCGTACAACCCCAAGTACTCCTTTCCGGACTTAGGGTATATAGCACACTCAATCCTAGACCAAAAGAAAAAAAAAATGGATGACAAGTTGCAAGTTGGTGTGGTGGCCAGGCAGTGCGTACAACCCCAAGTACTCCTTTCCGGACTCAGGGTATGTTAGCACACTCAAACCTAGACCAAAAGAAAAAAAAAAAATGGATGACAAGTTGCAAGTTGGTGTGGTGGCCAGGCAGTGCGTACAACCCCAAGTACTCCTTTCCGGACTTAGGGTATGTTAGCACACTCAATCCTAGACCAAAAGAAAAAAAAATGGATGACAAGTTGCAAGTTGGTGTGGTGGCCAGGCAGTGCGTACAACCCCAAGTACTCCTTTCCGGACTCAGGATATGTTAGCACACTCAATCCTAGACCAAAAGAAAAAAAAAATAAAAAATAGATGGCAAGTTGGTGTGGTGGCCAGGCAGTGCATACAACCCCAAGTACTCCTTTCCGGACTCAGGGTATGTTAGCACACTCAATCCTAGACCAAAAGAAAAAAAAAAATGGATGACAAGTTGCAAGTTGGTGTGGTGGCCAGGCAGTGCGTACAACCCCAAGTACTCCTTTCCGGACTTAGGGTATATAGCACACTCAATCCTAGACCAAAAAAAAAAAAATGGATGACAAGTTGCAAGTTGGTGTGGTGGCCAGGCAGTGCGTACAACCCCAAGTACTCCTTTCCGAACTTAGGGTATATAGCACACTCAATCCTAGACCAAAAAAATAAATAAAAAAATGGATGACAAGTTGCAAGTTGGTGTGGTGGCCAGGCAGTGCGTACAACCCCAAGTACTCCTTTCCGGACTTAAGGTATATAGCACACTCAATCCTAGACCAAAAGAAAAAAAAAAATGGATGACAAGTTGCAAGTTGGTGTGGTGGCCAGGCAGTGCGTACAACCCCAAGTACTCCTTTCCGGACTTGGGTATATAGCACACTCAATCCTAGACCAAAAGAAAAAAATGGATGACAAGTTGCAAGTTGGTGTGGTGGCCAGGCAGTGCGTACAACCCCAAGTACTCCTTTCCGGACTTAGGGTATATAGCACACTCAATCCTAGACCAAAAGAAAAAAAAAAAATGGATGACAAGTTGCAAGTTGGTGTGGTGGCCAGGCAGTGCGTACAACCCCAAGTACTCCTTTCCGGACTTGGGTATATAGCACACTCAATCCAAGACCAAAAGGAAAAAAAAATAGATGACAAGTTGCAAGTTGGTGTGGTGGCCAGGCAGTGCGTACAACCCCAAGTACTCCTTTCCGGACTCAGGGTATGTTAGCACACTCAATCCTAGACCAAAAGAAAAAAAAAAAATAGATGGCAAGTTGGTGTGGTGGCCAGGCAGTGCGTACAACCCCAAGTACTCCTTTCCGGACTCAGGGTATGTTAGCACACTCAATCCAAGACCAAAAGGAAAAAAAAATAGATGACAAGTTGCAAGTTGGTGTGGTGGCCAGGCAGTGCGTACAACCCCAAGTACTCCTTTCCGGACTTAGGGTATATAGCACACTCAATCCTAGACCAAAAGAAAAAAATGGATGACAAGTTGCAAGTTGGTGTGGTGGCCAGGCAGTGCGTACAACCCCAAGTACTCCTTTCCGGACTCAGGGTATGTTAGCACACTCAATCCAAGACCAAAAGGAAAAAAAAATAGATGACAAGTTGCAAGTTGGTGTGGTGGCCAGGCAGTGCGTACAACCCCAAGTACTCCTTTCCGGACTTAGGGTATATAGCACACTCAATCCTAGACCAAAAGAAAAAAAATGGATGACAAGTTGCAAGTTGGTGTGGTGGCCAGGCAGTGCGTACAACCCCAAGTACTCCTTTCCGGACTCAGGGTATATAGCACACTCAATCCTAGACCAAAAGAAAAAAAAAAATGGATGACAAGTTGCAAGTTGGTGTGGTGGCCAGGCAGTGCGTACAACCCCAAGTACTCCTTTCCGGACTCAGGGTATGTTAGCACACTCAAACCTAGACCAAAAGAAAAAAAAAAAAAAATGGATGACAAGTTGCAAGTTGGTGTGGTGGCCAGGCAGTGCGTACAACCCCAAGTACTCCTTTCCGGACTCAGGGTATGTTAGCACACTCAAACCTAGACCAAAAGAAAAAAAAAAAAATGGATGACAAGTTACAAGTTGGTGTGGTGGCCAGGCAGTGCGTACAACCCCAAGTACTCCTTTCCGGACTCAGGGTATGTTAGCACACTCAAACCTAGACCAAAAGAAAAAAAAAAAAAAATGGATGACAAGTTACAAGTTGGTGTGGTGGCCAGGCAGTGCGTACAACCCCAAGTACTCCTTTCCGGACTTAGGGTATGTTAGCACACTCAAACCTAGACCAAAAGAAAAAAAAAATGGATGACAAGTTGCAAGTTGGTGTGGTGGCCAGGCAGTGCGTACAACCCCAAGTACTCCTTTCCGGACTTAGGGTATATAGCACACTCAATCCTAGACCAAAAGAAAAAAAAAATGGATGACAAGTTGCAAGTTGGTGTGGTGGCCAGGCAGTGCGTACAACCCCAAGTACTCCTTTCCGGACTCAGGGTATGTTAGCACACTCAAACCTAGACCAAAAAAATAAAAAATAAAAAATGGATGACAAGTTGCAAGTTGGTGTGGTGGCCAGGCAGTGCGTACAACCCCAAGTACTCCTTTCCGGACTTAGGGTATATAGCACACTCAATCCTAGCCCAAAAGAAAAAAAAAAATGGATGACAAGTTGCAAGTTGGTGTGGTGGCCAGGCAGTGCGTACAACCCCAAGTACTCCTTTCCGGACTTAGGGTATATAGCACACTCAATCCTAGACCAAAAGAAAAAAAAAATGGATGACAAGTTGCAAGTTGGTGTGGTGGCCAGGCAGTGCATACAATCCCAGTACTCCTTTCCGGACTTAGGGTATATAGCACACTCAATCCTAGACCAAAAGAAAAAAAAAATGGAGGACAAGTTGCAAGTTGGTGTGCTGGCCAGGCAGTGCGTACAACCCCAAGTACTCCTTTCCGGACTCAAGGTATGTTAGCACACTCAATCCTAGACCAAAAGAAAAAAAAAAAAAATGGATGACAAGTTGCAAGTTGGTGTGGTGGCCAGGCAGTGCGTACAACCCCAAGTACTCCTTTCCGGACTCAGGGTATGTTAGCACACTCAAACCTAGACCAAAAGAAAAAAAAAAATGGATGACAAGTTGCAAGTTGGTGTGGTGGCCAGGCAGTGCGTACAACCCCAAGTACTCCTTTCCGGACTTAGGGTATATAGCACACTCAATCCTAGACCAAAAGAAAAAAAAAATGGATGACAAGTTGCAAGTTGGTGTGGTGGCCAGGCAGTGCGTACAACCCCAAGTACTCCTTTCCGGACTCAGGGTATGTTAGCACACTCAATCCTAGACCAAAAGAAAAAATAAATAAATAGATGACAAGTTGCAAGTTGGTGTGGTGGCCAGGCAGTGCGTACAACCCCAAGTACTCCTTTCCGGACTCAGGGTATGTTAGCACACTCAAACCTAGACCAAAAGAAAAAAAAAATGGATAACAAGTTGCAAGTTGGTGTGGTGGCCAGGCAGTGCTTACAACCCCAAGTACTCCTTTCCGGACTTAGGGTATATAGCACACTCAATCCTAGACCAAAAGAAAAAAAAATGGATGACAAGTTGCAAGTTGGTGTGGTGGCCAGGCAGTGCGTACAACCCCAAGTACTCCTTTCCGGACTCAGGGTATGTTAGCACACTCAATCCTAGACCAAAAAAAAAAAATGGATGACAAGTTGCAAGTTGGTGTGGTGGCCAGGCAGTGCGTACAACCCCAAGTACTCCTTTCCGGACTCAGGGTATGTTAGCACACTCAATCCTAGACCAAAAGAAAAAAAAAAAAATGGATGACAAGTTGCAAGTTGGTGTGGTGGCCAGGCAGTGCGTACAACCCCAAGTACTCCTTTCCGGACTTAGGGTATATAGCACACTCAATCCTAGACCAAAAGAAAAAAAAATGGATGACAAGTTGCAAGTTGGTGTGGTGGCCAGGCAGTGCGTACAACCCCAAGTACTCCTTTCCGGACTCAGGGTATGTTAGCACACTCAATCCTAGACCAAAAGAAAAAAAAAAAATGGATGACAAGTTGCAAGTTGGTGTGGTGGCCAGGCAGTGCGTACAACCCCAAGTACTCCTTTCCGGACTTAGGGTATATAGCACACTCAATCCTAGACCAAAAGAAAAAAAAAATGGATGACAAGTTGCAAGTTGGTGTGGTGGCCAGGCAGTGCGTACAACCCCAAGTACTCCTTTCCGGACTTAGGGTATATAGCACACTCAATCCTAGACCAAAAGAAAAAAAAAATGGATGACAAGTTGCAAGTTGGTGTGGTGGCCAGGCAGTGCATACAACCCCAGTACTCCTTTCCGGACTTAGGGTATATAGAACACTCAATCCTAGACCAAAAGAAAAAAAAAAAAAAAATAGATGACAAGTTGCAAGTTGGTGTGGTGGCCAGGCAGTGCGTACAACCCCAAGTACTCCTTTCCGGACTTAGGGTATATAGCACACTCAATCCTAGACCAAAAGAAAAAAAATGGATGACAAGTTGCAAGTTGGTGTGGTGGCCAGGCAGTGCGTACAACCCCAAGTACTCCTTTCCGGACTTAGAGTATATAGCACACTCAATCCAAGACCAAAAGAAAAACAAAAAATGGATGACAAGTTGCAAGTTGGTGTGGTGGCCAGGCAGTACGTACAACCCCAAGTACTCCTTTCCGGACTCAGGGTATGTTAGCACACTCAAACCTAGACCAAAAGAAAAAAAAAATTGATGACAAGTTGCAAATTGGTGTGGTGGCCAGGCAGTGCGTACAACCCCAAGTACTCCTTTCCGGACTTAGGGTATATAGCACACTCAATCCTAGACCAAAAGAAAAAAAAAAATGGATGACAAGTTGCAAGTTGGTGTGGTGGCCAGGCAGTGCGTACAACCCCAAGTACTCCTTTCCGGACTTAGGGTATATAGCACACTCAATCCTAGACCAAAAGAAAAAAAAAATGGATGACAAGTTGCAAGTTGGTGTGGTGGCCAGGCAGTGCGTACAACCCCAAGTACTCCTTTCCGGACTTAGGGTATGTTAGCACACTCAAACCTAGACCAAAAGAAAAAAAAAAAAATGGATGACAAGTTGCAAGTTGGTGTGGTGGCCAGGCAGTGCGTACAACCCCAAGTACTCCTTTCCGGACTTAGGGTATATAGCACACTCAATCCTAGACCAAAAAAAAAAAAATGGATGACAAGTTGCAAGTTGGTGTGGTGGCCAGGCAGTGCGTACAACCCCAAGTACTCCTTTCCGGACTCAGGGTATGTTAGCACACTCAATCCTAGACCAAAAGAAAAAAAAAAAAATAGATGACAAGTTGCAAGTTGGTGTGGTGGCCAGGCAGTGCGTACGACCCCAAGTACTCCTTTCCGGACTCAGGGTATGTTAGCACACTCAATCCAAGACCAAAAAAAAAAATGGATGACAAGTTGCAAGTTGGTGTGGTGGCCAGGCAGTGCGTACAACCCCAAATACTCCTTTCCGGACTTAGGGTATATAGCACACTCAATCCTAAACCAAAAGAAAAACAAAAAATGGATGACAAGTTGCAAGTTGGTGTGGTGGCCAGGCAGTGCGTACAACCCCAAGTACTCCTTTCCGGACTTAGGGTATATAGCACACACAATCCTAGACCAAAAGAAAAAAAAAATGGATGACAAGTTGCAAGTTGGTGTGGTGGCCAGGCAGTGCGTACAACCCCAAGTACTCCTTTCCGGACTTAGGGTATATAGCACACTCAATCCTAGACCAAAAGAAAAACAAAAAATGGATGACAAGTTGCAAGTTGGTGTGGTGGCCAGGCAGTGCGTACAACCCCAAGTACTCCTTTCCGGACTCAGGGTATGTTAGCACACTCAAACCTAGACCAAAAGAAAAAAAAAAAAATGGATGACAAGTTGCAAGTTGGTGTGGTGGCCAGGCAGTGCGTACAACCCCAAGTACTCCTTTCCGGACTTAGGGTATATAGCACACTCAATCCTAGACCAAAAGAAAAAAAAAATGGATGACAAGTTGCAAGTTGGTGTGGTGGCCAGGCAGTGCGTACAACCCCAAGTACTCCTTTCCGGACTCAGGGTATGTTAGCACACTCAATCCAAGACCAAAAAAAAAAAAAATGGATGACAAGTTGCAAGTTGGTGTGGTGGCCAGGCAGTGCGTACAACCCCAAGTACTCCTTTCCGGACTTAGGGTATGTTAGCACACTCAATCCTAGACCAAAAGAAAAAAAAATAAATAAATAGATGACAAGTTGCAAGTTGGTGTGGTGGCCAGGCAGTGCGTACAACCCCAAGTACTCCTTTCCGGACTTAGGGTATATAGCACACTCAATCCTAGACCAAAGGAAAAAAAAAAAAAATGGATGACAAGTTGCAAGTTGGTGTGGTGGCCAGGCAGTGCGTACAACCCCAAGTACTCCTTTCCGGACTCAGGGTATGTTAGCACACTCAATCCTAGACCAAAAGAAAAAAAAAAAAATGGATGACAAGTTGCAAGTTGGTGTGGTGGCCAGGCAGTGCGTACAACCCCAAGTACTCCTTTCCGGACTTAGGGTATATAGCACACTCAATCCTAGACCAAAAAAAAAAAAAAATGGATGACAAGTTGCAAGTTGGTGTGGTGGCCAGGCAGTGCGTACAACCCCAAGTACTCCTTTCCGGACTTAGGGTATATAGCACACTCAATCCTAGACCAAAAAAAAAAAAAAAATGGATGACAAGTTGCAAGTTGGTGTGGTGGCCAGGCAGTGCGTACAACCCCAAGTACTCCTTTCCGGACTTAGGGTATATAGCACACTCAATCCTAGACCAAAATAAAAAAAAAAAATGGATGACAAGTTGCAAGTTGGTGTGGTGGCCAGGCAGTGCGTACAACCCCAAGTACTCCTTTCCGGACTTAGGGTATATAGCACACTCAATCCTAGACCAAAAGAAAAAAAAATGGATGACAAGTTGCAAGTTGGTGTGGTGGCCAGGCAGTGCGTACAACCCCAAGTACTCCTTTCCGGACTCAGGGTATGTTAGCACACTCAAACCTAGACCAAAAGAAAAAAAAAAAATGGATGACAAGTTGCAAGTTGGTGTGGTGGCCAGGCAGTGCGTACAACCCCAAGTACTCCTTTCCGGACTTAGGGTATGTTAGCACACTCAATCCTAGACCAAAAGAAAAAAAAAAAAAAATGGATGACAAGTTGCAAGTTGGTGTGGTGGCCAGGCAGTGCGTACAACCCCAAGTACTCCTTTCCGGACTCAGGGTATGTTAGCACACTCAATCCTAGACCAAAAGAAAAAAAAAAAAAAATAGATGGCAAGTTGGTGTGGTGGCCAGGCAGTGCGTACAACCCCAAGTACTCCTTTCCGGACTCAGGGTATGTTAGCACACTCAATCCTAGACCAAAAGAAAAAAAAAAAATGGATGACAAGTTGCAAGTTGGTGTGGTGGCCAGGCAGTGCGTACAACCCCAAGTACTCCTTTCCGGACTCAGGGTATGTTAGCACACTCAAACCTAGACCAAAAGAAAAAAAAAATGGATGACAAGTTGCAAGTTGGTGTGGTGGCCAGGCAGTGCGTACAACCCCAAGTACTCCTTTCCGGACTTAGGGTATATAGCACACTCAATCCTAGACCAAAAGAAAAAAAAAAAATGGATGACAAGTTGCAAGTTGGTGTGGTGGCCAGGCAGTGCGTACAACCCCAAGTACTCCTTTCCGGACTTGGGTATATAGCACACTCAATCCTAGACCAAAAGAAAAAAATGGATGACAAGTTGCAAGTTGGTGTGGTGGCCAGGCAGTGCGTACAACCCCAAGTACTCCTTTCCGGACTCAGGGTATGTTAGCACACTCAATCCAAGACCAAAAGGAAAAAAAAATAGATGACAAGTTGCAAGTTGGTGTGGTGGCCAGGCAGTGCGTACAACCCCAAGTACTCCTTTCCGGACTTAGGGTATATAGCACACTCAATCCTAGACCAAAAGAAAAAAAATGGATGACAAGTTGCAAGTTGGTGTGGTGGCCAGGCAGTGCGTACAACCCCAAGTACTCCTTTCCGGACTCAGGGTATATAGCACACTCAATCCTAGACCAAAAGAAAAACAAAAAATGGATGACAAGTTGCAAGTTGGTGTGGTGGCCAGGCAGTGCGTACAACCCCAAGTACTCCTTTCCGGACTCAGGGTATGTTAGCACACTCAATCCTAGACCAAAAGAAAAAAAAAAAATGGATGACAAGTTGCAAGTTGGTGTGGTGGCCAGGCAGTGCGTACAACCCCTAGTACTCCTTTCCGGACTTAGGGTATATAGCACACTCAATCCTAGACCAAAAAAAAAAAAAAAATGGATGACAAGTTGCAAGTTGGTGTGGTGGCCAGGCAGTGCGTACAACCCCAAGTACTCCTTTCCGGACTTAGGGTATATAGCACACTCAATCCTAGACCAAAATAAAAAAAAAAAATGGATGACAAGTTGCAAGTTGGTGTGGTGGCCAGGCAGTGCGTACAACCCCAAGTACTCCTTTCCGGACTTAGGGTATATAGCACACTCAATCCTAGACCAAAAGAAAAAAAAAAATGGATGACAAGTTGCAAGTTGGTGTGGTGGCCAGGCAGTGCGTACAACCCCAAGTACTCCTTTCCGGACTCAGGGTATGTTAGCACACTCAAACCTAGACCAAAAGAAAAAAAAAAATGGATGACAAGTTGCAAGTTGGTGTGGTGGCCAGGCAGTGCGTACAACCCCAAGTACTCCTTTCCGGACTTAGGGTATGTTAGCACACTCAATCCTAGACCAAAAGAAAAAAAAATGGATGACAAGTTGCAAGTTGGTGTGGTGGCCAGGCAGTGCGTACAACCCCAAGTACTCCTTTCCGGACTCAGGGTATGTTAGCACACTCAATCCTAGACCAAAAGAAAAAAAAAAAAAAATAGATGGCAAGTTGGTGTGGTGGCCAGGCAGTGCGTACAACCCCAAGTACTCCTTTCCGGACTCAGGGTATGTTAGCACACTCAATCCTAGACCAAAAGAAAAAAAAAATGGATGACAAGTTGCAAGTTGGTGTGGTGGCCAGGCAGTGCGTACAGCCCCAAGTACTCCTTTCCGGACTTAGGGTATATAGCACACTCAATCCTAGACCAAAAAAAAAAAAAATGGATGACAAGTTGCAAGTTGGTGTGGTGGCCAGGCAGTGCGTACAACCCCAAGTACTCCTTTCCGGACTTGGGTATATAGCACACTCAATCCTAGACCAAAAGAAAAAAATGCATGACAAGTTGCAAGTTGGTGTGGTGGCCAGGCAGTGCGTACAACCCCAAGTACTCCTTTCCGGACTCAGGGTATGTTAGCACACTCAATCCAAGACCAAAAGGAAAAAAAAATAGATGACAAGTTGCAAGTTGGTGTGGTGGCCAGGCAGTGCGTACAACCCCAAGTACTCCTTTCCGGACTTAGGGTATATAGCACACTCAATCCTAGACCAAAAGAAAAAAAATGGATGACAAGTTGCAAGTTGGTGTGGTGGCCAGGCAGTGCGTACAACCCCAAGTACTCCTTTCCGGACTCAGGGTATGTAGCACACTCAATCCTGGAGTAAGAATGATTTCTGCTCCCCCAGTCAGTGACATCTCCAGGTCGCACACACTGAGGGAACACATATTTACCCCTTCCCTGCCAGGAACAAGTACACAGTAATTAGTGCATATTCATAGCACTGATCGCTGTATAAATGTCACTGGTCCAAAAAAAGTGTTATAAGTGACTTATCTGTACCGGAAAAAAAAAAAACCCCACCCCACATGCAGATCACCGCCATTGATATATAAAAAAAAAAAAAAAATGTATATGAATTATAAAAATGCCATAAATCTTTCCCATAGTTTGTAGGCGCTATAACTTTTGCGCAAACCAATCAATATATACACTTACTGCATCTGTTTACCAAAAATATGTAGACTATATATTGGCCTAAACTGATAAAAAAAAAAAAAAAAAAAATATTTCTTCAAAACATTTTTTGGGCATATAGAAAACAAAAAAAACAAACACGCACAATATTTATCTTTAAGTGTTGCCTTTTGTTTACAGCACAAAAAAAATACATATATTAATTTTTATTAATTTATTAATTAAATATATATATTAATTTTATAATTAATTTATTAATTAATTTATTATTTAATTAATATTATTATTAAAATTTAAATATATATTAATTTTGATTAATTAATTTATTATCAATTATTATAATTTAAATATATATTAATTTTTGGTGGGGGAAAAAAAATAATTTAGTTTGGGTACAGCAGTGCCGTATCGCAAAAAAAATAGCCTGGTCATTAAGGGGGTAAAATCTCCCGGGACTGAAGTAGTCAAACACTCACGGTCAGGAAGCTCCTTGTAGGTGACAGTGATATAGAAGCAATCGGCATGCTATCCGATGTGGCCGGGTACTCCAGGCAAACACGTCCGCACTCTTCCCCCGCAGCAGAGCAACTGCCGCTCTGCCAGCCAGTGTTGAGTATTTATATTCCGTTCAACCAATCACAGAACAGAACAGCCAAATCCCCTATAACGTCCCTGGTTGCCATAGTAACAGCTGCGGGTCTCGTTAACAAGTCACGTGACGCGACTCAACGGCTGATTGCTTGTGGGGACAAGGCAGGCTGCTCTTTAAGCCCGCGCCAGTCCCCTATCTTTTCCGCGGCAGCCCGGCTGCCAGGCCAGCTCAGGCTCAGCCATGGGCACCAGGGGTACAGATACATGAAGGGGGAGGGGCTAGAGGAGAGACCCAGGGGTACAGATACATGAAGGGGGAGGGGCTAGAGGAGAGACCCAGGGGTAGTGAAACATGAAGGGGGAGGGGCTAGAGGAGAGACCCAGGGGTAGTGAAACATGAAGGGGGAGGGGCTAGAGGAGAGACCTCTCAACGGCCGCCAGTAGAGTTAAGCCTTTGGAGCCTGGGGGTGTGGCCATGAAGGGGAGGAGCCTGATGCAGCCCCGGATCACAGACATAGTAAGTGTGGACACCTGTAACCTGAATAGGAGGAGGGGGTGGGGCGGCTGCATAGAGAAGAATCATTCCCTCCATCCTCCTCCCGCAGTCTCTGAATGCTTCTCCTCCTCTCCCTCTTGCAGGATTTCATGTACTGCGGGAGGAGGATGGAGAGAAAGATTCTTCTCTATGCAGCCGCCCCACCCCCTCCTCCTATCCTTATCTCTACCCCTCCCCCCCACAGTGCTCTCCACCTCCTCCATGCCCCCTGCCTCTCTCTCCCTGTGCTCCCCACCTCCTCCATGCTCTTGGCTGCCCCCTATGCCCTCCACTTCTCCCCCAGTGCTATCAAGACCCCCCCCCCCCTGCACTCCACCTCCCTCCTGGGCTCTCCACCACCCCCCATGCTCTACACTGCCCCCTTGTGCCCTCCACCTCTCCTCCCTGTGCTTTTTTACCTCCCCCTGTGCTCTCCACCTCCCCCCATGCTCTATGCTGCCCCACTGTGCTCTCCACCTCCTCCCATGTTTTACGCTGCCCCCCTGTGCACTTCACCTCCCCCAATGCTCTTTAGCACCCCCAAGTGCTCTCCAGCCCCCCTGTTCTCGCCACCTCCCTCCTGTGTTCTCCACCTCCCCATGCTCTATGCTGCTCCCCTGTGACCTCCGTCTTTTCTCCCACGCTCTCCACCTCCCCCATGCTCTACGCTGCCCCCTGTGACCTCCGCCTCTCCCCCTGTGCTTTTCACCTCCCCCTATGATCTCCACCTCCCCCATGCTCTACGCTGCCCACCTGTGCTCTGCACCTCACCCCCTGTGCTCTCCACCTCCCCCATGCTCTACACTGCCCTCTGCCTCTCCCCCTGTGCTCTTCACCGCCCTCCATCTCTCTCCCTGTGCTCTACGCTGCCCCCCAGTGCTCTCTAGCCCCCCATGCTCTATGGTGCCCACCTGTGCTCTCCAGCCCCCCTGTGATCTCCACCTCCGTCATGCTCTATACTACCCCCCTGTGCCCTACGCCTCTCCCCCATTGAACTCCGCCTAGCCCCTGTTCTCTTTACCTCCTTTCATGCTCTCTGCTGCTCTCCGCCTCCCCCCTGTGCTCTCTGCCTCCCCTCTGTGCTCTCCACCTTTCCCCTGTGCTTTTTTACCTCCCCCTGTGCTTTTTTACCTCCCCCTGTGCTCTCCACCTCCGCCCATGCTCTACGCTCCCCCCCTGTGCTCTTCACCTCCCCCAGTGCTCTCCACCTCCCTTCTGTGCTCCCCACCTCCCCCCATGCTCGCTGCTGCTCTCCGCCTCTCTCCCTGTGCTCTCCACCTCCCCCATGCTCTTCGCTGTCCCCTATGCCCTCCACTTCTCCCCAGTGCTATCAAGCCCCCCCTTCCCCGTGCTCTCTTCCTCCCTCCTGGGCTTTCCACCACCCCCCATGCTCTACACTGCCCCCCTGTGCCCTCCGCCTCTCGTCCCTGTGCTGTTTTACCTCCCCCTGTGCTCTCCACCTCCCCCTGTGCTCTCCACCTCCCCCAGTGCTCTCCAGCCCCCCTGTGCTCTCCACCTCCACCCAGTGCTCTCCACCTCCTCCCATGTTCTACGCTGCCCCCCTGTGCACTTCACCTCCCCCAATGCTCTTTAGCACCCCCAAGTGCTCTCCAGCCCCCCTGTTCTCGCCACCTCCCTCCTGTGTTCTCCACCTCCCCATGCTCTATGCTGCTCCCCTGTGACCTCCGTCTTTCCTCTCACGCTCTCCACCTCCCCCATGCTCTACGCTGCCCCCTGTACCCTCTGCCTCTCCCCCTGTGCTTTTCACCTCCCCCTGTGATCTCCACCTCCCCCATGCTCTATGCTGCCCACCTGTGCCCTGCGCCTCAACCCCTGTGCTCTCCATCTTCCTCCTGTGCTCTCCACCCATCCATGCTCTACGCTGCCCCCTGTGCTCTGCACCTCACCCCCTGTGCTCTCCATCTCCCTCCTGTGCTCTCCATCTCCCTCCTGTGCTCTCCATCTCCCTCCTGTGCTCTCCATCTCCCTCCTGTGCTCTCCCCCTCCCCCCTGCTCTACACTGCCCTCTGCCTCTCCCCCTGTGCTCTTCCCTGACCCCTCTTCTCTCCACCGCCCTCCATCTCTCTCCCTGTGCTCTACGCTGCCCCCCCATGCTCTATGGTGCCCACCTGTTCTCTCTAGCCCCCCTAGTGCTCTCCAGCCCCCCCCCCCCTGTGATCTCCACCTCCCTCATGCTCTACACTGCCCCCCTGTGCCCTACGCCTCTCCCCCATTGAACTCTGCCTAGCCCCTGTTCTCTCCACCTCCTCTCATGCTCTCTGCTGCTCTCCGCCTCCCCCCTGTGCTCTCCGCCTCCCCCCTGTGCTCTCTGCCTCCCCCCACAGTGCTCTCCAGCCCCCTTGTACTCTCACCCCACCCCATGTTCTCAAGGTTCTTCCCTGTGCTCTCTGCCCCCCCCCCACTCTTTCCCTGTCCCCTTCGCCCCCCGCACCTTTGCCGGTGTTGTAAAATTTCCTGCGACCTATGAAATTCGCTCACCCCGTCACTTCCGGTGCAGCTCCGTCACTGAAACAGCTGACGGCGGGCCTGTACCGCGCATGCGCCAATCCCCTGCCATTAACAGCGCATGCGCTGTATATTTATTTTCACAGTGGAGAAAAATTCTAGCCTCGAGTGGGCAGAGACTTGCGGGTGGGCGGGCAGAGCTGAACAGATGGTTAGAACATCAGCAGCAGCCCCGCCCACCCCAAGATTTTCTTTACTGGTCAACAAAAATTATGGCTTCAAGCTGTATTAGCGCATGCGCGGGATATTTGTTCAGCGGTCTACCAAAATTATGGACTCAAGCGGGCGGAGACTTGCTGGGAGGGAGAGATAGAGTGGAGCTTAGAGAGGGGGGTGGAGCTTGGAGAGGGGGGCGGGGCCCCGTGCATAGCACTGACTACATATACAGTACATTGTTCTGCCAATAAATACGCCTCACTGCGCCCAGCAAACACCACCTCACTGTGACCAGAAATCGCCGCCTCACTGCGACCAGAATTTGCCGCCTCACTGCACCAAGCAAACGCCACCTCACTGCGCCAAGAAATCGCCACCTCACTGTGCCCAAAAAATGCCGCCTCACTGCGCCAAGCAAACGCCACCTCACTGCGACCATAAATCGCCACCTCACTGCGCCAAGCAAACGTCACCTCACTGCGGCCAAAAAATGCCGCCTCACTGTGACCAGAAATCGGCGCCTTATTGCGCCCAGAAATCGCTGCCTCACTGTGCCAAGCAAACGTCACCTCACTGTGCCCAGAAATCGCCGCCTCACTCTGCCCAGCAAACGCCACCTCACTGTGCCCAGCAAATGCCTCACTGTGCCCAAAAAATGCCCCTCACTGTGCCCAGCAAACGCCACCTCACTGTGCCCAACAAACGCCACCTCACCATGCCCAGAAAACGCCTCACTGTGCCCAGCAAACGCCTCACTGCACCCAAAAAATGCCGCCTCACTGTGCCCAGCAAACACCTCAGTGTGCCCAGCGAATACCGCCTCACCGTGCCCAGCAAACGCTGGCTCACTGTGCCCATCAAACGCAACCACTGTGCTATCAAACACAGCCACTGTACCCATCAATTGCTGCCAGATTGTCAAGCCGTAGCTGTGCTCCCTGGGGATATGCTGATCACCCATCTGTGCTGCTGGAGGGAGCCCAGACGGGCATAAATGAGGGACCTGCATGTCATGGTAAGTGAGACCATCCCATATCCCACTCCATCTTTCCCGAGAACAGGGACCCCCTTCCAACCCCCCCCAGGAGAGGGAACCCCCCACCCCCCTCTGAGGACAGGGACCCCCTCCCCCCAAGACAGAGACCCCCTTCTCCCCCCTGAGGACAGGGAAACCTTCTCCCCCCTGAGGACAGGGACCCCCTCCCCCCAAGACAGAGACCCCCTTCTCCCCCCCAAGACAGAGACCCCCTTCTCCCCCCTAAGGACAGGGACCCCCTTCTCCCCTGAAGACAGGGGCCCCCTTCTCTCCTGGGGACAGGGAGGACAGGGACCCCCTTCTCTCCTGGGCACAGGGGCCCCCTTCTCTCCTGGGGACAGGGACCCCCTTCTCTCCTCGGGACAGGAACTCCATCTCTCCTGGGAACGGGGACTTCATCTCACCTAGGGACCCCATCTGCCCTGGGGATCAGGACCCCACCTCCCCTAAGAATAGGAACCTGATCACCCTGTGTGCTCCAACCTCACTGCCCTGCCGGCCATGTGTCCTGTGTGAGGACCCTCCTGTGACAGCTCTTATAAGGACTTTACCCCACTGTGTGATCCCCCTACATGACTGATCCCTCTGTGTCCAAAACTTACACGGGGAACCCCTCTGTTTGCTCCCCCTACATGTCTGCATACTCTGACCACCACCTGTACCATTTCCACATCCTCTGACTGCCTCCTGTATCCTGTGCACATGTTCCGACCCCCTCTTGTACAATGTCTGTAGCCTCTAGCCACCTCCTGTGTCCTGTCTGCAATCTCTGACTATCTCTTGTCTTTTAACGTGTCTGCAGTCTCTTAGGGGGAGTCTGGAGAGGAATCGAGAGTGAGAGCACCGCCAGGATTGGGATTACGGGAGGAGTCAGATGTGTATGGACTGTGGAGAAGAGACTATAGAATAAAAACCAGAACCACCAACCTGGAGCCGTCTAACTGAGCCCTGCACGCTGCACTGGAGAGGAGGTCAGTGACAAGAGGGCACTCATATAAAGGTTTCCCATCATCTCAGCAACACCCCCCAGTGTATTCACTCTGCGGAAGGTGGTCTCTGGTCACCAGAGTTCCCCCCCCCCCCATAACATTTCCCGGCATTCCCCTTTACATCAGAGTCCGCAGGATTCTTCCCCAAGGCAAAGGAAAATGCTACAGAGCATGATCTAAGGAGGAACTCTGATGTAAGGGGTGCTCTGGTCACCAGAGACCACCTTATATCAGAGTCCACTGCATTCCCATTTACATCAGAGTTCCAACTTACATCAGGGTCTGCAGCATTGCCCTTTGCATCAGGGTTTGCAGAGTTCCCCCTGTTAGATTAGAAGGGATGGAGACCTACAGACTTGTCCAGAGTACACAGAGGATACATGGGATAGATTAGAAGGGATGGAGGCCCATAGAAAACAGAGGAGGCCTCCATCCCTTCTAATCTATCCCGTGTATCCTCTGTGTACTCTGGACATGTCTGTAGGTCTCCATCCCTTCTAATCTAACAGGGGGAACTCTGCGAACCCTCATGCCCTCTGCCTCTCTCTCTCTTGCTCTCTGCCTCTCTCTCTCTCTCCACTGTGCCCTCTGCCTCTCTCTCTCTTGTCCTCTGCCTCTCTCTCTCTCTCCACTGTGCCCTCTGCCCCTCTCTCTCTCCGCTGTGCCCTCTGCCTCTCTCTCTCTCTGCTGTGCCCTCTGCCCCTCTCTCTCTCCGCTGTGCCCTCTGCCCCTCTCTCTCTCCGCTGTGCCCTCCGCCCCTCTCTCCCTGTGCTCTCCACCTCCCCCCCATGCTCTTGGCTGCCCCCTATGCCTTCTACTTCTCCCCCAGTGCTATCCAGCCCCCCCCGTGCTCTCCACCACCCCTATGCTCTACACTGCCCCCCTGTGCCCTCCGCCTTTCCCCCCTATGCTTTTTTACCTCCCCTGTGCTCTCCACCTCCGTCCATGCTCTACGCTCTCCCCCTGTGCTCTTCACCTCCCCCAGTGCTCTCCACCTCCCTTCTGTGCTCCCCACCTCCCCCCATGCTCGCTGCTGCTCTCCGTCTCTCTCCCTGTGCTCTCCACCTCCCCCCATGCTCTTTGCTGTCCCCTATGCCCTCCACTTCTCCCCCAGTGCTATCAAGCCCCCCCTGTGCTCTCCTCCTCCCTCCTGGGCTTTCCACCACCCCCCATGCTCTACACTGCCCCCCTGTGTCCTCCGCCTCTCCTCCCTGTGCTGTTTTACCTCCACCTGTGCTCTCCACCTCCCCCAGTGCTCTCCAGCTCCCCCAGTGATCTCCAGCCCCCCCCCGCAGTGCTCTCCAGACCCCCCCAGTTCTCCCCACCTCCCTTCTGGGCTCTCCGCTGCCCCCCTGTGCTCTCCGTCTCTCTCCCTGTGCTCTCCACCTCCCCATGCTCTCCGCTGCCCCCCTGTGCTCTCCGTCTCTCTTCCTGTGCTCTTCACCTCCCCTCGTGCTCTCCGCTGCCCCCCCCCATGCTCTCCTCCTCCCTCCTAGGCACTCCACCACCCCCCATGCTCTATGCTGCTCCCCTGTGACCTCCGTCTTTCCTCCCGTGCTCTCCACCTCCCCCATGCTCTACGCTGCCCCCTGTGCTTTTCACCTCCCCCTGTGATCTCCACCTCCTCCATGCTCTATGCTGCCCACCTGTGCCCTGCGCCTCAACCCCTGTGCTCTCCATCTTCCTCCTGTGCTCTCCACCCCCCCATGCTCTACGCTGCCCCTGTGCTCTGCACCTCACCCCCTGTGCTCTCCATCTCCCTCCTGTGCTCTCCATCTCCCTCCTGTGCTCTCCATCTCCCTCCTGTGCTCTCCACCTCCTCCATGCTCTACACTGCCCTCTGCCTCTCCCCCTGTGCTCTTCACCGACCCCTCTTCTCTCCACTGCCCTCCATCTCTCTCCCTGTGCTCTACGCTGCCCCCCAGTGCTCTCTAGCCCCCCCATGCTCTATGGTGCCCACCTGTGCTCTCTAGCCCCCCCCCCCCATGCTCTCCTCCTCCCTCCTAGGCACTCCACCACCCCCCATGCTCTACACTGCCCCCCTGTGCCCTCCACCTCTCCTCCCTGTGCTTTTTTACCTCCCCTGTGCTCTCCACCTCCCCCCATGCTCTACGCTCTCCCCAGTGCTCTCCAGCCCCCCTGTGCTCTCCACCTCCACCCAGTGCTCTCCACCTCCCCCATGCTCTATGCTGCCCCACTGTGCTCTCCACCTCCTCCCATGTTCTACGCTGCCCCCCTGTGCACTTCACCTCCCCCAATGCTCTTTAGCACCCCCAAGTGCTCTCCAGCCCCCCTGTTCTTGCCACCTCCCTCCTGTGTTCTCCACCTCCCCATGCTCTATGCTGCTCCCCTGTGACCTCCGTCTTTCCTCCCGCGCTCTCCACCTCCCCCATGCTCTACGCTGCCCCCTGTGCCCTCCGCCTCTCCCCCTGTGCTTTTCACCTCCCCCTGTGATCTCCACCTCCCCCATGCTCTACGCTGCCCCCTGTGCCCTCCGCCTCTGCCCCTGTGCTTTTCACCTCCCCCTGTGATCTCTACCTCCCCATGCTGCCCACCTGTGCCCTGCGCCTCAACCCCTGTGCTCTCCATCTTCCTCCTGTGCTCTCCACCTCCCCCATGCTCTACACTGCCCTCTGCCTCTCCCCCTGTGCTCTTCACCGGCCCCTCTTCTCTCCACCGCTCTCCATCTCTCTCCCTGTGCTCTACGCTGCCCCCCAGTGCTCTCTAGCCCCCCCCATGCTCTATGGTGCCCACCTGTGCTCTCCAGCCCCCCCCTGTGATCTCCACCTCCCTCATGCTCTACACTGCCCCCCTGTGCCCTACGCCTCTCCCCCATTGAACTCCGCCTTGCCCCTGTTCTCTCCACCTCCTCTCATGCTCTCTGCTGCTCTCCGCCTCCCCCCTGTGCTCTCCGCCTCCCCTCTGTGCTCTCTGCCTTCCCCCTGTGCTCTCAGCCCCACCCTCTGTTTTTTCTACATCCATGCTCTCCCCCCCATGCTCTCTGCCTCCCCCCACAGTGCTCTCCAGCCCCCTTGTACTCTCGCCCCACCCCATGTTCTCAAGGTTCTTCCCTGTGCTCTCTGCCCCCCCCACTCTTTCCCTTTCCCCTTAGCCCCCCACACCTTTGCCGGTGTTGTAAAATTTCCTGCGACCTATGAAATTCACTCACCCCGTTACTTCCGGTGCGGCTCCGTCACTGAAACAGCTGACGGCGGGCCTGTACCGCGCATGCGCCAATCCCCTGCCATTAACAGCGCATGCGCTGTATATTTATTTTCACGGTGGAGAAAAATTCTAGCCTCGAGTGGGCGGAGACTTGCGGGTGGGCTGGCGGAGCTGAACAGATGGTTAGAACATCAGCAGCAGCCCCGCCCACCCCATGATGGGAGCCTTGCTGGGAGGGAGAGATAAAGCGGAGCTTGGAGAGGGGGCGGAGCTTGGAGAGGGGGCGGGGCCCCGTGCATAGCACTGACTACATATACAGTACATTGTTCTGCCAATAAATTCGCCTCACTGCTCCCAGCTAACACCACCTCACTGTGACCAGAAAACGCCGCCTCACTGCGACCAGAATTTGCCACCTCACTGCGCCCAAAAAATGCCGCCTCACTGCGCCAAGCAAACGCCACCTCACTGCGACCAGAAATCGCCGCCTCACTGCGCCAAGCAAACGCCACCTCACTGCGACCATAAATCGCCGCCTCACTGCGCCAAGCAAACGTCACCTCATTGCGCCAAGCAAACGCCGCCTCACTGCGACCAGAAATCGCCGCCTCACTGCGCCAAGCAAACGCCACCTCACTGCGCCCAGAAATCGCCGCCTCACTCTGCCCAGCAAACGCCACCTCACTGTGCCCAGCAAATGCCTCACTGTGCCCAAAAAATGCCCCTCACTGTGCCCAGCAAACACCTCACTGTGCCCAGCAAACGCCTCACTGCACCCAAAAAATGTCACCTCACTGTGCCCAGCAAACACCTCACTGTGCCCAGCAAACACCGCCTCACCGTGCCCAGCAAACGCTGGCTCACTATGCCCATCAAACGCAACCACTGTGCTATCAAACACAGCCACTGTACCCATCAATTGCTGCCAGATTGTCAAGCCGTAGCTGTGCTCCCTGGGGATATGCTGATCACCCATCTGTGCTGCTGGAGGGAGCCCAGACGGGCATAAATGAGGGACCTGCATGTCATGGTAAGTGGTAAGTGAGCTCAGTGCGGAGGCTGGTGCATCTGTAACATGTTACAAAAAGGTGAACTTATGCTTCAACTGCATCCCAAACACAGATTGCGAATCGGAAAACTTCGTACATTCATACGAATCCGAAATACAACATTTTTATGCATACGAATTCCTTATGAAACACGAAATTTCATGTATGAATTTTCGGATCCAAATTCATACCGAAAATTTGTAATTGTTATGAAAAGTTGACAAACCTAAAAGTTAAAAACCCCAGGAAGTCAGCACAGCACAGGGATGGTGGAAACCCTATTGGAAATTACAAATTTTATACGAAATACGAAATTTAGTTAACAAATTTCGGATCCAAATTAACAGAATTGTGACTGGTGTTTTTATCACCAATCAGAGGAAGTCGGCACAGCACAGGGATGGTGGAAACCCCACATAATGGGCACAGCGGGTATACACTCAGACCTGGGAACTCAGCACAGGGATGGTGGGAACCCCTCATAATGGACACAGCGGGTGTACAGACCTGGGAACTCAGCACAGGGATGGTGGGAACTCCTCATAATGGGCACAGCGGGTGTACAGACCTGGGAACTCAGCACAGGGATGGTGGGAGCGCCTCATAATGAACACAGTGGGTGTACAGACCTGGGAACTCAGCACAGGGATGGTGGGAGCCCCTCATAATGGACACAGCGGGTGTACAGACCTAGAAACTTAGCATAGGGATGGTGGGAGCACCTCATAATGGACACAGCGGGTGTACAGACCTGGGAACTCAGCACAGGGATGGTGGGAGCCCCTCATAATGGACACAGCGGGTGTACAGACCTAGAAACTTAGCACAGGGATGGTGGGAGCGCCTCATAATGGACACAGCGGGTGTACAGACCTGGAAACTTAGCACAGGGATGGTGGGAGCCCCTCATAATGGACACAGCGGGTGTACAGACCTAGAAACTTAGCACAGGGATGGTGGGAGCGCCTCATAATGGACACAGCAGGTGTACAGACCTGGGAACTCAGCACAGGGATGGTGGGAGCACCTCATAATGGGCACAGCGGGTGTACAGACCTGGGAACTCAGCACAGGGATGGTGGGAACCCTATGGGAATTTTTATGCTTATGAATTTCATACGAATGTAGCACTGACCCCCAAAGGAGCTGCTGATTTTAATGGGCTTACCGTTACCTTCTTGACCTGGTCTGCGTCTAGGGGTTTCCCGAGGTTGATGGCCCAAAGAATTGTAGAGACGGACACTGGATCCGCTTTTGGGATTTTTATTTGCAAAAAGAGGATTTCAGGTAGAAAGTTCAGGTACTCTTGGAACTTATTCAAAGTAAGAAGTCTCTCACTATAACAATCCAGAGAATAGCCATTCACAGCTGGATCCTCACAGCTACCGGATAGACCTCCTCTCACTAGGCCTAGCAGCCAATAGAGCATTCAGGTAAAGTGAAGCCTCTGCCACAGACTTGCATATGGAACGTTTGAATAAAGTCTCTGCCACAGACTTATTGTAGAACACTTGTAATAGAGTCTCTCTTGTAGTAATTGAAGGATATAGACAAAACTTAGAGAACCCTCATACGGTACCAGTATCTTGCAGCCGGCCCGGCGATACCGTACGAGTGTAGATTCACTTGTGGTCTTTCAACCAAGCCTCCAGGCTCTTTCTGAGAAGCCAGCCTCCAATGTGGCCTTCCCCCGAAGAGTCCTACCCTGGTTGCTTCCTTAGTTGCTGGGCCTCTCCACAGACGAGACAGCACCGGACCACCTCCGAATCCTCCCTCCAGTTACTCTGCCTCAGGCTAGCCAGCCCTGAGACTCAGAATTGGATGGATCCACACCCCAGGCCATGAGAGTCATAGGGGCTGGTCAGGAGGACCAGGACCAGAAAGAAAGATCTTCTGGACCGGAACCCAGAAGTAAGTGATGTCAGTACCTTAAGTGCCCTCTCCCAGAATGCACAGCAGGATGATACATCCACTGGGCTGGTTCCCGAGACAGAATGGTAATCAATGCGCCCAGCTGAACTGCGTTCTCACACCTGCCAGAGATGACAGCGCCACCTAGGGCCAAGCAGAACACAGTGCAATCCATCTAGACTGGTACTGAAACCATAATTTGGTTTAATTAAACCCAAAACTAAACTGCGGTTCTAGGAATGTTAAATAGCTCTTCAGGAGCCGGCGCTACGCGAAATTTCGTTAATGAATTTCGGATCCCAATTAACAGAACAGTGTTTTGTTCACCAGTCAGCTCAGACCAGGGATGGTGAGAACCTCTCATAATGGGCACAGCAGGTGTACAGACCTGGGAACTCAGTACAGGGATGGTGAGAACCCCTCATAATGGGCACAGCAGGTGTACAGACCTGGGAACTCAGTACAGGGATGGTGGGGACCCCTCATAATGATAAATTCATCATAATGAACATTTGTAATTGTTACAAAAAGTTAACCGGTTCCCGACCGGTGCACGCCGATGTACGTCGGCAGAATGGCACAGGCAGGCATATTGGCATACAGGTACGTCCAATCTTCAATGCCGCCCTGCCACTGTGAGAGTGCCGCATGCTGGTCAGGAGCCCTGTGAGTCTGGTCGCGGATCCCGCAGACTCGATTGCCGCGGGTATACCCACGATCGTCTCACGGGGCAGCTGAACGAGGAAATGCCATTGTAAACAGCATCTCCTCGTTCTGCCTAGCAACTAGTGACGCTGATCTCTGCTACATGTGATTGGAGCAGAGATCAGTGTTCACTAAATTAAAGCCCAGCCCCCCACAGTTAGTAACACACCCCTAGGAACACTTAACCCCTACACTGCCACCCACTGGTTAACCTTTTCACTGCCAGTGTCATTTACACAGGAATCACTGCATTTATATAGCAGTGATTAATGTATAAATGACAATGGTCCCAAAAATGTGTCAAAAATGTCCGATGTGTCCGCAATGTCGCAGTCACAATAAAAATCGCTGATCGCCGCCATTACTAGTAAAAAAATTATTAATTAAAATGCCATAAAACTCACTTTGTAAACGCTATAACTTTTGCGCAAACCAATCAATCGCTTATTGCATTTTTTTTTCACCAAAAATATGTAGAAGAATACGTATCGGCCTAAACTGAGGGAAAAAAATGTTTTTTTTTTATATATTTTTGGGGGATATTTATTATAACAAAAAGTAAAAAATGTGTTTTTTTCAAAATTGTCGCTCTATTTTTGTTTATAGCGCAAAAAATAAAAACCGCAGAGGTGATCAAATACCACCAAAAGAAAGCTCTATTTGTGGAAAAAAAAGGACGTCAATTTTGTTTGGGAGCCACGTCGCATGACTGCACAATTGTCAGTTAAAGCAATGAAGTGCCGAATCGCAAAAAGTGGTCTGGTCTTTGACCAGCAAAATGGTCCGGTCTGTAAGTGGTTAAAAACCCAGGAAGTCAGCACAGCACATGGATGGTGAGAACCCCTCATAATGATAAATTCATCATAACGAATTTTCATTATTTAAACAAAAACTTTACGAATCTAACGAAAATTCATATTTCATACAAACCGAATAGAATTTCGTACACGAGTTTTGATATTTTTTTTTTTCAAACGGAATGAAACTAAACAAATTTTTTGATGGCGTCCATGTCTAGTGTTTACAGGCACCAAATAGCATGCTACCGCAGTGCCATGCAATTTGGTGAGGCACATTTTTAACCACTTGCTTACTGGGCACTTAAACCCCCCTCAGTCCCAGACCAATTTTCAGCTTTCAGCGCTGATGCACTTTGAATGACAATTGCGCGGGCATACAACACTGTACCCAAATGAAATTTTTATCATTTTTTTCCCACAAATAGAGCTTTCTTTTGGTGGTATTTAATCACAGCTGGGAGTTTTATTTTTTGCTAAACAAACAAAAAAAGATGCAAAAAAAAAAATCATGTTTAATAGTTTGTTATAAAATTTTGCAAACAGGTAATTTTTCTCCTTCATTGAAGTGCGCTGATGAGGCGGCACTGATAGGCTGCACTGGTGGGCACTGATAGGCTGCATTGGTGGGCATTGATAGGCTGCATTGGTGGGCACTGATAGGCTGCACTGGTGGGCACTGATAGGCATAGTTAAAGCGGCACTAATAGGCACAGATAAGGCGGCACCGATGGGCACAGATAAGGCGGCAAAGATGGGCACAGATAAGGCGGCACTGATGGGCACAGATAAGATGGCACGGATGGGTGGCACTAAGGGGCACTGATAGGTACCACTGATAGATGAGACTGATGGGCACTGATAGGTGGCTCTGATAGGTGGCACTGCTGGGCACTGATGGGCGGCACTGATGGGCACTGGTAGATGACACTGATGGGCACGGATATGTGGCACTGGGGTGCAGCACCTTTGTCGAGGCAGATTGTGGGCACTGCTGGGTGGCACTGTGGGCGCTGCTGGGTGGCACTGCTGGGTGGCACTGTGGGCACTGCTGGGTGGCACTGACGGGGGGCACTTATTTTTTAATCATCTTTATTGATGAGGGGGCAGGTGGGCACTGGCAGGGCTGGCCGTTGATGTCTGATGTCCCGATCACGGCCGCCGGTGATCGGCTCTTTTTTTTTCTCCTCGCGCTGTCAGCGCGAGGAGGAATAATAGCCGATTACCGGCTCCGTTCTATCACATGATCAGCTGTCATTGGCTGACAGCTGATCACGTGATAAGGGGTCGGGATCGATCCCTTGCTCTGATCGGTGATCAGGCGAGTCTCATAGACCCGCCGATCACAGAGCGTGCCGCGCGCTCCCCTAAGGGGGCGAGCAGGCCGCTCGTGCACGTCAATAGACGTAGTCCCAGAAAAGGAGATCTGCGCTGTAGCCATCATCCGGCTATAGCGCGGGTCTCAAGTGGTTAAAAGTAGTACACACATTACTTTTTCTGAGTTCTGATGCGATTTGCAGCCCATTCAAAGTAACCACTTCAATACCGGGGCCTATTCTGGCACTTCTCTCTTACACGTAAAAATCATCATTTTTTTTTTGCTAGAAAATTACTCAGAACCCCCAAACATTATATATGTTTTTTTTTAGCAGACACCATAGAGAATAAAATGGCGGTCATTGCAACTTTTTTATCTTGTATGGTATTTTGCACAATCATTTTTCAAATGCCTTTTTTTGGGGGAAAAAAATAAAATTTTCAGGAATTAAATAACAAAACAGTAAAGTTAGCCCAATTTGTATAATGTGAAAGATGATGTTATGCCAAGTAAATAGATACCTAACATGTCACCCCTTTAAAATTGCGCCCACTCATGGAATGGCACCAAACTTCGGTACCTAAAAAATCTCCATAGGCGATGCTTTGACATTTTTTTTATAGGTTACCAGTTTAGAGTTACAGAGGAGGTCTAGTGCTAGAATTGTTGCACATGCTCTAACACACGTGACGATACCTCACATGTGTGGTTTGAACGGTGTTTACATGTGGGTGGGACTTACATGTTGCGTTCGCTTTTGAACGCAAGCTACTGGGGACAGGGTATTTTAAATTTTGTGGCAGCACGCAGGTAAAATCACCTGGTTGTATTCAGGATGGGAAATATGTGTGTCCTAGATTCAGGCTGTATGCAGACTTGTACAACTAGAGGGGAAGAGTTAATGAGCCCAGCTGTAGTAAGTGGGCTCATTAAGACCTCTACAAAAAACCCCAGCATGCTTAGGGAGATGCTCCATCCTGGAACCAGTTTTGTGTGTATAGACTGGGGAGTCTGAGATCTGTTCTGTGCGGTGAGTTAACGCCTGTGTGGCAAACCCCTACAATAGAGACAGGGACTGGGGCAGCACAAGGCTGCACCCAGTTGTTAGACAGGGAGTCTACGTGTGTAGTTAGAGGTCAAGCTGACCAGGATTTATTTTCTTGTTTTATTTTGTTTGGCTGTTATATGTATCATTGCATGTAGCCTAAATAAACCGGATCTTTTGTTTTTTTGCACCTACACCGCTGTCTGCTGTGCCTGACTTTGTGTTGTGAACCCATCCAGGGGGTCACACACACCCGCTACCGAGCTAACCCCCTCACAATTTACATTTTTTTTTTTTACATTTTTTTTTTTTTGATCACTTTTATTCCTATTACAAGGAATGTAAACAGCCCTTGTAATATGAATCTATTGTGACAGGTCCTCTTTATGGAGAGATGTGGGGTCAATAAGACCCCACATCTTTCCTCCAGGTTGGAAAGCATGTGATCATGGAAAAAAAATTCACCGATCTCACGCTGACAGCCCCAATCGCGACTTTGTTTACTTCCGGGAACCCGGGCGTGACGTTATGACAGGTGACCACCTGGTCACCGGAAATCTCTTATCGTCATCATCTGGCGCCAGCTGATTCTTTCTCTGGCCCCCCCCCCCCCCAGATGGCAGAGCCCAGAGAAGCACCGGATGGCAGTGCGGGGGGGAGGGGGGGAGCATTCAGATATCCCCTCACAAAGTCAAGGACATCATATGACGCCCTAAGGTATTGAAGTGGTTAATAGGCTGCAAAATCGCATCACATGGGAACACAAAGGAATGTGTGGGTTGGAATCCGCAGGCTCGTGTGTGTGATCCTGTTTTAAACCCTACACTATCCAAAACGAAAAAAAATAAGTTTTAGCTCCACTGTAGATTCTTGGCCCATTAATGGGATAATATTTTGTAAGTATAACTGCATTTCATTTCACTTTATTAGATATACTGTTAACAAATTAAAAAAAAAAATGTATCGGAAACTATACAGAAAATATTTCAGCGTAAAATAATTCCTTTACTATCTAATTAATTACAACATCTAAATGCATCTATTCAGCTTTTTTTTTTACTGAATCAAGTAACAGTGATATGCAGGTTCTTGTGCCATCAGGGATTATTTACACCAGGCATGCATTTGTGCATTACCCAGCATGAAATACCATGTTTTTCTATTCGCATTTAAAGCGGAGGTCCACCCTCGGTCCACCCTCGGAACCCTCCCCCCCTCCGGTGCCACAATCGGCACCTTTCAGGGGGGAGGGGGGAGGGGGGTGCAGTTACCTGGATAATCCAGGTAACTGCACCCACTTCCGGGACAGCTCTCTGCGGAAAGGGGCGTAACTTACTCCCCTTTCAGCAAGTGCCCGCCCCTTCCCGCAAGTGCCCCGCTGCCTGCTGGGAAACACACAGCTCCCAGAGGCAGCGGGGACCGTCCTTATTGCGCAGCGCAATTCGCTAATGCGCAGTAGGGAACCGGGAAATGAAGCCGAAAGGCTCCATTTCCTGATTCCCATACCCAAGATGGCGGCGGCAGGACCCGACAGACGACCTAGCAATCGGCTTCGGGTGCCGACATCGCGGGCGCGCTGGACAGGTAAGTGTCACTATTTTAAAAGTCAGCAGCTGCAGTATTTGTAGCTGCTGGCTTTTAAAAAAAAAAAAAACGCGGAGTCCCGGTGGACTCCCGCTTTAAGGGGCTTGATGAACGCGAGTTTGTGTCTTCTCAAAACTTTACTTACTGTATCACTGTACAGTTTTCCAAGCAGTACTAATCAGTGGCGTAACTAGAACCTTCAGGGCCCCCGATGCAAGAAACCATGAAGGGCCACCCCTGAACCCCAGCCAGGGCCCTTCCCTCTGAGTCTGGCGGTGGAACTCCAGGGCGTGGTCACAGGTATGACCTTTGTGAGCCCTGTAGTTCCACCACTGGCATCAGTAGTTTTTTATTTTTTTATTTTTTTTAGGTGCCCCATTGGAGGACTGTCCCTAGGCAGGATGGGGTACCCATCCCCAGAAGAGATCTGGTGCTTTTCTCCAGGGCAGATGAAGTTACTGCCCCCAGGTAAGAAGGGGTCCCTGTCCCCAGGGGAGATGGGGCCCCTGTCCCCAGGGGGAGATGGAGGGGGTATATAATGGTGTGTGGGGTCCTTTCACTCACCATGATCAAGCTGCAGGCTGCGCACTCATCCATGTTGGCCTGGACTCCATCCAGTGTGCTGGACGGGTGATCAGCATATCTCCCAGAAAGACCTTTCATCATCTCTGTATGACGGGGGAGGAGGGGGGCTGGCAGACAAGCCTGCAGTGTCCTCCGGGGGGCTCTCATAGGGCTGCACTGCATCTGTGTGCTTAAAGTTTGTTTACCCGGGAGAAGTATGCAGTGCAGTGTGGGCCAGACTTGAGGGGGGGGTGGGACTTTGGCTGGGGAGAACAGACATCGGACTGAGCGGCAATGCATGGAGCAGGAGAGGGGTACTCTGAGGAGCCAGCCGAGGACACAGGTCATGTGGGGAATGCACAACTAAAGAGCAGCCAGTGCGATAGTCGAGCATGGAGCTCTGCTAGTCACCCTCCACCTCCAGCCACCCGTGTGCATGGTGCACTGGTACCCCTAGCTGCCTATGCTGCTGCCGACCATATGTAAAGGGGGCTGCATGGGCCCCCTGCAACACAGGGCCCAGTTGCGGTCGCGACTGCTGCACCCCCTATAGTTACGCCACTGGTACTAATGTTTCTGGCAGTATGTGCCCAGGGACGAATGCCCAAAACACAGACCTCCTGTGCCAAACATTATTGCCAATTGGTGCACCGTCCAGCAACAGCAGCTGTCATGGAGTTTTACAGGCTGCTAGCGGTAGTGCCTTCCACTCGCACCAAAACACCAAAGTCATGCACCGATGCTCAACACACACAAATGAGGCCCCAAGACACAGAAACTCTAGAATAGAGGTTACTGCTCTAGTGCTTTTGACTCTGCTATGTCCTTTGGGTCCCTCGTCAAAAGCGTTTTTTGCCATTTTACAGGCTCAGGAAGTCTCCTGGGTGACTTTCCCCTCAGCGTCATTGAATCCTGAAAAAAAAAAAAAAGTAGTGTCTAAGCAATGGGGTAAACAGGATGAAGTTGAGGATGGTGACCGTGCGCATGTTTTTGGACTAGCGTCTCCTTTCATTCAAGCGGTAAATTGTTTGGGAGGACAATATTTTATACATTAAAGTGGTGTTCGGACCTAAGGAAAAATCTCAAGATTTCACCTTGATATGGAATAGCTGCTGCCCCCCCCCAAATACAGTGTCAGAGGAGGAATAATTGTAGGCATAAGCTGTACTTGGTCAGGCGAGTGTTTACTGCAAAATACAACTTCATTAACCACTTGAGACCCGCGCTATAGCCGAATGACGGCTACAGCGCGGATCTCCTTTTCCGGGACTACGTCTATTGACGTCGTCCCGTGCACAAGCAGCCTGCGTGCCCCCTGAGGGGCGCCCGTGGCGCGCTCTGTGATCGGCAAGTCTATGAGACTCGCCTGATCACCGATCCGAGCAAGGGGTCGATCCCGACCCCTTATCACGTGATCAGCTGTCAGCCAATGGCAACTGATCATATGATACAACGGAGCTGGTAATGGGCTAATATTCCTCCTCGCGCTAACAGCGCGAGGAGAAAAAAAAAAAAATTTTGCGACCCGATTTTGGGGCCACATATCTCGGGGTCACTTGGTGCTAGAAACTCCAAATTTGGATATGTTGTAGTGTACTATTGTGTTTGCATACCAAATTTGGGGTTTCTAGCTATAAGTGACCCTGAGATATGTGGCCCCAAAATCGGGTCGCAAAATGTCATTCTCTGCTTTAATAACATTTTGCGACCCGATTTTGGGGCCACATATCTCAGGGTCACTTATAGCTAGAGACCCCAAAGTTAGTATGCAAACACAATAATACTAGCACTACAACATATCCAAATTTGAAGTGTCTAGCTCTAAGTGACCCCGAGATACATGGCCCTAAAATCAGGTCACAAAATATTTTCGAATGTGGTTGAAATAATTTCGAATCATGTCGAATTCATTGTCATTGTCGAATTCATTCGAATTCATTCGTTATATTTCTTTCGTATTCGTTGTAATTTGTTATTTTTTTATTCGGACATTCGACATTACAATGGGGCAAATGAGAGGGGTGTATTGTTTGGGTTTACATACACTTTAGGTCTGCCTATTATTGGTGCTACACTCAGTGTAGAGTCAACATATGCCATAGAAATGTGCCATCTACTTTCCTAGCGATAATCGATACAGTAAAAAAAAAATGTTTATATATATATATGTGCATATGCTGCACTTGATATACCATATGCCATGGAAAGATAGAACTGTGGGGAAACAATGCAAGTATTAATCCAGACATCCAGAGAAGCTACTGACCTTATACCGTAAGCACTGCAACAGTAAAAGCAACATACAGAGAAAGCCAAGCAAGGTCACTGGAAGCAAACATCCTGAGGCCTGATCGGTGTAACCTCTGCTTCCTATATGACAAAACGCACTGCCATGGCTAAGGTCGTTTTAAATTTGTTTCATGACAGCGGTGGCCCGGTCTTCTGTTGCCGCCGCCTTCCATTCTTCTTCTCCTGGAGATGTTGACTCGACGCTCTCTCCGGCCGCAATGCCAGGGACGCGCTGCGCGGTGACTTATATAGGGACAAGGGGCGGGGTCATCAGTCGATGTCACATGGGTTGATGTCACATGGTGACCCCGCCCCCTTACGATGTCACAGTCCCGGAGGATGCTGGAACTGTCGCCATGTGACATCAACCCATGTGACATCAACCAATGACCCCGCCCCTTGTCCCTATATAAGTCACTGCGCAGCGCGTCCCTGACATTGCGGCCGGAGAGAGCTTCAAGTCAACATCTCCAGGAGAAGAAGAAGAAGAAGAACGGAAGGCGGCGGCGACAGAAGACCGGGCCACCGCCTGTAAAAGAGCTAGAAGAAGGCGCGGTGGCCCGGCAGAAGAACCGAAGAGGGGGACAAGACCCCCGAAGTCGGAAGAGGCAGTGGCGACGAAGAAGAATGCCGGGCTCCTCCGCTAGCAAAAGAGCTACAAGAAGATAGCGGAGGAGTCCGGCGAGAAGACCCCCGAAGATGGAAGACCCCCGGAGCTGTGCAATAATTTTTTTTATCTTGTGTGTTGTTTTTTTTTTGTACTTTATTTTACAGGTGAATGGGTAAGGGTACATTGTACCCCATACTCATTCACATAGGGTGGGGGGCCGGTATCTGGGGGCCCCCTTATTAAAGGGGGCTCCCGGATTCCGATAAGCCCCCCCGCAGACCCCGACAACCAACAGCCAGGGTTGTCGGGAAGAGGCCCTTGTCCTCATCAACATGGGGACAAGGTGCTTTGGGGGGGGGCCACGCGGCCCCCCCTTCCCCAAGGCACCTCCCATGTTGAGGGCACGCGGCCTGGTACGGCTCAGGAGGGAGGGCGCTCGCTCATCCCCCCTTTCCTGGCCGGCCGGGTAGCGTGCTCGGACAAGGGTCTGTTGTGGACTTGGGGGGGACCCCCACGCCGATTTTTTTCGGCGTTGGGGTTCCCCGTTCATTTCAAAATTAGGGCGAATAGTACGGCGGACTTAGTACGCCGTATTAGTCCGCTGAAAAAGTGCCGTGTGTGGGCAAGTAGCCCGTTCCGAAAGTCCGACGGACAGTCTGGCGGGAAGTCCGCCAGACTAAGTCCGTCGGATAGACGGCTACGTGTGTACGCAGCATAAGGAATGCACACAGCTCGACATGGCAGCAGTCCCACAAGAGTACCCCATAGCAAGCAGCTTGCTTTGGGGGCACTTGGAGGAGATGAGGAGTGGACAGCACTGGCAGGGGAACACAGCAGGGGCTGCTCTGTGCAAAACCATTGTACAAAGCAGACAAGTATTAAAACATTTCTTATTTTAGGACAAAAGAAAAAAAAAAAAGCTTTACAACCACTTTAATGTGGGCTAGTTTTAGTTTACCTGGCATGGAGTTAATGGCAACATGCGGTTCAAAAGCTTTCATCTTTTTTTCTGCTCCTTGTTATGAGGAACACACCCAAAAAGGCAATAAGGCACCTTGGGGAAATGAAAGATTTTTTAGATAAAACTATACCAATACAAAAAAACTTCAACAATAAATGTAATTTAAAGTGGAAGTCCACCCCAACACTAAAATTCCTGCATCTACAGCCATCCATGACCTGACACTAACCTAACTATCCCTGTAAAGAAATTGCTATACCATACCTTTTTTATCTGATCCAATCACCAGTGGCGGTAGCTCTGCAGAGGACACGGCCAACAACCGATGAGAAACAAATGGGGAGTGACATCACCCATAGGCTTATTATGTGGCTTCCGTTGACGGCTTTGTCGGCACCCACCTCTGCAGCAAAGCCACAGATGACATCTCAGAATGGGATCGGGTTGGATCGGCTTTAGCCACTTGCCGCCCGCCCTATAACAAAATGACGGTGGCAAAGTGGTTTAATAATCCTGATCGGACGTCATATGACGTGATCGGGATTATGAGCCGCTGCGTGTCCCCAGGGGCGCGCATCGCGGCGATCGTTGTTAAAGGGTGTCAGTCTGACACCCGGCAACTACTATCTCGACGGAGACTCTTTACCACGTGATCAATCGCGGCTGATCACAGTGTAAATAGGAAGAGCCGGTGATCGGCTTTTCCTCACTCGTGTCTGACAGACGCGAGTAGAGGAGAGCCGATCGGCTGCTCCTCTGACAGGGGGGGGTCTGTGCTGATCGATTATCAGCACAGCCCCCCGAGGATGCCCACACTGGACCACCAGGGACGCCACTAGACCACCAGGGATGCCCAGGTCAAGGTATGCCACCCTAGACCACCAGGTATTCCAGTCAGTGCCACAATGGATGCCAATCAGTGCCCATAATGGATGCCAATCAGAGCCCACAATGGGCATCACTGATTGGCATGCATTATTGTTTGGCACTGATTGGCATCCATTAGTACAGTATATTATAATACAATGCCGCCTATCAGTGCCCATCCATGCTACCTATCAGTGCCCATCCATGCCCACCTGTGCCACCTACCCATGCCCACCTGTGCTGCCTATCCGTGCCAGCTATCAGTGCCAATTTGTGCCACCTATCAGTGCCCATCCATGTCGCCCATCGGTGCCACATATCAATGTCCATCAATGCCACCTCATCAGTGCCACTTCATTGGTGCCCATCAGTGCCACCTTATCATTGCCCATCAGTGTAACCCCATCAGTGAAGGAGAAAACGTACTTATTTACAAAGTTTTGAAACTGAAACAAAAAAAAAAACATTTTTATTTTCGGTATTTTTTTATTTGTTTAGCAAAAAATAAAAACCATAGAGGTGATCAAATACCACCAAAAGAAAGCTCTATTTGTGGGAAAAAAATGATAAAAATTTCATTTGGGTACAGTGTAGCATGACCGTGTAATTGTCATTCAAAGTGCGACCGCGCTGAAAGCTCAAAATTGGTCTGGGCAGGAAGGTGTTTAAGTGCCTGGTATTGAAGTGGTTAAAAAAAAAAAAAAAAGGAAGAAAAAAGGGAAGGGGTATGTATACTGGATTTCTTCTTCTACCGATTTCTTCTTTATAGAGATATAGTTTAATGTTGGATTGTGGATGTCTGTAGATGCAGGGATTTTAGTGTTAGCCCTTGTACACACGATCGGAGATTCCGACAGAATGTGTCCGATCGGAGCGTTTTGTTGGATATTCTGACTGTGTGTGGTCTGCATCGGACTGATTCCGTCGGAATATCCGTCGGACCAAATTTTCCAACTTGCTGGAAATATTTTCCGACAAAATGCTCTGATCGGACATAATCCGATCATGTGTAGAGAATTCCGATCGGACAAAGTGCCACGCATGCTCATATCAAATTCCTGCACCAAAGCTATTGGCTACTAGCCTGAACGTAGTCCCGTCGTAACGAAATTACGTCATCACATTCTGAACGATCGGATTTTCCAACAACTTTGTCCGACCCGTGTGTATGCAACAGTTTCGGACAAAATCCGACGGATTTGGTTGTCGGAATTTGCGACCGTGTGTACAAGGGCTTAGGGTGGACTTATACTTTAAGTACTGTGTAAAAGACTAAACAGCATTGAGAATTTTCATAACTATATAGCTCACCAGTAGTACCATTTTAGGAGAAAAATGTTAAAACGAGTTTACGTCTCAAAAAGAAAATAAAATAAGCCTCACTGATCTCTGTAGGTGCAGACACTGGAGCAATTTGTCCTCAAAGTTCACAGCAGAAGCACTAAAAGTGATACTAAACACAGTTTATATTACAATGTCCCTTTTATTTCTGTATATGGATGATGGCACTATTTTTTTTTTTTTTATTAAAATAAAAAAACACAAACCAGAACCACCAAGTACCTCTTTCCTAATCAATAAATCAATATACGGCTGTCACATGACCCAGCTCTATCCCAGCCTTTCTGCAGGGCCCACTGCTGCTGGTCACATGTTTAACCACTTGCTTACTGGGCACTTAAAGCGGTTCTTCACCCTAAAGGGGAAGTTCCGCTAGTATCATCCCTCCCCCCCTCCGGTGCCACAATCGGCACCTTTCGGGGGGGAGGGGGGTGCAGTTACCTGGATAATCCAGGTAACTGCACCCACTTCCGGACAGACCGCCGCACGGCTCCGCCCACCGCCGCATGGCTCCGCCCCCCCCGTTGTGTTCTGGGAAGCACACAGTTCCCAGAGACACAGCGGGGAACCAGCGCAGCGCGGCTCGCGCATGCGCAGTAGGGAACCGGGCAGTGAAGCCCTCATGCTTCACTTCCCGATTCCCTGACAGAGGATGGCGGCGGTGCCTGCAGCGAGACGAGCGATCGCTCGTCATCTGCCGCCGACATCGCTGGAACCTGGGACAGGTAAGTGTGATATTATTAAAAGTCAGCAGCTGCAATATTAGTAGCTGCTGGCTTTTAATATTTTTTTTTTAGGTGCAGCTCCTCTTTAAACACCCCTCCTGCCCAGACCAATTTTCAGCTTTCGGTGCTCTTACACTTTGAATGACAACTACTCAGTCATGCAACACTGTACCCAAATGAATTTTGTGTCCTTTTTTTCCCACAAATAGAGCTTTCTTTTGGTGGTATTTGATCACCTCTGGGGTTTTTATTTTTTGCGCTATAAATGAAAAAAGACTGAAAATGTTGAAAAAAAAAACGCATATTTCTTTGTTTCTGTGATAAAATTTTGCAAATTATAATTTTTTTTTCATTAATTTTGGCCACAATTTATACTGCTACATATCTTTGGTAAAAATAACCCAAATTAGTGGATATTATTTGGTCTTTGTTAAAGTTAGGCTGCGTACACACGCGGGGACTGTTCGCTCAACTTTGTTCGTCAAACAGTTTCAGTGGACAGTCCGCTCAAAATGAGCATGGACGGACTTGCCCACACACGACGAACGAACAGTCCGCTGAAACCGTGCGCGATGACGTGAACGGCACGTACGACAGGACTAGAAAACGACGTCCTATACACTGCAATGCAACCTTTGGCGTGTAAATTCTTTCTGAGCATGCGCGAGTTTGACGAACAAGCCTACACACGGGCGGACTGTCCGCTCAAACCAAGTTTCAGCGGACAGTTTTTCGGAATTTCCGAAAAACTTTGTTCGTCAGACTGTCCGCTGAAACTGTCCGCTGAAGCCCACACACGAGCGGACTGTCCGCTGAAACACTGTTCAGCGGACAAAGTTGAGCGAACAGTCCCCGCGTGTGTACGCGGCCTTAGAGAGTCTACAAGCTGTGGTGCGAATCATAAAAAATTGATCGCATCTGATGTACTGGTGGCCTATCTCATTTCTTGCGACCCGAACAAGTCAGGAAAGTACAAATACCCCCCAAATGACCCCTTTTTTGAAAGTAGACATTCCAAGGTATTTAGTAAGATGCATGGTGAGGTTTTTGATGTTGTCATCTTTTTCCCACAATTCTTTGCAAAATTAAGATTTTTTATTTTTTTTTTCTCACAAAATTTTCAATGTAATAGGTTATTTCTCTCACATGGCATGTGTATACCACAAATGACACCCCAAAATACGTTCTACTACTCCTTCTGAGTATTACGATACCAAATGTGTGAGACTTTTACACAGCCTGGCCACATACAGAGGCCCAATATTGAAATAGCACCATCAGGCGTTCTAGGAGCATAAATTACACATTTCATTTCTCAACCACCTATTACATTTTTGAAGGCCCTGGAGCACCAGAACAATGGAAATGCCCACAAAGTGACCCCATTTTGGAAAGCTAACACCCCAACGTATAATCTATGAGGCATAATGAGTCTTTTGAATGGTTTATTTTTTTCCAGACGTTTCGGGAAAATGTGGAAAAAAATTAAAACGCATTTTTTTACGCAAAGTTGTCCATTTATAAGATATTTCCAACACATAGCATGTACATAGCAAAAATGACACCCCAAAATACATTCTACTACTCCTCCTGAGTATAACGATACCAAACGTGTGAGACTTTTACACAGCTTGGCCACATACAGAGGCCCAACATGCAAGGAACACCATAAGGTGTTCCAGGGACACATAGCATGCACATACCAAGAATTACACCCCAAAATACATTCTGCTGAGAAAAGAGTAAACAAAAGATTACCTGTGGTTTTAGCAGCGCAGTTGTCCACAGGATGATAGCGCTGGTCCAGGCAGCAGGCAGGGACTTGGTCAGCAAAAGTGAACACAATTTTCCAGGCAACAGGCAGGTATACTGTCCATAGTCAATATTGGCAGCAGGCAGGGATACTGTCCATATACAGTCCAAGGTCAGTGCAGGCAGAGATCATCAGCATTGCCAAAATATTGGTCCTGGTAGTAGGCAGGAACATGGTCCATCCATGTGGTGTGGTCAGTTCATGCGACAGGCAGAGGCATGATGGTATAGGTCCTACAGGCAGCAGGCAGAAGTAGGGCCTTGTTCAGGACAGAATGGGGATAGAGGTAGAGGCTTCTCCCACCCAAATCTCTTTGAAGCCTCCGAATCTCCAGACCCTAATCTAGGAATGAGAAAACAAAGGAAATTGTCTTCTTCATCCAAAAAAACTATTCTGGAGCCCCTCACATATGTGAGACCCCTGTTATGAATCCCACTAGTCCACTGAGAGGGTACAAGATCAGTCCAAGAGGCAGGCAAAAGGCATGGTCAAACAGTCCAGGGTCAGTTCCAGATCAGGCAGAGGTATGTACAGAATCAGTAGGCAGAAGCGTGGTCGAATAACAGTCCAGGGTCAGTTCCAGATCAGGCAGAGGTATAAACAGAATCAGTAGGCAGAAGCGTGGTCGAATAACAAGCCAGGGTCAGTTACAGATCAGGCAGAGGCATAAGGGATTTGAAGGTAAATGGCAGGAAGTGAGGGTTATGGTTACCATACTTCACTAATAATTCACTGAAGTATGGTAACGGCGGAAACAGTCACCTATGCAGAGGCCTGGTTGGGAAGGGCATTGGGCACAGTGATAAGTGGTGTCTCTTCTCACTCCTCGTTTGCTGCACACCCGACATTTTTTCTGATGTCTTCGGCCTGTTGGTCTGGGAGGGATTTTATCAGGAAAGTGGTGTTCAGAGAGTCTGCTAATTACATCGGATCGAATGTTTTGTGGTGGGCCGTTGGGGTATATAAGGGCAGTGGTGATTTCCTCCTGGTAGCCAAGGAAGGGTATGGGTCTTTCTGTGGATTTACGATAAATTACATACGTGTTGTATATGGGCAAATTAAAGAAATAAATTGACATTTTTTTATACCACTTGTATGTTCTTCTCGTGGCAAGATAGGGTTCGAGCATCTGGTCGTTCAAGTCGACACCCCCCATGAACATGTTGTACTCATGGATACAAGTGGGTTTTTGTATTGGGCCATCCCTCCTGGTGATCTCAACAAAAGTGTTGTTGTGGATCGAAGAAAGCATGTAGACATCCCTTCTGTCCCTCCACTTCACAGCCAAAATTTCCTCGTTCCGTAAACTCGCCGCTTCGCCTTTTCTTCGCCTTTTGTTGACGAGGCTTTGAGGAAAGCCCTTCCGGTTCGTTCTTACGGTGCCACATGCTGGAGTTTGCTTTCTATGGAGGTTGCGGAACAGGGGTAAACTTGTATAAAAATTGTCCACATACAGATGGTAGCCTTTCTCCAGGAGTGGGTTTATGAGTTCCCAAACAACTTTCCCACTTGATCCGATGTATTCGGGGCAATTAGGGGGATGTAGCTGGGTGTCCTTCCCTTCGTATACCATGAAGGAATATGTATACCCTGTGGCTCGATCACACAATTTATACATCTTCACCCCATAGCGGGCCCTTTTGGAGGGAATAAATTGCTTTAGGCCCAGCCTGCTAGAAAATTTGATCAGGGACTCATCCACACATATGTGTTGGTCTGGGGTAAACAACTGGGGGAAGATCTCAGAAAAATAATTTATTAGCGGCCGAATTTTGCAAAGTTTATCAAAATTTGGGTCATTCCGGGGAAGGCACTGGGTATTGTCGTTAAAGTGTAGGAATCTCATTATCATTAGATATCTGGTCCGGGACATTATTGAGGAAAAGATGGGCATGTGATAGATGGGGCGGGATGACCAATATGCACATATTTCATTTTTATTGTTTAGTCCCATACAAAATGTGAGGCCCAAAAAATTTTTACACTCCTCCACTGTTAGGGCTCTCCACTTGTAGGGACGGGCATAAGAGGACGTTGGGTTGCTTTCAATAAATTGTTGGGCATATAGGTTGGACTGGACCACAATGGATTCAAGCATGTCCTCTGTAAAAATTAGGTGGAAAAAGTCCATCAGGGAAAAATTGTGTGTGTCCACCTGGACTCCTGGGTTGGCAGTAAAAGGGGGAACGTTAGCTTCTCCTGAGTTAGGAGGAAGCCACAAGGGGTTCTGGAGGGAATAGGGAAGGCTGGCATGGGACCTAACCCTTTGGGGCCGAGTTGACACCCCACTGGTACGTGGCCTTTGCCGAGGTACTGTGGTGCCGGTGGATGGCACTGGGTTGCCGGTGGATGGCTCTGCGGTGCTGGTGGATGGTACCACCTCCTCACCAGTGCGCCTTCGTCTGACGAGCGGACTATCATCTTCCTCCTCTGAGGCTGTCATGGTACCGCTGCTGAGGACAGGCTCGTAGTCCACGTCAGAGTCACAATCTGAATACGAGGAGGAATCCGAAGCGGAAACCTCCCCGTTGCTCTCGTCGGCTGCAAGAATATCATATGCCTCCTCAGCTGAATATAATCTTTGTGACATTTTTATTGATCACAAATGGCACTGACAGGTGACGCTGATCTGGCAGATGACACTGACAGGTGACGCTGATCTGGCAGATGACACTGACAGGTGACGCTGATGTGGCAGGTGACACTGACAGCACTGATCACAGGTGACACTGACGTGGCAGGTAGCACTGATGACACGCGGCACTGACAACACGTGCACTGACCACACGTGGCACTGACAAATGGCACTGGAGGCAGATGGCACTGGAGGCAGATGGGGCTGACAGATGTCGCTGACAGATGTCGCTGACAGATGGCACTGGCAGATGGTGCTGGCTATTTTCTCTGGCTAATTGCTCTGGCAAATGGGTCTGGCAGATGGCACTGCGGCTGGCAGATGGCGCTGGCAGGTGGCACTGGCGCTGGCAGGTGGCACTGGCACTGACAGCACTGGGGCTGACCAATGGCATTGGCACTGGCAGGTGGCACTGGCAGGTGGCACTGGCACGTGGCACTGGCGGCACTGGGGCTGACGGATGGCACTGGCGCTGGCAGGTGGCACTGGTGCTGGCAGGTGGCACTGGCACTGGCGGCACTGGGGCTGACGGCACTGGGGCAGACAGATGGCACTGGCGCTGGCAGGTGGCACTGGCAGCACTGGCACTACTGGCAGATGGCACTGGGCTGACAGATGGCACTGGGCTGACAGATGGCACTGGCACTGGGGCTGACAGATGGCACTGGGGCTGACAGTTGGCACTGGGGCTGACAGTGTTAGTCACAGTATACAATATATCACTCAGAGATCCTCTCTCTCCTCACACGCTGTCTCTGTGTGAGGAGGGAGAGACACAGCAATGGGAGATTATCTCATATGTTTACATATGAGATCATCTCCCATTGGCAGCTGCGATCGCGCTGTGAACGGCCGCTTTGATTGGACACGGCGAATACAAAACTTCCGCGATGCGCGCCCCCGGCGGCGCACATTGCGGAAGTAAACACAAGGACGTCCAGGGATGACCACTCGAAGGAACCCGCCTGCTCTACGGCCGTCATTCGGCTATAGGGCGGGCGGGAGGTGGATATATATATATATATATATATATATATATATATATATATATATATATATATATATATCACCTCTTTATGTTGCAGTCAGCAGGTTCCTACATACACCTCTTCAGCGAGATATAAGTAAACTTGTTCCAGTAATTTTGAAGTGCAAGGGGGACAGTTCAACCCCTCAAGTGCCTTCTTTCATCAAGGGTTCAGACCGCTGTGCAAGGACACCGATCCGTTGCGTCCAATTTATGCACAGCCGTCCCGGTAGTGATGTCACTCCGCGAAAAAGCGGAAGTGACGTTCACTAACCCGACCACACCTCCCGGAGTGACACCAAACCTCCAGGATGCTGTGGGGAGGAAGTAAAAGGCCTCCATGATCGGCGTAGACGCCGGAAGTAGGCAAAAAAGATTCGCCACCTTACGGCCAATCATATACGCCGATCGGGAAGAGAGGGGAGGTCCTACATCCTTCTCTATCCCCCACAGTGCCTGTCGGACCCCGTAACTCTAGAGGGATCCATACTGGAGAGTGGACATGGCCAAGCCCCCCAGTTGTGTAGCGCCACCCAGTTAGCCCACACAAAGCATAATGGGCCAACATGGGCTCCACTCTTGTGCCCGCATATTGCTATCAATTTCACCCACAGAACAAAAACAGATAACAAACACAAACATAAAAAAAAAAAAAAGAGGGGGGGCCACACCTGGGAGCGGTTTTTACAATTCATCAACAGGCTATTCCCATAGAGGAAAAGAAAAAACACTAAACCAAATAACAGTCAATAAGATAACCATAAAATGACATAAAAAAACATTAAAAGTATATATATATATATATATATATATATATATATATATATATATATATATATATATATATAATCTAGAGAAACTGATATATCAGCTATGGGTTACAGTTCAATGTCTAGATAAGTCAACACCCATAGTGACACATAGGGATCCAGTAAACGAACCAAGGAAAAAAAAAAGGACGTTTTTACCTCATTAAAGAAATGGTTTGTATGATTGTGTCTCATTCAGGCCTGGAGCTTGAGTGGCATTAAGTCTCTCAATCCATAACATCTCTTTTTGAAAAATCTGCTTATCCCTCCCAGTTGCCCCCACGTGGGTCCTTGGGTATAGCCTCAAGTACACTGAACGTGTCCGAAAATCCTACACCATTGGTACCAAACACCAGCAAAACTTGCCCGCAGCTCTCACTCACACTCGGCTGTTTGCTGGAGAGGATGCGGAGACCTAGGATCAGCCATACACATCTGGTGGACTTGCCCACTACTTGCCCCATTTCTGGAACAAAGTGCAATCCCTTACCCCCAGCAAGCTTTATTAGGACTAGACCACGAGTTGTGGCCGCCTCCATATCGATCTATTCTTACACGCATCTTGATTGCAGTGCGACATTTGATTGCACGCAACTGGAAAAGCAGCACGCTTCGATTAAGCCAACAACTACACGCCACACTAAATCAATACTCCCAGATGGAACTTATGTATGCAAAAGCACATCCTACAATACCTAAACTACAGGAACTCTGGGCCCCCTTATACCGCGTACACACGATCAAATTGTCCGGCGTACTTAGTCCGCCAAAAGGCATTTTACCGGACAATTCGATCGTGTGTGGGCTTCAGTGGACTTTCTCAGCGTAAAAAAAACTTAGAAAGTATTTTTGCAGTCCAATCTTTCCGCCGGACTTGGGTTTCAGCGGACAGTACGTTCGCCAGTATGCTAGTCCGGCGGACTAAGGATGACGCATGCTCAGAAGCAATTCCGAAAAGGAAGCTATTGGCTACTGGTTATTGAACTTACTTTTTCTAGTCCCGTCGTACGTGCTGTACCTCATCGCGCTAGCAAATGCCTGGACTTTCTGTGTGTGGCCAAGTCCGTTCGGTAGAAAGTCCGTCAGACTATCCGCCGGATTGTTTGCTGGACTAAGTACGCCGGACAATTCGATCGTGTGTACGCGGCATTAGAAGAACCTAAAGAGGTTTAACCTTAAACTACGTAGAGGCTTCTTTACTGTAAGAGCGGCAAGGATGTGGAATTCCCTTCCACAGGCGGTGGTCTCAGCGGGGGGGGCATTGATAGTTTCAAGAAACTATTAGATAAGCATCTGAACGACCGCAACATACAGGGATATACAATGCAATACTGACATATAATCACACACATAGGTTGGACTTGATGAACTTGTCTTTTTTCAACCTCACCTACTGTGTAACTACCTCGCAAGTACTACCATCCCCTAAGAGTATTAACGTAGACTACCTGATGTAAAACTGTTACACTATGAAAGTATATTTACTGCATTTATTTCTCTTCTACTACTCTCTGCAAATGCCTTGCTATTATGCTAACACCCTGGGCATTTCCCTTTACCCTCACTTTCCCCCTACCCTTGTTTTAACCAGTTCCCGACCAGCGCGCGCCGATGTATGTCAGCAGAATGGCACAGGCAGGCATATTGGTGTACAGGTACGTACATTTTTATATGCCGCCCTGCCATCGCGGGCTGGTCGGGACCCCCGTGAGTCCGGTCGCGGGTCCCGCGGACTCGATCGGCGCGGGGACACCTGCGATCGTCTCACGGGGAGGCTGAACGGGAAGATGCCGTTGTAAACAGCATCTCCCCATTCTGCCTAGCAACAGGTGATGCTGATCTCTGCTCCATGTGATTGGAGCAGAGATCAGTGTTCACTAACACAAAGCCCAGCCCCCAACAGTTAGTAACACACCCCTAGGAACACTTAACCCCTACCCTGCCACCCCCTGGTTAACTCCTTCACTGCCAGTGTCATTTACACAGGAATCAGTGCATTTGGTATAGCACTGATCGCTGTATAAATGACAATGGTCCCAAAAATGTGTCAAAAATGTCCGATGTGTCCGCCATAATGTCGCAGTCACAATAAAAATCACTGATCGCTGCCATTACTAGTAAAAAAAAAAAAAATAGAAAATAATAAAAATGCCATAAAACGATCCCCTATTTTGTAAACGCTATAACTTTTGCGCAAACCAATCAATAATCGCTTATTGCAATTTTTATTTTTATTTTTTACCAAAAATATGTAGAAGAATACGTATTGGCCTAAACTGAGGGAAAAAATGTTTTTTTTATATATTTTTGGGGGATATTTATTATAAGAAAAAGTAAAAAATAATGCGTTTTTTTCAAAATTGTCTCTCTATTTTTGTTTATAGCGCAAAAAAAAAACGGCAGGGGTGATCAAATACCACCAAAAGAAATCCCTATTTGTGGGAAAAAAAGGGACGTTGATTTTGTTTGGGAGCCACATCGCATGACTGCGCAATTGTCAGTTAAAGCGGCGCAGTGCCGAATCGCAAAAAGTGGTCTGGTCTTCAGCCAGCAAAATGGTCCGGTCTGTAAGTGGTTAATGATACCTAGTACTTGATACATCATTACACATCTGTTAAACATACATAATTGTTATCTATGAGATAGGGTCACATGTTCTTAAGACCCTTTATGCCCTGTACACACGGTCGGACATTCCGACCACAAAATCCGTCTGATTTTGGCCCAAATTTGTCTTGCATACACAAAGTGGTAGGAAAATCCGATCGTTCTGAACGAAGTGACGTCGAAACACGTTACGTCGGGACTATAAACGGGCCAGTAGCCAATAGCTTTCGTCTCTTAGTTTATTCTGAGCATGCGTGCCACTTTGTCCGTCAGAAATTTATGCGATCGGATTTCGTTGTCGGAAAATTTTAGATCCTGCTCTCAAACTTTTTCCGACCGTGTGTACAGGGCATTACTGTCATTGACAATGCTATATTATCTTTGTAATCTGAAATCCTATGAATTAAAAATTGTAAGTGAAAAAAAAAAAAAAAAAATAAATAAAAAAACATGAACAAAGGTAAAAAAAAATAATAAAAAAAATTAATAAAAAAAAATAAAAATATAGAGCTTGTGGGAACTTATTAGCCTACAAACCGTTCAACCTCTCTGAATTATTTACCATCCTGATAAGTTTGCCAGGATTTGGTCTCTCAGTTAATAATTAACTGATTAATCTGGCCCAGTTTAAGAGCTAGACATAATCACTCCTTGAGGTACAGCCAGACTCCCATATATCACTTGCAGAGACAATGAACAGTCTTTTAGCTGGTTTTTGTTTATTGGGGGGGTACAACTTGGTTGGGGAAAGGGGTATATGGGATGCCCATAGGATAGTTAATTTTGCCACCATATTTAAAGATTTTAGTTTAGCACATGAAGAAATGATGTGCATTGTTTTAAACAGTTATGATCTTTCCCCTGCATCACCATGCAGACTCTTGCTCCTCCTCTGCGCTACTTCCGCAGACTATTGCTTCCAGAATGTCCTCACCCATGACCGTGTAAAGGATGAGGATATCAAGGGTGATGTTCCCAGAAATCCTCTCCTCCTCCTCCTACACAAACTCATCCTGTAGTTAACAATATAATGTAATGCCACATCTTCTTCTGTAAGCAAAATAAGGACCCACTCTGAGTAGTTCCTTCAGCTGGCTCTGGTTGCTCACTGCTACTAGGCCAGAGGCCTGCAGTACCTCTCCCCGGAGGCCTAGAAGCACATGTTGAACGGTGGACTACTGTTCCCAGCTTGCAAATCCTGTGCCCTCAGGCCACATCGATTCACACTATTCCCCACAGTCTCTTCTGATCCAGGACTTCTCATTCAATGACCGTGTAATGATAAGGACTTTGCAAATGACCGTGTAAAACCAAAATTCCCTCACAGACTTCCTGGCACCTCCAGCCTTCCACTGTGGTAACACTCACCGACCTTTCTTTGCTCTGAGTCCTTGATGGAGAACTTGACCGGACCATACGTTCCGACAGCTTCACCTGCCCCTCTGCTCCAGGAGTTCCTCATCAATGACCATGTAATGATAAGGACATTGCCAATGACCATCTAAAGGCAAAGTTCCCTCACAGACTTCCTGGCACCTCCAGCCTTCCACTGTGGTAACATGCACTGATCTTTCTCTGCTCTGAGTCCTTGATGGAGCACTTAACCAGACCACACGTTCCGACAGCTTCATCTGGCCCTCTGCTCCAGGAGTTCCTCATCAATGACCATGTAATGATAAGGACATTGCCAATGACCATGTAAAGGCAAAGTTCCCTCACAGTTCTCCCCGAGCCTCCTCCTGCGATCAGTACACCCCCTCCCCCAGATGGGGGTGCCCTCCTGCTGTCTAGTATTCCATCCTCCACTTCACTCAGCCGACATCTCCCCCAGTGGCATATCACCTCAGATTATATAGGAGGCCAGTTGGGAATTGGTCAGGGCTCCCACATGAGCTGCCTGCCACTCCAGTTCCAGGCCCTTCTTCCAGAACATTCTCCCTGGAAGCAGGGGATGCGCCTCAGAACTAGAGCACAGGTGGCCACACCCACTGCTACTCTAACCACTCCCTGCCCCCCAGATCAAAACAGACAGGCCTAGCTTACAGCATAGACCTGCCTAAATTTACCTGTGCTGACAGTCTATTTAACAAAAATAATATTACTAGCACCTACCTATTGGTAGAGGGTGCTACATAAATGTAATACATGTTTGAAGGAAAACAACACTTATAGGTTCTATTATTCCACTGTTGTAACAACATTATCCCAAACCAGTAATACCGGACCCTTCTGAAATAGAGTATATGTAAAGTTTGTGGGTTCCTCCTCTCTCTCCCCCTGCCCTCTCTCCCACTTCCCTTCTCGCCCCATCTTTCCCCTTCTCTCTTCTCCCCCCTCTACCCCGTTTCTCCCCCCTTTTTCTCTACCCCCTCTCTCCCCCCTCTTCCTCTACCCTATTCTCCCTCCTCCTCCTCTACCCTCTTCTCCCCCCTCCTCCTCTACCCCCCTTCTCCCACCCTCCTCCTCTACCCCCCTTCTCCCACCCTCCTCCTCTACCTCCCTCTCTCCTCCCTCCTCCTCTACCCCCCTCTCTCCTCTACCCTCCTTCTCCCACCCTCCTCCTCTACCTCCCTCTCTCCTCCCTCCTCCTCTACCTCCCTCTCTCCTCCCTCCTCCTCTACCCCCCTCTCTCCTCCCTCCTCTTCTACCCCCCTCTCTCCTCCCTCCCTCTTCTACCCCCCTCTCTCCTCCCTCCTCCTCTACCCCCCTCTCTCCTCCATCCCCCCTCCTCCTCTAACCCCCTCTCTCCCCCCTCCTCCTCTAACCCCCTCTCTCCCCCCTCCTCCTCTACCCCCCTCTCTCCTCCCTCCTCCTCTATCCCCCCCTCTCTCCTCCCTCCTCCTCTATCCCCCCCTCTCTCCCCCCTCCTCCTCTAACCCCCTCTCTCCTCCCTCCTCCTCTAACCCCCTCTCTCCCCCCTCCTCCTCTACCGCCCCTCCCCCCTTCTCTCCCCTCCCCCACCCTTCTCTGCCCTTCCCATCCCTTCTCCTCCCTCTCTCCTCTCCCCCTCCTCTTCTTGATTAGTTGCATTATTGATTCTGTACCTCTGGGCACAAACAACACATAATACACACATATCTGGTATCCCAATACATGTCAGGAATAGGAGAATATATTTTGGGTTTATTTTACAGCTAAAGTGAAACATGTGGAAATGTCATTTTCGTTTTTTTTTTTTTTTTTTTCCACTAAATTCAAAATGATTCCTGCAAAGAAAGTCAAAAACCCTCAGGCTGTACTCCTAGATTCCCCCCTTGATTGCATGAATAACTAGATTTGATGTGTGGGGGGGGGGGGGTGCAGTGTTATTCAGAATTTACCCCTTGATGTACCATCCCCAAAAGTAATAGTAAAGAAGCGAAAAAAAGTGTATGGCACTTAAACTAACCTCCTATTTACAGTGGTAGGTCGGCTCTATTGCGTGAAATTGCGTATCTGAATGTAATTTTTTTGTGGTTGCTACTGAAGGGCGCACCCGCAGTCCGCCGGCCACCCCGCGTTCATTCCCGGGAGAGACAGAACCACGATCTGCCTATGTAAACAAGACAGATCACCATTCTTACAGGGGGAAAGATGGAGATCTTGTGTTCCTGCTAAGAAGGAACGTGGATCTTTGTCTTCGCCCAGTCAGAGCAACCCCCACACAGTTAGTAGGCACTCCCTAGGGACACATTTAACCCATTGATCGCCCCTGGTGTTAATCTCTTCCCTGTCAGTGTCATTAGTACAGTGACAGTGCATATTTTTAGCACTGTTCACTGTACTAATGTCGCTGGACACCAAAATATTTTCAGTTACGTGTCCAATTTGTCCGCTGCAATGTTGCAGTCCCTCTCAAAATCACTGATCACCGCCATTACTAGTAAAATAAATAAAAAGGCCATAAAAAATATCCCATAGTTTGTAGCTATATCTTTTTGCACAAACCAATCAATACACACTTATTGGGATTTTTTTTTTTTTTTTTTACCAAAAACATGTTACAAAATACATATTGGCTTAATTTGATGAAGAGTTTTTATTTTTTTAAAATTTTTTTTTTATTATTGGATGTGTTTTATAGAAGAAAGTTTTCAAAATTGCCGGTCTTTTTTTTTTTTTTTTGTTTATAGTGCAAAAAATAAAAACCACAGAGGTGATCAAATACCCCAAAATAAAGCTCCATTTGTGGTAAAAAAGGACATACATTTTTTTTTTTTTTTTTGGTACAGCATAGGATGACCACACAATTGTCAGTTAAATTAAAGCAGTGCCATATCGCAAAAAAAATGGCCTGGTCATGAAGGGGGGGGGGGGGGAACCTTCTGGGGCTGCAGTGGGTAAATGTACCTTCTAGGGTATATTGGAAATTGATAAAAAAAAAAAAAAAAAAAAAAAATATATATTATTTTTTTTAAACACTTTTATTTGATATCACATATGTTAAAAAGCTTGTTCCAAAAACATAGTCACAAACTACCCAGCCACCTATATATATATATATATATATATATATATATATATATATATAATTTTTTATTTTTTGCCTTGGGATCCAGTTAATTGGCCAACGTGTTTCGCTGGTAACTCTGCTTCATCAGGGCCGCAGATCCTTCATAAGGTACTGTAAAGAAATAAGTGATAGCCTGCCGGGCCTGTGGGGGACAGAATCGCATCCTCCAGTGTTATCCCCCTTCTTGAGAAGGTTATCCAGAGTGCAAATCACAACTTATAAATAGGTAAGTTGATTCTTTTGATGCCCAAAAGGCAGTGAAGTCCAAAGTAGGAGCAACTTTTCACCCGGCATAGCATATGTTTTGACATGGCTCATCTCAAAACGTATGCTATTCCGGGCAAAAAGTTTTGAATATAGAAGCTGGGCCATCTTCATAACTGAACCCACCATAGCTACTGCCTATCTGCTTGTCACCATGCAGTTTGATACAGCTTTGGACTTCACTGCCTTTTAGGGATCGTAAGAATCGACTTAACCCTTCAAATTTATGAGTTGTGATTTTTACCCTGGACAACCTTCTCAAGTAGGGGATAATGCTGGAGGATCTGGTTTTTGTTCCCCACGGGTCTGGCAGACTATCTAGCATTATTAACGCATCACATATTTCTTTACGGTACCTTTTTAAGAGGCTTTGCGGCCCCCTGATGAAGCTGAGTTAACAGTGAAACATGTTGGAAAATCAACCGGCTCCCAAGGCCAAGTTAGATATGTATGCAGCTACGTAATTTTGTGAATATGTTTTTACAGTAGCTTTTTAACATACAGTATGTGAATAGCAAATAAAAGTGTGTTTTTTAAACAAATCTTTTTTAATGTATGTCTGAATGTATGTGGAAAGGTACATTTAAAGTTCCATTCACTTTTTTAGCTGTTTATGTATGTATATATATATATATATATATATATATATATATAGTATTTATTTTATTTTTTTGCCTTAGGATCCAGTTAATTGGCCAACGTGTTTCACTGGTAACTCTGTTTCATCAGGGCCGCAGATCCTTCATAAGGTTACGCAATTTTGTGAATATGTTTTTAGAACTACAGTAGCTTTTTTTAACATACAGTATGTGAATAGCAAATAAAAGTGTGTGTTTTAAACAAATCTTTTTGAATGTATGTCTGAATGTATGTGAAAAGGTACATTTAAAGTTCCATTCACTTTTTTTAGCTCTTTTTATCGTGATTGCATAAAAGCATCTTTTTTTGGGGGGTAATTTTATCATTTGGATGCAAGTGGCTAAGATGAATGCATGGTGCCTGTGTGAACTTGGATTAATCGCCAAACTGCACACTATTGCTTTTGGGGACCTGGGGTGGCAAACAACATATAACGCACTCACATGCGGTATCCCCATACACATTAGCCACTTCACGCCCAGGCCAATTCTGACATTTCTCTCCTACATGTAAAATTCCTAATTTTTTCTTGCTAGAAAATTACATAGAACCCCCAAACATTATATATGGGTTTTTTTTTTAGCAAAGACCCTAGAGAATACAATGGCGGTCGTTGCAACTTTTTATCTCGCACGGTATTTGCGCAGCAATTTTTCGAGCGCGTTTTTTTCAGAAAAAAAAACAGTTTCATGCTTTAAAAAAAAAAAAAACAGTAAAGTTAGCCCATTTTTTTTTTGCATAATGTGAAAGAGGAGGATACGCCGAGTAAATAGATACCCAACATGTCACACTTCAAAATTGCACGCGCTTGTGGAATGGCGCCAAACTTTGGTATTTAAAAATCCCCATAGGCGCTGCTTTAAATTTTTTTTACTTGTTACATGTTTTGGGTTACAGAGGAGGTCTAGAGCTAGAATTATTGCTCTCGCTCTAACGTTCACGGCGATACCTCACATGTGTGGTTTGACCACCGTTTTCATATGTCGGCGGGACTTACGTATGCGTTCGCTTCTGTGTACGAGCTCACGGGGACAGGGGCGCTTTACATTTTTATTTTTATTTTTTTATTGTTAATTTTATTTTTTAGTTTGACACTTAGGAATAAAAGTCATAATTTTTTATTTTTTTTATTGTTAATTTTATTTTTTATTTTTTAGTTTGACACTTAGGATTAAAAGTCATCATTTTTTTTTTTTTTTTTTAAGTGTCAAACTAAAAAATAAAAAATAAAATTAACAATAAAAAAAATAAAAAATTATGACTTTTAATCCTATTACAAGGAATTTAAACATCCCTTGTAATAGGAATATGGCACGATCGGACATATTTGCAGTGAGATATGGGGGGTCAATAAGACCCCACATCTCACCTCTAGGCTGGGAAGAATAAAATAAAAAAACGATCCTGGCTTCCTAGCCAAATCGGCGCCGTTAATTTGAACACAGAGGCCGGGCGTGACGTCATAACATTGCGCCTGGCCTCCGAACGATCATAGAGACTTCCGGGGGACGATCTGGTCCACCGGAAATCTCTATGATATCATCCGGGGGGGCGGCGGATCCTGTCACCGACTCACCAATGGAAGCGGTGAGTGGGTACAAGCACCGGAGGGCGGCGGGAGGAGGGGAACAGCCGCTATGATGGTTCTTATGGTGCAGGGAATCGCCGGCTGAAAACGCCGATATCTGAATGATGTCTGTGACCTCAGGCATCATTCAGATATAACCACCGAAAGCCGATGACGTCAATAGACGTAGTATGGGCACCAAGTGGTTAAGAATGGGAATATTTATTTTGGCTTGTTTTTGGTGGTGGGTCATGGTAATGGCAAGAAATGTACAGATAAAAATATTTTTTTTTTTTATATATACTTTTGTGGACCAGATATTCTTTGTTAAAAAAGCAAAAACTAGAGTTTTTGTTTTTTTTCTTGACTATTCAGCTTTCTTTACCACACCCAGGGCCGTCTTTAATATTGATTGGACCCTGGGCAAAAAATTTCTTGGGGCCCCCCCCCCCCATGCAATTTTGCACTCCACCTGCTCTGAGACATACAATAAATAGCAGCTGGACTTAAAAACAGTTTACTTTATCAGATCAGGCAGCTATTGAGTTTGGTTGCCAGCAGTTACAGCATATCATTACTGCTTACTGACTGGTTGCTAGAGGTTACAGCACATCATCTCCTCACTGCAGGGGAGCATGATATACATAGGAATGCCGCCTTTATTTACATATCAATTTTGCCAGCCGCATCTATTTACTTAGTAATAACTATTTACATATGAATGCCGGTTATTTACATGTAAACACAGGGTCTGCAGGTGAGTCATCTGTACACAACAATAGGGCAGAGCTGGGCAGCATTAGTAGCAGCACTTCACACAGATATTGGGACACGGCACAGGAATAAAACTTCAAGGGACAAGGGAATTTACACTGGGATAGTTGGCAAGTATGAGGCAGCTGCTTTGGGGCCCCACAACAATGACAGGGCCCAGGGCAGCTGCCCCTTTTGCCCTGCCTTAAAGACGGCCCTGACCACACCTTTCATTTATCAGCTAGGTTAAGCATTTTAATAAACTGATGCAGTGAAGACTCTTGATCAAGAAACATTTTTTATTTGCCATTGGGAATGTCATATCTAAAATATATCCATTGCAGCTTAACCAGTCTTTCTGTGAATCCGGTCATGTAGCTGGTGTGCGTACACCTAAATCCCACCGACCTGTACAAATGTGTGGCAGAGGTTTGTACCGTTGTGGTGGACAGGACCACTGCCTTACACCCTTTCTTACGCGCAAATTCAATGACTGTCCTGCACAAGACTTTAGCGATCCCTTTGCCCCGGTGGCTGCGGATCACAAACATTCTTTTGAGCTCTGTGTTTTTCTCTCCTCCGGGGAGAAACGAGGGAGTAGCAGCCACCATCCCCACACACTTCTCATCAGACTCCACCACCCAGAAATTGTACCCTTCCCGCTGGAGATAATATTTTGGGATGTCTTTCATGTCGTCGGCCAAAGTGTGGGCGACATAGCCGTAGAAGAACTTTCTTCCACACAGCCAAAGTACAACCAAGACAACAGCCACATCCAAGATGGCCAGAAGGATGGAGCCAATGGTGACCAGAGGGAGCAGGAATCCAAGAACCATGAGGAGCCAGTTGTGAGGTAGCCTCAAAGCTTGGTAAAAGGTAGTGGACGGGTGTTCTTGGCATCCTTCAATGAAGAGTTTTTTGACTGCTGGAAAATCGGAATGCTTGTACTGTCGTACAATAAGTGTTGCCATTGTGTCCCTGAAACAAAATAGATGCGCAATTCAATGCTAATGTTCAACATGTTTTAAATGTGTTGGTTGGGAATATCAGGAATAGGTAGGAAGGACGACTTAGTACTCATTGATTTTGCCACATACGTATATATATATATATATTTTTTACAGTACAAGTTAAAGCATTGCAAAGGGGAGTGCTGCCAAAGTACCTGAATGCCATACACCAGAGGTTTCCAAACTGCAGCCCGGGGTGCCAGATGTGGCCCTTTGCTTGCCTTATCTGGCCCTTGGGGCACTATTCTACCAACTGGCACCAATGTCCATCAAAGGGGCACTATTTTTTTCCATTCATACCAACAACAGGGCACTATTTTTCCTCCCATTGATACCAACAATGACACACTATTCCTCCCATTGATACCAACAATGGCACACTATTCCTCTCATTGATATAAACAATGGGGCACTATTCCTCTCATTGATATCAACAATGGTACACTATTCCTCTCATTGATATCAACAATGGCACACTATTCCTCCCATTGATACCAACAATGGGACACTATTCCTCTCATTGATATCAACAATGGCGCACTATTCCTCCCATTGATACCAACAATGGCACACTATTCCTCTCATTGATACCAACAATGGCACACTATTCCTCTCATTGATATCAACAATGGCGCACTATTCCTCTCATTGATATCAACAATGGGGCACTATTCCTCCCATTGATACCAACAATTGCACACTATTCCTCTCATTGATACCAACAATGGCACACTATTCCTCTCATTGATACCAACAATGGCGCACTATTCCTCTCATTGATACCAACAATGGGGCACTATTCCTCTCATTGATATCAACAATGGGGCACTATTCCTCCTATTAAAACCAACGATGGAGCGTGGTCATGGACATTTTCTACTCCCACTTGCCAGAGTCTGGCCCCCCTAATGCCTGAAGGACAGTAAACAGTAAAATCTGGAGACCCCTGTCATACACACTGCTTTTTCGGGAGCCAAAATACTGTTGAAGTGAAGTTTTTGCACGTTTGTGGTGAGAACTCCTACCACTGCACTGTACGTGACAAAAATTCAGACCACTCGATGCAAGCATTTGAAATGAATTGTCAAAGAATAGCACCTTTTTATGGCATAGCTTTAAACCAATCCAAAAAATAAACAATAAAATGGCCCCTGTGTCATATGGTGCATCAGTGCTTAAATTGTACCGAATAAGCCCTTGTGGTTCTCATCAGGAATAACATAGCATTAGGAAGCCAGGAGCTTATGTTCAAGCTGGAGCACACAATAGTGTGACTGGAAATTCCAATGTTTTCCAAGCTGAGGTTCACCAATAATGTCAGCTCAGCCCTGGAGCTCTGCAATGGTATAGTACATGAGCAAATTCTTGTGGACACCTGACCATCACATCTAAATGAGCTTGTTGAACAGCCCATTCCAAAATTATGGGTATTACAAGGAAGGAAGGTTGTTGTGTAAAAAACGTTTCCTGCCTCTCTGATGAGTCAGTTTTAGACTCAGAAGATACATTTCCAGAGCTAGTGTTGATATTTAGAATATTTGGCGATAACGAGGAAGATAGGGGATTCCCAGTTGGTTTTAAGTCACGCGTCCAAATGTAGACTATATTGTTGGCGTAGTCCTCTTGGACTTTCAGTTTTAGTGTACCAGTGTCATGGTTATGCAATAGAGTTTGTCTGCTTACCTGTTTCCATGTGTTCATCTCTAGAGACCAGCCGACCCTCACCTGACTGCTTTTGTAATCCATCCTCTGGCACGACTCCACCCTAGCTCCTATCAGAGAACTCTATATTAACCTGTGCACTGCAGGCCAACCCTGCTGATCAACCATTGTGTATTCCTTTGTGAGTTTAGCTTCCTGTTACCTGCCGTGTGCTCTTCTGTTGTTCCATTACCAACTTTGGCGTGTCCTTGACTATCCCTGTTTGCCTATGATCCTGACCTATTGGTGTGTCCCTGACTATTCCTGTCTGCTTGTGGCCCCGACCTTGGCTTTATCCCTCACTATCCCTATCCTCCTGTTGCCTACCGTGGGTGTGAGCTGGGGGACCCTGGGGGGTCGCGAGTTGGAGCCAGTTGCAGCCAAGTCCATCCTCACCACTAGAGGCTCTGGTGAACACCTGCTGGATCTTAGACTCCGCGCCCCAGGGAATCTTACGCTCTAACCTTGGTGGGATCTGTCTCCCGTCCGCAGCAGTCAGCCTTAGGGTCCACAACCTTGCGGTGCACTCCGGATCCCTACGGTGTGCGTCTGTTATCTTGCCTCAAGGTGTCCTGACAACCAGTGCCTAAATTATACTGAATAAGTCCTAAGACCTTGTACACACGGTCGGACATTCCGATGGACAATGTCCGATCGGACTGTGTTGTCGGATAATCCGACTGTGTGTGGGCTCCATCGGACGGTTTCCGTCGGAGTATCCGACGGATCAAGTTTTCCAGCTGGGCTATAAAATTTTCCGACAACATGATCCGATCGGACTTTGTCCGAACATGTGTAGAGAATTTCCGATCGGACAAAGTGCCACACATGCTCAGATCAAATTCCTAGACCTATTGGCTACTAGCCTGAACGTAGTCCCGTCCTAACGAAATAACGTCATCACGTTAAGTACGATCGGATTTTCTGACAGCTTTGTCCGACTGTGTATATGCAACAGTTTCGGACAAAATCCGACGGATTTGGTTGTCGGAATGACCGACCGTGTGTACAAGGGCTCAGGGTTTTTGCTCTGTGTTCCAGCAATAATATCTTTGGGAAGCTACCGTAGAAGCTTACCTTCAAGCTAGAGCACAAAACATTGTGATTAAAAACCCCAAATACTTAATCTTTAGATAAAACTTGTAAAAAAAAAAAAAAAAAATTCTCTTTTGTTTAAGTGCCAAAAATGTTTACCTGATCCGGTCCTTTTGGGATCTTCTTGTGAGTTGAAATTTAAATTGAGGCTTTCAGAAAGGTGACAGAAGTCCTACACGGGGTGGACAGCAGTCCCAGGGACTAGACCTGGTCTGTCCTATTTTCTTCTGACATACTGTAATCGTTCAACCCCTCTGAATTATTTACCATCCTGATAAGTTTGCCAGGATTTGGTTTCTCAGTTAATAATTAACTAATAAATCTGATCCGGTTGAAGAGCTAGACATAAGCTTACAATAACCCAATGCTGTGTGCTTTGGGTTATTGTCATGTTGGAAGGTAAACTAATGCTGGGTACACACGATCAAATTGTCCGGTGTACTTAGTCCGGCAAACAATCCGGCGGATAGTCCGGCGGACTTTCTACCGAACGGACTTGGCCACATACGGACACGCAGAAAGTCCAGCGTTTGCTAGCGCGATGACGTACAGCACGTACGACGGGACTAGAAAAAGGAAGTTCAATAGCCAGTAGCCAATAGCTTCCTTTTCGTACTTGCTTCTGAGCATGCCTCATTCTTAGTCTGCCTCACTAGCATACTGACGAATGTATTGTCCGCTGAAACCCAAGTTATGCTGAGAAAGTCCGCTGAAGCCCACACACGATCGAATTGTCCGCTGAAATGCGTTTTGGCGGACTAAGTACGCCGGACAATTTGATTGTGTGTACGCGGCATAAGGGAGCTATATAGGAGGTGGAATTCTTATAGGTAGAGCTCCAAAGGGATAAAGCTAAAGGGAAAGTAATACCAGGAGTATGCTATAGGCCCCCTAACCTGAGGGAGGAGGGGGTGGCGGACCTCCTATCACAATTTGGATTAGCAGCAAGGATATAATTAACAATTATCATAATGGGGGATTTTAATTATCCAGACATAGACTGGGCAGAGGGAACCACGCATTTGTCTAAGGCTCGGCAGTTCCTAAATGTCTTCTAGGACAATTTCATGGGTCAGATGGTAGATGCACCAATTAGAAATAAAGCGTTACTAGATCTACTGATTACCAACATTACAGACCTGATCACAGATGTGGAAATACGGGGCGATTAAGGAAACAGCGATCACAGGTCAATTGGCTTCAGTATAAATCACACAATTAGGAAACATAAGGGAAATACAAAGACATTGAATTTCAAAAGAACCAACTTCTCTAAACTACAAACCTTGCTAGAAGATATAAATTGGGATAACATTTAAGGCTGGGTTCACACCGCTGCGGGTGGGAGACCCGGATGTGATTCGCACCGCACTGCAGTGCAAATCACATCCGATCTCTGTGCGATGCGAGTTCAGCCATACAGATAGTATGGCTGAATTCGCATCGCACCCGCCGCAAACTCGCACAGGACCCTTTTTTTGGTCCGCAGCAGAATCGGATCGCATGGGTGTTCACACCATGCAATCCGATTCCTGTCCGAGTTTGCAGATCGCACTGCGATATGCGGATTGATCTGGGGGTGTCATTAAGATTTCATTGACACTCCCAGCAGTCCGCATAGGGCAGTGTGAACTTCCGGCGGGAGGCATGCGATGCGGGAAAACGCCGCGGATTTGCGGTGTTCCCGCATGGCTCCGGTGTGAACCTAGCCTTAGGAACAAAGAACACGGAGGAGAGATGGGTTTGCTTTAAGAGCGAGTATTTTAACCACTTAAGGTCCAGGCCTCTTTTTCAGACTCGGTGTTTACATGTTTAAAACAGTTTTTTTTGCTAGAAAATTACTTAGAACCCCCAAACATTTTATATAGTTTCTTTTCTAACACACTAGAGAATAAAATGGAGGTCGTTGCAATACTTTTTTTCACACCATATTTGCGCAGCGGTCTTACAGGCGCACTTTTTTGGGAAAAAATTCTCTTTTTTGAATAAAAAAAATAAGAAAACAGTAAAATTATATTGTGAAAGATAATGTTGCACCGAGTAAATTGATATGAAACATGTCACGCTTCAAAATTGTGGAATGGCGTCAAACTTTTAGCCTCAAAAATCTCCATAACCGACATTTAAAAAAATCTACAGGTTGCATTTTTTGCATTACAGAGGAGGTCTAGGGCTAAAATTATTGCTCTCACTCTACCGATCGCGGCGATACCTCACGTGTGTGGTTTGACCGCCGTTTTCATATGCGGACGCTACTCACGTATGCGCTCGCTTCTGCGCGCGAGCTCGTCGGGACGGGGTGTTTTTAAAAACTTTTTTTTTTATTTTTTATTGATTTTATTTATTTTTACACTGTTTAAAAAAAAAAAAATGGATCACTTTTATTCCTATTACAAGGAATGTAAACATCCCTTGTAATAGAAAAAAGCATGACAGGTCCTCTTAAATATGAGATCTGGGGGTCAAAAAAATCCTCAGATCTCATATTTGGACTTAAATGCAAAAAAAAAAAGTCATTTGAAAAAATGACATTAAAAAAATATACCTTTAAGAAGGATTGGCGGAAGTGACGTTTTGACATCCCTTCTGCCCTCCTATGGTATAGAGACGAGTGGGGGCCATCTTAGCCTCACTCCTCTCTATACTCAGCCAGGAAGAGGACCGATCGCCTCCGGTGCTACCGACGGCTCCGGTAAGCGGCGGAAGGCGCGGGAGGGGAGGTGGCACCTCTCCCGCCGCCGATAGCGGTGATCTCGCGGTGAACCCGCCGCGGAGACCACCTTATCGTACAGATGACCAGCACCTGAAGAGATGGATATCTCGGTTGTGGCAGCAGCTGCTGCCGTTACCGAGATATCCCTCTTTAAAAATAGGATGTACATTGGTGTGCGCTGGTCGTTAAGTGGTTAAATAAGGGCATTAGCCAATGCATCCCATTGGCTAATAAATTTAAAAGAGTGAACAAAAGTCCTGGATGGCTTAACGCCAATGAAAAAATGCATATAAAAGCAAAAGAGAAGACCTTCAAAAAATACAAGGTTGAGGGATCATCATCAGCATTCAAACTTTATAAAGAATGCAACAAGAAATGTAAAGGTGCAATTAGGGTGGCTAAGATAGAACATGAAAGACACATAGTGAAGGAGAGCAAAAGAATCCCAATAAACTCTAAGTATATAAACTGTAAAAAAGGGACAGACAGTATTGGCCCCATAAAGAATGAGAAAGGACATCTGGTTACAAAGGATGAAGAGATGGCAAAGGTATTGAATTGATTCTTCTCCTCAGTCTTTGAGAGGGTATCAGGGGCTTCAGTAGCCAAAACTGCAGTGTTTATCCTCGTGACACATCACAGGAAGCACCTCCATGGTTAACAGAGGGCAGAATTAGACTTGGGAAACTTAACATTAATCACCGGAAAGGATAGCTTGCACCCAAGGGTACTTGGGGAACTCAGTCAAGTAATTGCCAGACCATTGTTCCTAATTTTTACTGACCGTCTACTGACTGGAATGGCACCATCGGAATGGAGAAAAGCCAAAGTAGCACCAATATTTAAAAAGGGAACAAAATGCATCACTGGGAATTACAGACCAGTTAGCCTAACATCAATAGTATGCAAGCTCTTGGAGGGGACGATAAGGAACTATGTGCAAGATTTTAGTAATGAAAACAGTATCGTTAGCGGTAATCAGCATGGATTCATGAAGAATCGTTCTTGCCAAACTAATCTATTAACCTTCTATGAGGAGGTGAGTTGCCATCTAGATAAAGGAAGGCCCGTAGACGTGGTGTATCTGGATAAAGGAAGGCCCGTAGACGTGGTGTATATAGATAAAGGAAGGCCTGTAGATGTGGTGTATCTGGATAAAGGAAGGCCCGTAGATGTGGTGTATCTGGATAAAAGGAAGGCCCGTAGATGTGGTGTATCTGGATAAAGGAAGGCCCGTAGACGTGGTGTATCTAGATAAAGGAAGGCCCGTAGACGTGGTGTATATAGATAAAGGAAGGCCCGTAGATGTGGTGTATCTAGATAAAGGAAGGCCCGTAGACGTGGTGTATCTAGATAAAGGAAGGCCCCTAGACATGGTGTATCTAGATAAAGGAAGGCCCGTAGACGTGGTGTATCTAGATAAAGGAAGGCCCGTAGACGTGGTGTATCTAGATAAAGGAAGGCCCGTAGACGTGGTGTATCTAGATAAAGGAAGGCCCGTAGACATGGTGTATCTGGATTTTGCAAAAGCATTTGACATAGTTCCCTATAAATGTTTATTGTACAAAGTAAGGTCCGTTGGCATGGACCATAGGGTGAGTACATGGATTGAAAACTGGCTACAAGGGCAAGTTCAGAGGGTGTTGATAAATGGGGAGTACTCGGAATGGTCGGTGGTGGGTAGTGGGGTCCCCCAGGGTTCTGTACTGGGACCTTATTTAATTTGTTCATAAATGACCTGGAGGATGGGGATGGGGTAAACAGTTCAATCTCTGTATTTGCGGACGATACTAAGCTAAAATAACTTCTCCACAGAATGTGGAAACCTTGTAAGAAGATCTGAACAAATGAATGGGGTGGGCAACTACATGGCAAATGAGGTTTAATGTAGAAAAATGTAAAATAATGCATTTGGGTGGCAAAAATCTGAATGCAATCTATAGACTGGGGGGAGAACCTCGGGGGGAATCTAGGATGGAGAAGGACCTGGGGGTCCTAGTAGATGATGGGCTCAGCAATGCCAAGCTGCTGCTAAGAAAACAGAATATTGGCATTAAAAAGGGATCAACTCCAGAAATAAAACAATAATTCTCCCGCTCTACAAGACTCCTCTGGTCCGGCCGCACCTGGAGTATACTGTCCAGTTCTGGGCACCAGTCCTCAGGAAGGATGTACTGGAAATGGAGCGACTACAAAGAAGGACAACAAAGCTAATAAAGGGTCTGGAGGATATTAGTTATGAGGAAAGGTTGTGAGCTCTGAACTTATTCTCTCTGGAGAAGAGACACTTGAGAGGGGATATGATTTCAATATACAAATACTGTACTGGTGACCCCACAATATACAAATACCGTACTGGTGACCCCACAATAGGGATAAAACTTTTTTGTGGAAGGGAGTTTAACAAAACTCGTGGCCACTTATTAAAATTTCAAGAGAAGAGGTTTAACCTTAAACTGTGTAGAGGGTTCTTTACTGTAAGAGCAGCAAGGATATGGAATTCCCTTTCACAGGAGGTGGTCTTAGAGGCTGGGGGGCATTGATAGTTTTAAAAAAACTATTAGATAAGCACCTGAACGACCGCAACATACAGGGATATACAATGTAATACTGACATATAATCACAGACATAGGTTGGACTTCTGTCTTTTTTCAACCTCACCTACTATCGAATTATGTAAACCTTCTCCCCATTGACAACTTTCTGTCAGAAGGCAGCAGATTTTCCTCAAGAATTTGAGGGTATTTTGCCCTATTCATTTTTCCTTCTATCCTGACAAGTGCTCCAGTCTCTGCTGCAGAGAAACCCTGCCCATAACAAGATATTTCCACCCCTCATAACAGGATATTACCACCTTCACGCTTTACTGTAGGACTGGTGTTATTTGGATGGTAAGCTGTGTTGTGTTATTTGGATGGTGAGCTGTGTTGGATTTCCACCAGACATATGGTTTGGTGTTGAGGCCAAATAATAATAATAACATTTTTGTCTCATATGACCAGAACACCTTTTTCCATGTCGCCTTAGAATCATCAAGGTGCATTTTGGCAAATCTCAGTGGTGACTGCATGTGGCCTTTCTTGAGGAGTGGCTTCTTTCTTGCAACACTCCCATACAAGCCACGTTTGTGGAGAATTTGTGACATTGTTGTCACATGCACGCAATGACCACTCTTTGTCATCAATTCCTGCAACTGCTTCCGAGTTGCTGTAGACCTCTTGGTAGCCTCTCTGACCAGATTCCTCCTGGCTCTTTCATCCAGTTTGGAGTGACACCCTGATCCAGGGAGGGCCTCTGTTGTACCAAATACCTTCCACTTCTTAATAAAAGACTTCACTGTGCTTCTAGGCATTGATGAAGCTTTTGAAATGTTTTTGTATCCATATCCCGACTGCTCGCAACTTTATCCTAGAGATGCTGGGGACAGTGCCTTGCCACCCATAGTTGATTGGTTGCTTCAGTTGCACTACCCTGGACTGAAATGCTCCAGGAATGCTAATTTCATGAGCTAATCAAAATGACCACAGTTGAAAGTCAAATGGCTTTGTGTGCCATTGAGAAGGTGATGAACTACACTTGATTGAGTTTACGCAATCAAGTTATTTTTAGTATGGGGATGATCCTTTTTCCAACTCAGTGATTCTGTTTTTACTTTTTTTTCTGATATGTTGGTGTTATATCTTTCACTTGGATGTTATAAGTTGCACTGACTAAATACAGCTGGATAAAACAAAAACGGTGTTGGTCTTCATTCCAGGCTGCAAAGCAACAAAATGTGATTATTTTAAAGGGGGGGGGCGAGTCTTTTCTATACCCTGCTGTATTAGGCTAAATTCACACATACATGTAGTAAAATGCAGGTAACATGGATGCACAAGGGTGCCACCTCCAGAGGCAGGGAGCGAGCTTACCCTAGGGCTGAGTCCATGACTATGTAGCGCCCTCTACTTTTAGGTAGGTGCTTAGTGATGTTTTCTTGATAGTATAGGATATAGAGAGAGGCAAATTTAACCAGGAACGTGTCCTTTTGCTAGGCCTGGTTGTGGATTCAGGGTTGGGAGTGTCAGAATAGTAAGGGGTGTGGCCGTCTACACTTGGGCTCAAGGATACCTTCTCTGCTTAACAGTGGATTGTGCTGGAAAGAGAGGATGGGCTGAGACCTGAGAGGCAGGAAACCCATGTGAGAGGATTGACCAATGGTTAATTCATTTAGCCAAGGGGTGGTCTCTCATAAAAGGGGGGGGGGGGGGGGTTACATGCTCTGGGGAGGTTCGAGGCTAGAGGCCCAGGAGTTCAGAGATCCCGGAGCCGGATAGCCGGAGGCGATTCCAGGGAGGCCAAAAGTCTGGCTCCTGGAGGAGACGTCAGCATGTAGCGCTGGAGGAATACCGGACGTCCCATGCCGGGATGTGCCAGACAGCGTGGGAGGAGGAGGAGGAGGAGGAAGAAGACTGGATAATCGACTTTCTGCGAGTAGAACATGGACTGTTGATTGGGAGAGTGCAACTGGAGTGCAAACCCAGTAGAGCTACTCAGGAACTTCATAGTGTGTATCCAAGGACCACAGTATCAAGCACTTTCCAGGACTGGGGGAAGTTTAACAACACAAGTCATGGAAATAGGCAGTGTGGCCTTTGTCTTTGAGTTCAACACCCACAGCATTATTCAGAGTAATGCTTACCACACTGGGAGTGCTGCGTTAGAGAGAGAGAGAGAGATGGAACCAGGAAAGGATCGCTATAAGGGATTTAATTAACCAAGCCACGGCTCCAGATTAATACCCTTTAACCTAAACATGGGGTCGGATGGGGCATCTCATATACCCTACCGAATAGCCCATCGATTTATACCCAGAATAAAGAATTATAAAATCCGGAATATTGACTGTTTGGTGTCATGTAATTGCATGGGGGGATCGGAAGTGGAACAGTCTGGCAAAAGGTAATGAGCAAACTCAGCAGCGCCCATGAGGGTACCGCTACAACTATAATGGGGAGTTTTGAACACACATTGGACGCCAAAATCTGTTCATTTAAATGAGTCTGGTTCACATATGTGCATTGCATCCACATTCTGCATTGCCCAAAAGCATGTGCGCTTTCTAGGCATTGCGGTGCGAATTGCATGCACATAATCTTCAATGCGAACACATCTGATTCGCAGATGCGTTCTGTTCTGAACACAAATTCTCTCCCCCTCTTCACTACACCTCCCCCCCTCTCCCAGGTCAGCTGATCCGCAGGTACAACGGAGAGGAACCGCTGAACAGTTGCTTTTTATCTTCGCAGGGAAACCGGAGCTGAAATTTGCACCGGACTAGTGTGAACCCAGCCTTAATGTAGAACGTGGAGACTGTAAAGGAAATTTGTAAGTTCTGTATAGAATTGTATTCTATTTTGTATGTATTGTACACTGTCCTCACTGTGCACATGGCACTAATAGTTTTCAGTACATGTTTGCATTCTTTTGAGTCCTGATTAGAATTAGCCTGCCTATGTTACGCCCCTTGTTACCATAAAAGTACAACTGTAATATTAATGTGATACCTACGTAATCATGTGTATACAAACCTGCAAATACGTCATAATAAAGCAGAACAGTTATTTGGAAAGACGCAGAGTGTATCTTGTGTCTGTTCCCTACTGCAGTAGTTATCATTAATTTGGAACCATTAATTAATATGAGGATAGGTGTTGCCTATCTATAAATTTCCATGTCAGAGACCCCCAATCCTCTCTCATGCTAATCCCTTCCGCTACCCGCAGCAGATCACTTACAGGCTCCTTGCATACAGAAAAAGCACAGCTTTACAGTACCAGGACTTTTAAGCCAACCCAGTGATACTGTAAACCCGTTCCTACATTCAGGTGCATTCTCCAAACGAGTCACCAGGCCCTTCTGAGAGACCAGCCTTCAACCTGGCTCTCTCCAGCAAGGGTCCTCCCCTGGGTCTTCAAAATTTGGCTTAGCTTCTACCACGCCGGGCAAGACAGCCTAAGGACCATCTCTGGAGTAGTAGGCCCCAGACAGGCTTCTGGGCCTACATGCAGAGCTCCCTTCAGCAGCACCTCCTCAGGCCGAGGGCCTGACGCAAGAGAGAGAGATCACATGGCCCAGTCCAAATATTTATACTCTCCTAGAATGCACCAGTGGCCATAAACCTCCTACTGGTCTGGCTCTAAGAAATATACATTTTCATAACTCAACTTAGTTGTACTCTCAATCTCATACTATGGCCTGTGGTGCCAGTGACACTTACTGGTAAGAAATGCACCACCTAATTGAGCTTAGGGAACGACCAGATAAACTGTACAATCAGTCCGAGCTGCCTATAAAATAAATTTACATTTTATAAGCCAAGTTTAGGACCAGGGGAGCTGGTCCTAAAATCCTTTGTAGTCCTAAAACAAAAAAAAAAAGAGGCCTTTTGGGGTTCTATTTGCTGCAGGCAGAGAGGCGTCACTAGCTGTCACTAATGGGTGCACTTATGAGAAATGTTGTTATGCTAGTTATATCCAATATCGAAACAGGGCCCTCTACTGGTTTCTGTGGGGAAATTCTTCCTTATATAGATGGTTATCAGCCATAGAGTGTAAAATACATGGCTCTCAACCTGAAAGGAAATCACTTTCCATTCATGGCCCAGGGACAAAGCTCGTTGAAGGATATGTGCAGATGAATTAATGTTTCACTCACCTGTCGCTGTGCCCATTTATTAGTCTAGGAATAGAAGCACACTTCCTGTCCACATGGCAATAAGCACAATGTCCTCATGTTACCTCTCCCCCTGTCCATATCTAGATGTCCTCATTTTACCTCTCTCAGTCTCACTGGACATAAAATAGGATAAAAGTTACCTGTAAACTCAATGCCCTCCTATTTATACTCACTGTTTTTGTTTCATTGCAGGAAAGGTCTTAAAGCCCAACTCTGGGTAGGAAAAAAAATGTATCCCTTGCCCTCTCTGCAAGGTTTATTTGTTCATTATGTGCGGGGGAGAGGAGAAACTTCTTTACTTACCTGATCCACCACTCCCCAGCAGATGGTGCTCCCCTACAATCTGGCGGTGGACTGTCCCTCAGCACCCTCATGTCCAGGGTAGGGCTATGGTCCCTCCTATTTGTGTTGATGATGTAAGGACCATAGAACACTAGAGTGCAGTCTAGTTCCAGGGAGGAGCAAAGGATCCAGTAGGTAAATCTCCTTTTATTGTTCCTCCAGAGCAGTGATGGTGAACCTCGGCACCCCAGATGTTTTGGAACTACATTTCCCAGGATACTCATGCATTCTGCATTGTAGTTGAGCATCATGGGAAATGTAGTTCCAAAACATCTGCGGTGCCAAAGTTTGCAATCACTGCTCTAGAGCGAAACAAGTAATTAACCCTTGCAGTGCAACACAGTGCCACTGCAAGAGATAATTTCTTATGGGAGTTGGGCTTTAGGCCGGTGTTGTAAAATTTCATGCGACCCGTGATTTTCGCTCACCCCGTCACTTCCGGTGAGGCTACGTCATTCGCACAGCTGACGGCGGGCCTTTACTGCGCATGTGTCAATCCCCTGCCCTTAACAGCGCATGCGCTGTAGATTTATTCTCACGGTGGAGAAAAATTATAGCCTCGAGTGGGCGGAGACTTGCGGGTGGGCGGGCGGAGCTGAACAGATGCTCAGGACGTCAGCAGCAGCCCCGCCCACCCTAATAACATGCCTCTGAATATTAAGTGGTGGTGAAAAATCATACTCAAGTGGGCGGAGATTTTCTCCAGGCGGAGGCTTCAGGAAAATGTCTCCGGAATCAGGGACAGGTGTGAATAGAGACGAGTCCTGGAAGATGCTGATAAAAGGGACATTGGTGGAATGGAAGGGGTTTGGAGAGGAGGTGGGCAGAGGAGCTGTTTTGGTCTAAAGCAGCAAAAGAATCACAACTCCCAGCAGGTGAGGGGGGGCTGAGTTCTGGAGCTTGTGGGCTTTGCTGGGACTTTGTAGTTCAGTTCTAGGTGGAGGAAGGATACACAGAGCATGCTGGGATATGTAGTGCTCCGGTGTGGGGGAGGGGACATGCTGGGATATGTAGTGCTCCGGTGTGGGGGGACGGGACATGCTGCGATATGTAGTGCTCTGGTGTGGGGGAGGGGGACATGCTGGGATATGTAGTGCTCTGGTGTGGGGGAGGGGACATGCTGGGATATGTAGTGCTCCGGTGTGGGGGAGGGGACATGCTGGGATATGTAGTGCTCCGGTGTGGGGGGACGGGACATGCTGCGATATGTAGTGCTCTGGTGTGGGGGAGGGGACATGCTGGGATATGTAGTGCTCTGGTGTGGGGGAGGGGACATGCTGGGATAGGTAGTGCTCTGGTGTGTGTGTGTGTGTGTGTGTGTGTGTGTGTGTGTGTGTGTGGGGGGGGGGGGGGACATGCTGGGATATGTAGTACTCCTCCAGTGTGGGGGATAATGTATAGATTGATGTCGGTGTCCCCGTCTCATCTCCTTCCTGTCTCCTCTCTCAGGCACCATGCTGTACGAAATCTCCAGGATCATCCAGGGCGGCGCTGCCGTCTGCCGCCACGCCTCCACCGCCGCCGCCGCCAGGGTAGAGCATGAACACCTATTCCCTGTGAGTACTGATTGGTTGGGGGAGGGGTTAACCGCCTGGAGTGTCCCCAGTGGGGGAGGGGCATGCCACCTAATGTGCGCGCTCTGCTGCCGGACGGAGCCCCATAGACACTATGCCTCTCTGGATATAAATTTGGATACATTTGTAGCCATTCGGATGTATCTGAATCTCGGAGATGAAATGGTAACACATTTTTGTTGAAATTTAATTTACGTTCATCGTTTTCTCACCCATTCCAAATTATTTATGTACGACTTGGATTCGGATCGTTTGGGGGGAGGGGGAGAAACAAAAAGGTCAACCGATTCGAATCCTGTGTCAAGAAATAGCTGGTTGCTAAAGGGGGGGGGTGGCCGCCGCCGCCTCCTTAACAACCAATGAGTCATCAGCTGTCAGCGGGCTTCCCTACTGGCTGAAATGTAAAACACCCCACCCCCTTTGTGACATCAACAGCCCAGCGTTACCTGGTTGGTGATGTCACAGGGGCGGGGCCACCCCTTAGCCATGTAAGAACCGTCGGACATTCAACAGCGTGGAGCGTTCGAAAGGGGTTTTTATTTATTTTTAAATTTTTTGGGGTGGAAAGGGTAGGGGTACTACGTACCTCATACTCATTCACATAGTTGGAGGTAGTGTGGGATCTGGGGGGGACTCCTTTGTTTTTTTGCCAATACCCCCCCCCCCCCCTTTCCTTGCCTGCCCCCCGGTCTGCATCGGATAAGGGCCTGGGGGGGACTTTTTATTTACTATTTTTGATCTATGTACACCATACTCATTCACATAGGTGGGTAGGGCGGGATCTGGGGTCCCCCCCCCACAACCACCAGCCAGGGTTGTTGGAAAGAGGCCCTTGTCCCCATCAGCATGGTGCTTAGGGCAGGGCCCTGGTATGGTGACCTGGTATGGTTTGGGGTGGGGGGGCACTTGCTCATACACCCCCCCTTCCCCCTTTCCTGGGTTGCATGCTTGGATAAAGGTCCGGACCCCTATGCTTTTTTTTTTTTTTTTTTTATTCCTCTTCCCCATCGGGGGGGGGGGGGGGGCTGGTGCCCATGCAGGGTTGGTTGTTGGGGGGGGGGGTTTGTTTTTTTTTCCAGGATTTTCTATTGCCAGCACTCATTTGTTTTTACGTTTCAGCTGTCAGTGGGGAATCCCGCTGACAGCCAACGAGTCGTCGGTTGCTAAGGACGTGGCGGACGGCGCCCCCAGCCCGATCCTTAGCAACCAGCTATTTCTTCACACAGAATTTGAATCATTGATCGTGTGGTGTTTGTGTTTTGTTTTGGGTTTTGTTTTGTATTGTTTTTTGTTTTTTTTATTTTTTGTTTTTTACGAGTTCAAATTGTTTTTCAAAAAATTGTGGAATCCGTCAGAAAATGAATAAACAAAATTAAAATTTTTAACTAAAATTCTGAAACCAAAATTTGGTAACGTAAGAAATTTGAATGTTCTGCACACACCTCTAGTGCCGCTCACACCCTGACCGCGGGACGGTGATCGCTGTCAGTGGGAGGTGATCCCAAACATCTGCTTCCTATAGGCTGAATATCCACCAAAGACTCCACCCAGAATGTCTTCTTTTTAACCCTCCCAATCATAGAAAAGCCAAAGCGAAGGGCACAGGTCTGACATCTGTTTATTTATTTATTTTTAAATCTGCAGGCCGCCCTCCAACCGCGGGACTACGCCGTGCCCAACCCCACCTGGAACCCCGAAACCAAGAGGCTGTACGAGGAGCTGAGCCGAGACCCGAGCTGGAGGAGACTTCCCTCCTACGAGGAGTTCGCTGGCAGCAGATCGAGTACAAGAATAAGAATAGTGTTTGGCTGTGGTGGGGGATGACATTAGAGTGTAAGCTCCTCTGGTGACCTCTGACCTCCTCCTGTACAGGTATGAGCCTGGAGGCCGACGGGGAAACTCGTTTCTTCACCAGGAACCTGGATCAGGAAGGAATCGGCTTCGAGTATTGTATGTTCTATAACGAGGCGGAGAAGAGGACAGTCTGCATATTCCAGCCCGGGCCCTATCTGGGGGGCCTCGCAGGGTGAGCGTTATTTTCTTTTTTTTTTTTTTCTTTTTTTTTTCTTCGCAGAGCCTACCCTAACCAGAATCCTTTGGTTCCTCGGGCTCTCCTTGTTCTCCTTCCACCTCTCGCGTCCCCTCTTGCCTTCTTCTAGGTACACACACGGGGGCTGCATCGCCACCATCGTAGACTCCACCGTGGGGGCGGGAATTGTAAACGGCATCGGACCGGCTATGACCGCCAACCTGAACCTCGACTATCGGAGGTAAGCGCCCAGGGGGGAGAAGAGGACCTACCTGACACTACATGGTTGTCAGGAGATTGTACAATCGATGGCCGGCGGTGATGATGTGGTAGTGACAGGGGAAGAATAATATTGGGGAGACTCTCGCGGGGGGGGGGGGGGGTAGGAGTTGTTGATGTTCTGAAGCTGTGATAGCAGAGAGGTGTAATGAGGTTCTCTTTGTGTCTGTAGTCCGATTCCTCTGGGATCCACAGTCCTCATAGACAGCCGAGTGGAGAAGGTCGACGGTCAGAAAGTCTACACCAGATGCCAGGTCCGCAGTCATGACAGCGCTGTGCTTCACAGCGAGGCCACCGGTGAGGACTACTGCTGGGAAATCTTCATTCTGTAACTCCATTCCTTCCTCTCTTGTCTCTCCTGTCACTCATCTGTGGTTTCTGATCTGTCGCTCCTGTCATTGCTCTTCTGTCCCTCCTCCTCTGCCATTCCTGTTTCTTGTCTGCTGTTCCTGACTCTGCTCCTTTGTTGCTCCTCTGCCGGTGCTGGCGTTGCTCCGCTGCCATTCCTGTTTCTTGTCTGCTGTTCCTGTTGCTGCCCCTCTGCCATTCCTGACATTGCTCCTCTGTCCCTTCTTGTTGCTGCTCCTCTCTCCTTCTTGTCTGCCGTTCCTCTGTTGCTGCTCCTCCTCTGTCTCTCCTGTCATTGCTCCCGACGTTGCTCCTCTGCTGTTCCTCTTCATTGTCTGCTGTTCCTGACGTTGCTTCTCTGCCGTTTCTGTTATTGCTCCTCTCTTCCTCTGTCATTCCTGGTGTTGCTCCTCTGTTGTTGCTCCTCTGTCCCTGCTGTTGCTGCTCCTCTCTCCCTCCTTCTCTGCCGTTCCTAGCATTGCTCCTCTGCCATTCCTCTTGTTTCTTGTCTGTTGTTCCTGTCGCTGCTCGTCTGCCGTTCCGGTCGTTGCCAATCCTGTCATTGCTCCTCTGCCATTCCTTTTTGTTTGTTTCTTGTCTGCTGGTCCTGACACTGCTCCTTTGTTGCTCCTCTGCTGTTCCTGTTGCTGCTCCTCTGCCATTCCTGACATTGCTCCTCTGTCCCTCCTTGTTGCTGCTCCTCTCCTTCTTCTCTGCCGTTCCTCTGTTGCTGCTCCGCCTCTGTCTCTCCTGTCATTGCTCCCGACGTTGCTCCTCTGCTGTTCCTCTTCATTGTCTGCTGTTCCTGACGTTGCTTCTCTGCCGTTTCTGTCATTGCTCCTCTCTCTCCCTCCTCTGCCATTCCTGGTGCTGCTCCTCTCTCCCTCTTTCCCGTTCCTGGCTTTGCTCCTCTGCCATTCCTCTTGTTTCTTGTCTGCTGTTCCTGTCGCTGCTCCTCTGCCGTTCCTGTTGCTGCTCCTCTTTCCTTCTCTGCCATTCCTAGCGTTGCTCCTCTGCCACTCCTGTTTGTCTGCTGTTCCTGTCACTGCTCCTCTCTCCCTCCTCTGCCATCCCTGTTGTCTGCTGATCCTGTTGCTGCTCCTCTCTCCCTCCTTCTCTGCCATTCCGGTTTCTTGTCTGCTGTTTCTGTTGCTGCTCCTCTCTCATTCCTCCTCCTCCTCCCTCCTCTGCCTTTTCTGTTGCTCTTGTTGTTGTTCTGACAATTTACACTTTTTTTTTTCTCTCCTCCAGCTTTGTACGTTATGTTGAAGTCAGGAGAATCTGAAGCCCGACTATAATTTGCACATCTCAGACCTCAGGAAATGTTACAGATTCTGTTGGTTGGCAGCTGCACTTTGTACTGTAATGTATCCTGTCTGTCACTAGAGGGCAGCAGATCCCGTACCATAGAAACCCTCCTGGGAGAACTTTTTTATAATGTACTCACCGCTCTCTTGGATTGATCTTTTGTAGCGGTCCCTTTTTTCTAGGTGCAATGACCTCAAACCCGCCCCCACCATGTACCCGTTTTTGTACAGCCCTGTTCTTTGACTCCTCCCAACCAAATGTAATTAATAATCGTTCATAATTATTGTATGTGACGTTTATTTAAACTGAATAAATACAGAAAATATTTTCACAGCATTTCAAGTGTTGCAAATACCTTCATTGTATCTTCTTCATCCTGGGGACCGTTCCTCCTCTCGCTTCATCCTCGGGACCGTTCCTCCTCTCGCTTCATCCTGGGGACCGTTCCTCCTCTCCTCATCCTGGGGAACATAACTCCTTTTGCCTCTTCGAGGGAACCATTCATCCTCTCTCCTCATGCTGGGAACCATTCCTCCTCTCTTCTCACCCTGAGGACCATTCCTACTCCTCATGCTGGGGACCATTCCTCCTCTCCTCTTCTCACCCTGAAGACCATTCCTACTCCTCATCCTGGACACCATTCCTCATCTCTCCTCATCCTGGACACCATTCCTCATCTCTCCTCATCCTGGAGACAATTCCTCCTCTCTCCTCATCCTGGAGACAATTCCTCCTCTCTCCTCATCCTGGAGACAATTCCTCCTCTCTCCTCATCCTGGAGACAATTCCTCCTCTCTCCTCATCCTGGAGACAATTCCTCCTCTCTCCTCATCCTGGAGACAATTCCTCCTCTCTCCTCATCCTGGAGACAATTCCTCCTCTCTCCTCATCCTGGAGACAATTCCTCCTCTCTCCTCATCCTGGAGACAATTCCTCCTCTCTCCTCATCCTGGAGACAATTCCTCCTCTCTCCTCATCCTGGAGACAATTCCTCCTCTCTCCTCATCCTGGAGACAAGGATCCTGGATGAGGAGAGAGGAGGAATTGCCCCCAGGATGAGGAGAGAGGAGGAATGGCCCCCAGGATGAGGAGAGAGGAGGAATGGCCCCCAGGATGAGGAGAGAGGAGGAAGGGTCCCCCAGGATGAGGAGAGAGGAGGAAGGTTCTCCAGGATGAAGAGACACAAGAAAGGGTCTCCAGGATGAGGAGAGAGGAGGAATGATCTCCAGGATGAGGAGAGAGGAGGAATGATCTCCAGGATGAATAGAGACAAGAAAGGGTCTCCAGGATGAGGAGGGAGAGGAGGGATGGTCCCCAGGATTAAGAGAGGTATCTCCCCAGCTGGACACAGACACCAGTTCAACCTAACAATGGTTATCCCCATCTTGTCCATGCCATGTACAATCACCCCCCATCCTCTCCATGCCATGTACAATCACCCCCCATCCTCTCCATGCCATGCGCCATCATCCCCCATCCTCTCCATGCCATGTGCCATCTGTTATCCCCCATCCTCTTCATGCCATGTGTCATCATCCCCCATCCTCTCCATGCCATGTGTCATCACCCCCCATCCTTTTCTTTGTTCTTCTCCTGTTAGACACATCCTGAGCCCGGAAGTCCCATCTTCTCCCCCATACCTGAAACTAGACAAGAGAAGTTGGCATTGTCCTCCACCTGAGGCTGGGGACCCCTGAGTTGGTGGACACTTTGGGGGGGGGGGGGGGCAGCCTTGTATATGGGGATTCCACCATTCTATGGATCGGGGGCCCCTGTATATTGTTCTCTGCAGCCTTGTCAGCCGGTCCCAGCCACATTGCTACCCATTAATAGACGCTCACAGACCAGCACCTGGTAGAGACGTGGCAGGAGGGACTCCTAAGGGTGAGTGATGGCATGTAAACCTGCAAGACCTAGTGAACCCCTAGAAGAGTGAGTGTGGCTCCACCCACCATATTCTGGGGTCACCGATGAGTCCGGACTCCATATTCTGGGGTGTGGGGTCACCAGTGAGATCAGCCTCCATATTCCAGGATCACCAGTAAGCCCGGCCTCCATATTCTGGAATGTGGGGTCACCAGTGAGATCAGCCTGCATATTTTGGGGTCACTGAGTCCGGACTCCATATTCTGCACTGTGGGGTCACCGCTGGAGCCAGCCTCCATATTCTGGGGTGTGGGGTCACTGGCCTCCATATTCTGGGGTGTGGGGTCACCGGTGGAGCCGGCCCCCATATTCTGCACTATGGGGTCACCGGTGTAGCCGGCCTCCATATTCTGGGGTGTGGGGTCACTGGCCTCCATATTCTGGTGTGTGGGGTCACCGGTGTAGCCGGCCTCCATATTCTGGGGTGTGGGGTCACTGGCCTCCATATTCTGGTGTGTGGGGTCACCGGTGTAGCCGGCCTCCATATTCTGGGGTGTGGGGTCACCGGCCTCCATATTCTGCACTGTGGGGTCACCGGCCCCCATATTCTGCACTATGGGGTCACCGCTGGAGCCGGCCTCCATATTCTGGGGTGTGGGGTCACCGGCCCCCATATTCTGCACTGTGGGGTCACCGCTGGAGCCGGCCTCCATATTCTGGGGTGTGGGGTCACTGGCCTCCATATTCTGGTGTGTGGGGTCACCGGTGTAGCCGGCCTCCATATTCTGGGGTGTGGGGTCACTGGCCTCCATATTCTGGTGTGTGGGGTCACCGGTGTAGCCGGCCTCCATATTCTGGGGTGTGGGGTCACTGGCCTCCATATTCTGGGGTGTGGGGTCACCGGTGGAGCTGGCCTCCATATTCTGGGGTGTGGGGTCACTGGCCTCCATATTCTGGGGTGTGGGGTCACCGGCCTCCATATTCTGCACTGTGGGGTCACCGGCCCCCATATTGTGCACTGTGGGGTCACCGCTGGAGCCGGCCTCCATATTCTGGGGTATGGGGTCACTGGCCTCCATATTCTGGGGTGTGGGGTCACCGGCCTCCATATTCTGGGGTGTGGGGTCACCGGCCTCCATATTCTGCACTGTGGGGTCACCGGCCCCCATATTGTGCACTGTGGGGTCACCGCTGGAGCCGGCCTCCATATTCTGGGGTATGGGGTCACTGGCCTCCATATTCTGGGGTGTGGGGTCACCGGCCTCCATATTCTGGGGTGTGGGGTCACCGGCCTCCATATTCTGGGGTGTGGGGTCACCGGCCTCCATATTCTGCACTGTGGGGTCACATATTATAAGATCAAAAACAGGCAGTGGTAAAAAAAAAAAAAAAAAATCTTATAGTAAGTGCATATAGTGGCTCTCCTACTATGTATATTCATTGTGGCCAAAATTGGTGTGTTTCTTGCGTAGGACCGCTGAGCCTTGTTGTTCACAGCTTGAAGCCATGATTTTTCTTCACCAGTGAAGAAAATCTTGGGGTGGGCGGGGACGTTCTCACCATCTGTTCAGCTCCGCCCGCCCACCCGCAAGTCTCCGCCCACTCGAGGCTATAATTTTTCTCCACCGTGAGCATAAATCTACAGCGCATGCGCTGTTAAGGGCAGGGGATTGACACATGCGCAGTAAAGGCCCGCCGTCAGCTGTGCGAATGACGTAGCCTCACCGGAAGTGACGGGGTGAGCGAAAATCACGGGTCGCATGAAATTTTACAACACCGGGTTCAGATATGTGTGGCTGTGAGTTTGTGCCTGGGGTCCACTGCATGTCTGTTAACCCAGTGGTCATCAACCCTGTCCTCAGGGCCCACCAACAGGCCAGGTTTGCAAGATAACTGAAATACATGACAGGTGATATCATTTGCTGCTCAGTGATTGCAGTATTCTAGTCTGCATCTCCCTCCAAGGTAATACATAAAACCTGGCCTGTTAGTGGGCCCTAAGGACAGGGTTGATGACCACTTTGTTAACTGGTTCAGGCTGGGTTCACATATGTATGGCTATGGGTTCGTGCCTGGGGTCCGGTGCCTGTCTGTTCACCGGTTCAGCTGGCAACACATATATGGCTGTGGGTTCGTGCTTTATTGAGAGCTGGTTACACTGGCTTGTCGTGCAATTTGGATGCGTTGAAACCCACATCCAATTTGCATACATTATTTGTATACCTAGCCTCAGGTATGATTCACATTTTTGCCTGAATTTGCACCTAAACGGCACCCAAACACGCACAAGACCCTTTTGCCATCCGCTCCATAGACCGCCCTGGACCTGTGGGAACCCGGCTCCATTGAGAGCTGGTCATACCTGGCTGTGGGTTTGTGCTTTTATTGAGAGCTGGTTACACTCGCCTGTCATGCAATTTGGATGCAGTGAAACCCACATCCAATTTGCATATATGTGAACCCAGCCTCAAAGTAGATGTAAACCCTAAGCGAATGGCATTTGGTTTCCCAAAGCACTTTATGGGTCTCTCACTGCCGCTTATTTCCAGCAGCCACTTCTTGTCTACATGGACTCCAGCTATGGCTGCATGACATTTCATAGGGAATAGTTACAACACCCCTCCTATTAGGGCAATTTTCCTTCAGTGTAGACACAACAGGAAGTGAAAGGAAATCACTTCAATGTAAAGAAATTAGACTGTTGTCACTAAATCAATTGTGGACTGCAAGGTGCAGTCTGTACTCCCTTCTGTAGGTGGCGCTAGGCTTAATCAGCAATGCAGAAGGAGAAGGAGGATGTGGGGAAATTAGCGGTCTGATTAAATGCTAGTGCCCTGATTGACCGCCGCGACCATCTTTGGTGAGGGCAGCGCTTATTTAAGACACTGGCTCCCTGGTTTAGCGCACATTTTGCGAGTGGTGAACGTAGGGACAGGTTCCCCGTCTGTCAGGGAAAGTGCTGAGAGTTAGGGAGAGGTTCCAGAGGAGTAGGGACTACGCCCATCTTCTACTTAAAGAGGGATTCCACCTAAAAAAAAAATATTAAAAGTCAGCAGCTATAAATACTACAGCTGCTGACTTTTAATAAATGGACACTCACCTGTCCGGGTTCCAGCGATGCCGGCAGCCGAGATCGATCGCTCGGCTCTCGGCTGCTGCCGTCACCATTCTAGGTGAGGGAATCAGGAAGTGAAGCGAATTGGCTTCACTTCCCGGTTCCCTACTGCGCATGCGCGAGTCGCGCAGAGCAATAGGAATTCTCCGCGCTGTCTCTGAGACCCGTGTGTGTCCCAGCAGACAGCGCGGCAGGGCAGGAAATGGTGTAGACTCCCACGGGAGTCTATGCCCGGAAGTGGGTGTAAATACCTGTCTTTGACAGCTTTCAGCACTGTCACACTTCGAATGGCCAGTGCACGGTCATGCAACATTGTACCCAAATACATTTTTTATTGTTTTGGGTTTTTTTCTTACACAGGTAGAGCTTTCTGTTGGTGGTATTTAATCACTAGAGGCGTACAGGACCTTTTAAGAAGACCTGGAGGTGTCCTGGACAGGAGGCATGGGAGCAAGGGGAGGACAGTAGGAGAGCACCACTAGGCAAGTCTCCAGGGAGGAACAACTGTTCGCAGCCAGGGGGGGCTGATGAGTGAAACACAGTTGGGAAGTGGACTGGGAGATTGCAGTCTGGGATGGGTGGAGGGCCAGTGGAGAGAGGCAGCTGCAGCCAGAAGGGCTAGCAGGGCCTAAGTGAATCCAGTCTCGTGGGTATCGCCAAGCTGGCTGAAAGATCCAGGTATCACACCAGTAGGGATGAGCCGAACACCCCCCGGTTCGGTTCGCACCAGAACTTTCGAACGGACCCCACGTTCGTTACGAACGTTAGAACCCCATTGAAGTCTATGGGACTCGAACGTTCGAAATGGAAAGTGCTAATTTTAACGGCTTATATGCAAGATATTGTCCTAAAAAGGGTTTGGGGACCTGGCTCCTGCCTCAGGGGACATGGGTCAATGCAAAAAAAAGTTTTAAAAATGGCCGTTTTGGCGGGAGCACTGATTTTAATGATTAAAGTGAAAAAAAAAGTGAAATATTCCTTTAAATATCGTGCCTGGGGGGTGTCTGTAGTATGCCTGTGAAGTGCCACGTGTTTCCCGTGTTTAGAACAGTCCCTGCACAAAATGACATTAAACGGAAATAACACCATTTAAAACTGCTTGCGGTTTTAATGTTATATCTGGTTCCTGCAATATGGTTGAAAATCATTGAGAAAAATGGCATGGGTAGCCCTCCCTGCCCATTACCAGCCTATTTGGGTCTTGTACGCATATTAAGGGGAACCCTGTACCCATATTAAAATAAGGAAATGCGTGTGGCCCCCAGGCCCTATATACTCAGAACAGCAGTATACAGGCGGTGCAAACAAGACAGGGACTGTGTAGGTTTGTTGTGTTAAGTTGAATCTGTTTGTAATTTTCAACTGGTACATTTTTAAAGTGTAGCTCCAGTCAAAAAAACTATTTTTAAGCTTTTTGGAAAACATAGGGAAGGGTTATCACCCCTGTATAATTTGTTTTGTCGTCCATCTTTTTTCATCTCACTTGCTGCTGTCTCCTTGCGTTTGCAAGTAGGAGATGTTTGTAAGTTGGATGTTTGAAAGTAGGGGCCTGCCCTATATGCTCTGCAGAAATGGCGGAACAAGGTGTTGGTTTTGCCACAACATTGTAAGCCCTCAAAGTGACTCTTGGTGGGCGCTGGAGCGCCCTGCTGTGAACAATTATATCAAGAATTGTAATTACATGCCATTGTTGAACAGTGGTAGAAAAATTGACCTTTGGTGGTTGTGGTGCTGGTGCCACAACACTATAAGTCCTCACCGTTACTCTGGGTGGGCACAGGAAGGGGCCCTCCTGTGAAATATTATATCAAGAATTGTAATTACATGTCCCTGTTAAACAGGGGCAGAAAAATTTGGCCTTAGGCACTGCTGCTGCTGCCACCACACTGCAACCTCTTCCATATACTCTAGTTTTTTTGCTGGAATTAGCCCTGCTGCAAAGCATTGTATCAAAAATTGTACTTAAACGCCCCTGTTAAACAGAGGCAGAAAAATTGGGCTGCTGGCATCACCCAGAACCAAAAATGTTCTTCCAACATATCAGCGGAGGAGGAAGAGGATAGACAATCAACATAACAGGACAGTCACTCAGCATCAGCATAGGCAGTCTTGAAGGGATGTGGTATTTCAAAAAAAATTATTCGGTTACATCAGCTTCAGGTGCTTGGTAGCTGTGGGTGATCCAAGACTGATTCATCTTGATGAAGGTCAGTCGATCAACTGATTCGGTGGACAGGCGCACCCTGTGATCGGTAACAAAGCCACCAGCAGCACTGAAGGTGCGTTCCGAAAGAACGCTGGATGCAGGACAGGCCAGTAGCTCAATTGCATACTGTGCAAGCTCTGGCCAGTGATCCATCCTCAAGACCCAGTAAGCCAGAGGATTTTCGGTGGGACAGGTGTCCAAGTCTGACCTTGACCCTAGGTATTCCTGCACCATGTAAATTAGACGCTGGCGATGGGTGCTGGAACCAATCATACCTTGGGTCTGCGGACTAAAAAATTGTCTGAAAGCATCAGTCAGACGGCCACCTTCTCCACCGCTCCTTCTGACCGATGCCTCAGCAACACGTTGTCCAGGACCAGGAGTTTGTAACCTCCCAGTCTCTGGGAACGCGTTGCACAGAGCTTTCTGCAAGGCCTCCCGGAGATGTCTCATCCTCTGCTCCCTCTGCGATGGCAAGATAAGGTCGGCAACCTTACCCTTGTACCGTGGATCAAGGAGAGTGGCCAGCCAGTAATGGTCCCTCTCCTTGATCCGAAGAATACGAGGATCCTTCCGCAGGCTTTGCAGGATCAGGGAGGCCATGCAGCGTAGGTTAGCTGAGGCATTCGGTCCGGAGTCCTCTGGGTCACTAAGGACAACATGATCCGCAGCTACCTCCTCCCAGCCACGTACAAGTCCACGTGTTTCTTGGGACTGTAAATCATCCCTATAAGACTGCTGCTGCTGATGCTGAGTGCCAGCGTCCACCTCCATGCTGACACAATCATCCTCCTCCTCCTCCTCTTCCTCCTCCTCACCCTCTTCCTGTGTGATGGGTGGCACAGCAGGAACACTGTCTGGATAAAGGGGGCCTTGAGAGGCAAGGAAGTCCTCCTCTTCCTGCCTCTGTTCTGCCTCAAGTGCCCTGTCCATTATTCCACGCAGCGTATGCTCCAAGAGGTGGACAAGAGGTACAGTGTCACTGATGCATGCACTGTCACTGCTCACCATCCTTGTGGCCTCCTCAAACGGTGACAGGACAGTGCATGTATCCCTGATCATGCCCCACTGGCATGGTGAGAAAAAACCAAGCTCCCCTGACCCTGTCCTGGTGCCGTAGTCGCACAGGTACTCATTGATGGCCCTCTGCTGCATGTGCAGCTGCTGCAGCATGGCCAATGTTGAGTTCCATCTGGTGGGCATGTCACATATAAGGCGGTTCTTGGGCAGGTTCAACTCCTTTTGGAGCTCAGCCAGCCGAGCACAGGCATTAAATGATCGGCGGAAATGCACACAGACTTTCCTGGCCTGCTTCAGGACATCATGTAAGCCGGGGTACCTGCCTAAGAACCGCTGCACCACCAGGTTAAGGACGTGAGCTACACAGGGCACATGGGTCAGTTGTCCCTGTTGGAGGGCGGAGAGGAGGTTGGTGCCATTGTCGCAAACCACCATTCCTGGCTTAAGCTGGCGTGGCGTCAACCACCTCTCGGCCTGCCCCTGCAGAGCTGACAAAACATCCGCCCCAGTGTGGCTCCTGTCCCCCAAACAAACCAGCGCAAGCACGGCATGGCATCGTTTTGCCTGCGTACTTGCGTAGCCCCTGGACCGCCTACGGAGCACCGCTGGTTCTGAGGACAGAGCACTGGAAGAGGCCATGGAGGAAGAAGAGGAGGTGGTGGAAGAGAGAGGTGTTTCACAACCAATAGTAGCATTTTGGAGGCGTGGTGGCGGAACAACCTCCAACACTACTGCACCTTGTCCTGCATCCTTCCCAGCAGCCAGAAGAGTGACCCAATGGGCCGTGAAAGACAGGTAACGTCCCTGTCCATGCCTGCTGGACCATGAGTCAGCGGTAATATGCACCTTACCGCTGACCGCCCTGTCCAGCGAGGCAAGGACATTGCCTTCCACATGCCGGTAGAGAGCCGGAATCGCCTTCCGTGAGAAAAAGTGGCGTTTGGGGACCTGCCACTGAGGAACCGCACATTGTACAAACTCACGGAAGGGGGCCGAGTCTACCAACTGAAAAGGCAGCAGTTGAAGTGCTAGCAATTTAGCCAAGCTAGCATTCAACCGCTGGGCATGTGGATGGCTGGGAGTAAACTTATTCCGCAGATCCAGCAGCTGGGGCAGGGACATTTGCCTGCTATAATCGGACGTGGGTGTACCACTAGCAGAGTTCCCGGAAGCACTTGGCTGTGACACACCTAATTCTACACCTTCATTCCTCTCAGAGCAGGTTTCAGAGAGGACTGAAGGTCTAGTGGGGTTGGAGATGCCAGCTGATGAGGAGCAAGGAGAGGTCCGCTTTGTTCTTTGGTGTGGGTCTTTGAGGTACGCTTGCCAACGAGCTGCATGGCAGGTCAACATATGTCTGGTCAAGCATGTGGTGCCCAAGTGGCTGATGTTTTGGCCACGTGAGATACGCTTGAGACATATGTTGCAAATAGCAGCGGTGCGATCTGATGCACTCGTCTCAAAAAAGGCCCACACCAAAGAACTTTTAGAATAACGCGCAGAGGAAGCGCTCTGCGCAGGCGGAGCTCTGCGGTGTGATTCAGTCGGTGTGCTGCCCCTAAGCTGGCCCCCGGAGGGCATCCTGCCTCGTTGGACATGTGCCTTCACCTCCTCCTCCTCCTCCCTCCTTCCAGGCACCCACGTGGAGTCAGTGCCCTCATCATCCCCTCCCTCTTCATCGCTGTAGCAAACCTGCAGTATGCTGCAGCTTGTGGAACATGACTGCCAGATTGCTGTCCTTCTTGAGCATCCCCTCTCTCTGCGCTCACGCTACTGCCTTCCTCTAGCTGAGTGTCATCATCAGAGCCCACCAAACACTGGGCATCCTCCTGGAGCATGTACCCAACACTGTGCTCAAAGAGTTCAGGAGACTCCTCAGGAGGACGTGGTGGGTCTAGGGAAGGAGTCACTGATGATGACATTGAGAGGAGGGAAGACGATGCGTTGGCAGCTGCTTTGCTACTACCCTGAGACTGGGTGAGAGGATGAGGAGGATGAAGAGGGCTTGGTCATCCACTCTACCAAGTCGTTGGCATGTTGCGGTTCAACATGTCCATTTGCAGAAAAGAAGGACAAGCATGTCCCATGGCCATGTGCTGATGACAATGCACCGCGTCCACGACCAGCACTGTTGTCTCTAGACACAGAGCCTGCTTGCCCTCTTTTATCGGCTCGCGCCTGTCTGCCTCTCCTTGCTGGCCTTCCAGACATGGTAATGCCCTGAAGGGAGTTGGGTAAAACAGTAGTTGGGTAGTTTATATTGTGCTGGAGGCACACAACACCCACTAACTCCTGCTGATGCCTTTTTTATAGAACAGCAGAGATAAAGGGGTATATACAGATGTATACTGTGCTGTGCTGGAGGCACACACAACTTCCAATAACTCCTGCAGATGGCAATTGGGCTCAAATAGAGAACAGCTATGTAGGTGGATTATAGCGGTATGTACTGGGTACAGAGCACGCAGACAGCACGCACTATCTCCTGACACTACTGACTGCAAGCTCTATTATTAAAGATGGACCACTAGCTATATAGGTGAGGTGAATATCACGGTGTATACTGCGGTCAGGGCACGCAGACAATAACCAGAAAACAGCAGAGATAAAGGGGTATATACAGATGTATACTGTGCTGTGCTGGAAGCACACACAACTTCCAATAACTCCTGCAGATGACAATTGGGCTCAAATAGAGAACAGCTATGTAGGTGGATTATAGCGGTATGTACTGGGTACAGAGCACGCAGACAGCACGCACTATCTCCTGACACTACTGACTGCAAGCTCTATTATTAAAGATGGACCACTAGCTATATAGGTGAGGTGAATATCACGGTGTATACTGCGGTCAGGGCACGCAGACAATAACCAGAAAACAGCAGAGATAAAGGGGTATATACAGATGTATACTGTGCTGTGCTGTGCTGGAAGCACACACAACTTCCAATAACTCCTGCAGATGGCAATTGGGCTCAAATAGAGAACAGCTATGTAGGTGGATTATAGCGGTATGTACTGGGTACAGAGCACGCAGACAGCACGCACTATCTCCTAACACTACTGACTGCAAGCTCTATTATTAAAGCTAGATCACTAGCTATATACAGTGGTGTGAAAAAGTGTTTGCCCCCTTCCTCATTTCCTGTTCCTTTGCATGTTTGTCACACTTAAGTGTTTCGGAACATCAAACCAATTTAAACAATAGTCAAGGACAACACAAGTAAACACAAAATGCAATTTGTAAATGAAGGTGTTTATTATTAAAGGTGAAAAAAAATCCAAACCATCATGGCCCTGTGTGAAAAAGTGATTGCCCCCCTTGTTAAAACATACTATAACTGTGGTTGTCCACAATTTCTCTAGCCACACCCAGGCCTGATTATTGCCACACCTGTTCACAATCAAGGCATCACTTAAATAGGAGCTGCTTGACACAGTAAGGTCCACCAGAAGATCCTTAAAAGCTACACATCATGCCGAGACCCAAAGAAATTCAGGAACAATTGAGAAAGAAAGTAATTGAGATCTATCAGTCTGGAAAGGGTTATAAAGCCATTTCCAAAGCTTTGGGAATCCAGCGAACCACAGTGAGAGCCATTATCCACAAATGGCGAAGAAATGGAACAGTGGTGAACCTTCCCAGGAGTGGCCGGCCGCCCAAACACTTAAGTGTGACAAACATGCAAAGGAACAGGAAATGAGGAAGGGGGCAAACACTTTTTCACACCACTGTAGGTGAGGTGAATATAGTGGTGTATACTGCGGTCAGGGCACAGACAATAACCACTACACAAGAGCAAGATAGGAAATCAGCCAAAAACGATCGGTGTGTAACTGTGTTGAAGGTACACAGAACACCCACTGCTTCAGATGCCAACACACTACACGAGGCCGCCTCAAAGGCGGCCTTATATAGTGTGGGGCGTGCACTACACAGCCTGAGCTATGATTGGCCACAGGCATCCTGCCTGTGGCCAATCATGGCTCTCCTCGCTGCTGGCGCTGCGATTGGCCAAGCATGCGGGGTCACAGTGCATGCTTGGCCAATCATGAGCCAGCAATGCACTGCGCCATCGCAGTGCATTGTGGGCCGTGCGCACCACACGAATTTTGACGCGAACGGACCAAGAGTTCGGATTTCGCCAAACGGACGAACAGCCAATGTTCGAGTCGAACGTATGTTCGACTCGAACACGAAGCTCATCCCTACACACCAGTGTGAAACAAGTTTTAGTTTCCTGAATTCTACAACACCGTCTGTGACAGAGACGTATTCCTGTATGTTCTACAACAACGTCTGTGGCAGAGACTTGTTCCTGAGGAAGCACCTTGTTGGCTGCTAGGCTTTGTGAGAGAGGGGACTACCCAACTTGAGTGACCATCCAGTTGCGAATGAGTATTCTTTGGATTTCGTTAAAGTAAGCAAGTCCTTCTTCATTATTGACTTTGACACTAATGCCACGTACACAGGATCGGAATTCTCATCAGAAAATGCTCTGATGGTTTTCCCGACGGAATTCCGCTCATGCTGTCTTGCCTACACGCGGTCACACCAAATTCCGACGCGGTGACGTACAACACGTACGACGGAACTAGAAAAAGGAAGTTCAATAGCCTGTAGCCAATAGCTTCTGTCTGGTAGTTGAATCTGAGCATGTGTGATTTTTTTGGAGTGTCGGAATTGCATACACACGATCGGAATTACCGATAGCATGTTCTCAATTTTCCCGACGGAAAAACTTTCTATCAATTTCTGGCTGCCGGAAATTCGGACAGCTAAATTCCAATGGAGCGTACACACGGTCGCATTTTCTGATGAAAAGCTCTCATCGGCCTTTTTCTGGCCGGAATTCTGACAATGTGTACGCGGCATAAGAGTACCTGAACTTCCTTCCTCTCCCCCTGATCTTATTTTTAGAGACTGTTCATTGTCTACATTTTTTTGCAATAAAAATCCCTTTATGTGGATCTGTCGTCAGTCTCTAAAGTTTCTGAGCCATCTACCATGGGAAACCCCTAGACGCAAATCGAGGAGAAGAAGGTAACGGTAAGCCCAATCAAACCAGCAGCTCCTTCGGGGGTCAGTGCTACATTAGTAAATACAGTTGAACCTTGGATTGCGAGTGACGTGGTTAACGAGCGTTTCGCAATACCAGCTATTATTTTTTTTAAATCCTGACTCGGCTTGCGAGTGTTGTGACATTTGGTCAGAGGTGCGGGGGGGGGGGAGGGTGGGACGAGACTCCAAGCCATTCAGAGCAACAGGGCAGCTGCACGGTTCCCAAGCCTTTCCAAGGGTTTCCGAGTACATCCGAGCAGTCTCCAAGTATTTCCGAGTCTCTCCAGCGCCCCCCCCACACCTCTGGCCACATGTGTTATTGCATGCAATAGAAGTCAATGTGGAACAAATTATCTTCGTTTCCATTGACTTTTATGGTGAAACTCGCTTTGATATGTGAGTGCTTTGGATTACAAGCATTCTCCTGGAACAGATTATGCTTGTAATTCAAGGTTCTACAGTGGGCATTTTTTTTATTTTTTTTTTTATTTTTTTTTTAAGAGAAACAAGTCTTTCTTCATTTTTTATTTTTTTTGCAAAAAATGAAAACCCAGTGATGATTAAATACCACCAAAAGAAAGCCCTGTCTCAAAAAAAAAAAAAGATAGTCATGTGGGTACAGCGCTCAATGACATTTAAAGTGTGACGGTGCTGAAAGTTGTCCTGGGCAGAAAGGGGGTTAAAGTGCCCAGTAGGCAAGTAGATAATTACAGGGTGGGAAAGGAAGCACAAGGCGCCACTGTAAGTGCAGTAAGGTATGCAATTTTAATAAGCAAATGGTGCAAAAATTATTAACAAAAAAATTTGAACAGTTGGAAAAATGTGTGGACCACTCTAAAACATCACTATTGGGATAATGCAAATGGCGAAGAAAAAGGGGGAGGGGAAAAAGAACGGAGGGGTAGAAAGAGGGGTTTGTAGATTGAGGGGTTAGGTTGGGATTTTTTGTTTAGTAGGGGGAGGGCAAGAAGGGGGGGAAAGGGGGGGGTTGGCCAAAGGGACTGGTCAAATCAGATTATTGACCTCTATTTCCTCATTGAGGCCACCGGGTGTGAGGAGTCCAAAGTATATATCCAATATGTTTCCCACATAGGCACTTGAAGCGCTCAGCCAGCAGGGAACGTACTAGGAACGGACTCTATAACCCACACCCGGAGGACTGCAGAGGACTTGCCATGATGTTTCAGAAAATGTCAGGGGCACACTTTGCTTGTCGTCTCCTCCCTCTACAAAACATTGATGTTCACCAAATCTCTTGCTGAGCGTCCGTATGGTCCTCCCAACGTAGTGTAGGCCACACGAACAAATAAGACAATAAACAACAAACTCTGTAGAGCATTTGAAAAAGTTGGAAATCTGGTATGTTTTACCTTTGGTCATAAATTCTTTTTGCCCGTGGTTCAAGTGTTTACGGCACCGGTACATGCCAACCAGAGGGATAAGGCACAGGGTTTGTGTGGAGGCTAAGGGCTGGGATTTGTACTTGCTAGGAGCTATAAGATTTTTAATGTTCCTGGCTTTCCTATAAGAAAATTTGGGTTTGAGCGGAATGGCGGGTTGCAACTGAGGATCCTCCTAATAAGATGGACCAATGTTTACTCAATATTCATTCCATTTCTTTATGTTTGATGTGTAATTGAGTGGCCCAAGGGCTGGTTGGGATCTTTGCACTGCACAGAATGATCGGACAAGTAGAAATTGTAAGCTTCATCCACAAGTTGGGGGTGGGAAGGCTTTCTCTATGAATTTTTGTTAAAGATGGGACCCTTGCTCTATATCGGTGATGGCGAACTTTGGCACCCCAGATGTTTTGGAACTACATTTCCCATGATGCTCCACTACACTGTAGAGGGGATGAGCATCATGGGAAATGTAGTTCCAAAACATCTGGGGTGCCAAGGTTCGCCATCGCTGCTCTATATAGTCAGTTTCCCTGGTACAGTTCCTGCGGAGACGGCAAAACTCATTCTTGGGAAAATTATTAATCCACCAAGGATGGTGGCAACTTTGATGGTGTAAAAAAAAGAGTTATCGGCTGTGGGCTTGGTGTGGTTTTTGGAAGATATTTTGCCCTCGTGGTGGTACAGTGTCAAATCTAAGAATGATAATTGTTGGGAGTTGTGTTCTGAGGTGAAAGATGAACTATACGTGGTGTTGTTACAATGGTGTAAGAACTCAAGGAACAGGGACTCTGGGCCAGCCCAGATGACAATAATGTCATCAATATACCTCCCATAGAATATGATATGGGAGATGTATGGATTATTGAGCCAGATGTTATTGGCTTCCCAGAGGCCCATGGTGAGTTTGGCATAGCTGGGGGCAAAATTAGCCCCCATTGACAATAATGTCATCAACATACCTCCGATAGAATATGATATGGGAGATGTATGGATCATTGAGCCAGATGTTATTGGCTTCCCAGAGGCCTATGGTGAGTTTGGCATAGCTGGGGGCAAAATTAGCCCCCATTGACAATAATGTCATCAATATACCTCCCATAGAATATGATATGGGAGATGTATGGATTATTGAGCCAGACGTTATTGGCTTCCCAGAGGCCCATGGTGAGTTTGGCATAGCTGGGGGCAAAATTAGCCCCCATTGACAATAATGTCATCAATATACCTCCCATAGAATATGATATGGGAGATGTATGGATCATTGAGCCAGATGTGATTGGCTTTCCAGAGGCCCATGGTGAGTTTGGCATAGCTGGGGGCAAAATTAGCCACCATTGACAATAATGTCATCAATATACCTCCCATAGAATATGATATGGGAGATGTATGGATTATTGAGCCAGATGTGATTGGCTTTCCAGAGGCCCATGGTGATTTTGGCATAGCTGGGGGCAAAATTAGCCCCCATAGCTGTGCCCATCACCTGTAGGTTGAACTCTCTATCAAATCTGAAATAATTGAGTAGGGGATCTGTGGAAAGGGAGCTAGCTGTGGCTTTGAGGCCTATGGGATGTGGTATGGAGGTGTGTAATGAATTTACCTTGAGGCATGCCCACATGCAAGTGGGTTCCCAAGTGTAATGGGCCAGTTGTTCAAGAAGATGGACCCCCATCTCTAATAAAAGATGAGAGATTCTGCGCTAGAGGCTGTAGAAACTGATCATTGTTTCGGGAAATTGGACTGGTTATGCTGTCCATAGCAGCAACTATGGGGCTGCCGGGTGGGTTTGTGGTGCTTTTATGAATATTGGGTATGTGGTAAAAAAAAAAAAAGGTGTTGAGAAGAAATTCGTATTGAAAAAAGCATTCTTATTTACTGGTTGTTCCATCTTCCTGTGGAATAATTAAATAGTTCATGTGTGCTTTTCAAAAAGTAGTTATCAGTGAAAGCTCCCGTATGTCTTCATACAATGAAAATGAAACAAGCCATCTGCTAGATCTTCATAGCTCTTGGGCACTTCAGTAGTGAGATCCCAATGCCATAAATACTGACTCTACCCATCTTCGATTTTTAGGTGTTCTTGGCATGTCCCATTGTCCCAGTAGATGTGCAAGGTCTTGCCGCCATTGTCTTCAAAAATCGTAAAAAAAAAAAAGTAATAATAAAAAAATTTAAAAATGATTTTGTTCTTTTTGTACCGGACACCGATCAGTATCCCTGATTTTTATTTTTTTTTATTAATTTTTTTTACATTTTCCCCAAAAATTATGACAAAAAAAAAAAACCTGCCATGCCTCTTGCTAAATACCTTGGACTGTCTACTTTCCAAAAAGGGCCATTTGGGGAGTATCTGTACTATCCTGGAATTTTCGGACCTCAAGAAATGAGAACCTCCATTAGTACAGTATAGTATGTGGGCTCTATAACAGACTAAACAATATACACTGATTTGGGTTATTTTCACAAAAGAAATGCAGTAGAGACGGCGCATGCGCGCGGGTGATGGAGATGGCAGCTTGACTCCCTCGCTCCGTGCCGTCGGATCTTAAACACCGGCCTAACCCGACATAGACGCAGCCTTCCCGTGCCACACTCACCCCTGCCGGCTTCGGAACATCCCGCGGGGGCTCTGGTGATGCATCGCTCAGCGAAGAAGCCGCCGAAGAGTCAGCAGCATCGTAGGTCCGCTCAGGCCTCAGCCAGAGGTATGCTTAAGATGGCGCCGGAGCCTCCGGACCCGGACGACGAAACCCAGCTTTCAGTGGAGGGTCCATCGTCCCCCGCAGACAGCCTACACTTGTTCCCCATGGATGGGGGAAGTCCCCCCCCGGCTGATACGGACGACCTCCTAACACGATTTCGCAGCATCGTACGGGATGAAATCACTGCGGCATCCCGTAAGCTTTCTTCTGAATTCGTGCGGGGCCTTAAAGAGATAGGCCACCGCACCAACCAGTTGGAGCACCGCATGGACCTAGCTACTACCGTCCTTGAGGGCCATGAAGAGGAGGTTGATAAACTGACCTCGGAGTTGGCGGCCCTGCGGGACAAACTAGAAGATGCTGAAAATAGGGCCCGGAGGGATAACCTTCACATTAGGGGTATTCCTGAGTCCCTCACTGACCTTCAGGGCACCGCCACAGCTTTTTTTCAGGAATTGGCCCCGGAGATCCCCCTTGAGAGGCTCGAGTTTGACCGCATCCATAGGTCTTTGGCTGCTAAGCCCACTGAGGGCCCCCCCAGAGACGTTGTCATTAAGTTCCACTATTATCGCACCAAAGAGAGACTCATGCAGGCAGCAAGAGAGCAGCAGACCCTCTCCTTCCAAGGCAATTCTCTCCAGTTGTTTGCGGACCTAGCTCCGGCCACCATTGCTAGGCGCCGAGACCTCAAGCCCTACCTCCAAGTCCTCCAGTCACAGGGAATCAAGTATCGCTGGGGGTTTCCATTCAAGCTTACCTTTTCTCATCAGGGTCGGCAGTTTCAGGCTTCCTCTCCTGCGGATTTGAGGCGCCACTTTCTTGACCTCCAGCTGGAGATCCCTTCGTCCTCCCCTGAGGCTTCGTCCGGACCCCCCAGATCGGGCCCCCCCGGGCCAGGACTTTCCAGACCACCCCGCAGGTCGTCGCAGACATCCCAGCGCTCCCAATCTGGATCCCAGGCTCTTCGGGACCTGCAAGCCCAAAGATTCCAGCTATCCGGTAAAGGATGAAGAGGTTTGCCCCCCATCTTTTGGTTTTCTCTTTTTTTTTTGATGCCCTATCTCATCAGTTGACTACCAGCTCTCGAGCCGTGGGGTCGTTACTTTACAAGAACTTTTTTTTCTTTGGTACAGTGTTTTTTTTTATTATTATTGTTCTCCCCCTATGGCTCTCCACACAGAGTTCTGGTGAAGTGTCCCGGGGCCCCCCCCCCTCAGACTGTAATTTGATATTGCACTGTTGCTTCGGCTCATAGGGGAATGCCCCGGGGCAGGCCGCCTTGTTGTTGTACTGGCGGCCAAGGGCGATACTGACACTGACGTTGCCACCCGGATCCCCACCGGTTTGACTCTCCTCCCCCCCTTTTTTTTTTTTTGCTCCTTTTTTGGGCTCCCTGGTGGCTCTATCCGGGTGGGATCCTGGTAAGGGACTGTAGAAGGGGGTGGAGGGTGGGCGATGGTTGGGAAGTTTTTCCCCACGGGTAGTTTATGGAGAGGCTAATTTTCCCGCATCTCTAGACCTCTGGACCCCTCCCCCTCCCACTCGGGTGGGGGGGGGGGACGGAGGTTGTGGCTCGGCTGAGGGTGTTCGTCCGGCCTCCTGGGGGATGGTGGCTTAGCTGCCCTCTCTGGGGGCTTGGGCGATCCCTTATGCCCGCCCTTTTGTGGGACAGGTCTGTCCATATTCTTTTTGCTGTTTTTTGGTTATATTTGTTTGTTTCATGTTTTTCATATTTTGGTTAGTTCTACTCTATGTTCATTTCATTTTACTGTTCTCATGTGTTTAATTTAGGCCGGTTGGTCCGACGGACCACTGCTCCCCTAGACGTGTGTACACTTGGCTGAGATGGGTTTCTCGGCCTTGGTCACACTCCTGAGTGGGCCGTTCAGCCCACGTTTTTGTACATCTTTGAGCTCATTTTATCTGCCCTGTCGAGCTTGTTTTTCTTTTTCTGCTTTCTGTATCTCTTCTCTTTTCTCTTTCTTTTTTCCTTCTCGTCCTTCCCCTTCTTCCCCTCTCCTCCCGCTCCTTTTCCCCTTCCCTTCCCTCCCTGGGGTGTGGGAACAGGAGATGTGTTGTAACAGACAGCCGCCATGATGGCACTTCCTTGGCTTTCCCTGAATGTTCAGGGTATGAACTCCCCTCAAAAGCGGGTTAAAATATTTAAATACCTCCATCGTCTTAAAATTGGCATTGCATGTTTGCAGGAAACACATTTTTCCTCTTCTTCTTTCCCCAAATATTTTTCTGCGCATTATCCCCAAGTTTACCTAGCAAATGGCCCTACCAAACAGAGGGGGGTCCTTATCGCCATTCATAAATCGCTTCCGTTCCTTTGCAGTAAACAGCTAGCTGACCCTGATGGCAGGTACCTCCTGCTGCAGGGCACCATCCAAGATAATGAGGTTACCATTATGAGTTACTATGCCCCGAATCATAACCCTGGCCCCTTTCTGACCCATGTCTGTTCCCTGCTGCGGGCCCACCAGAGAGGTGTTCTCCTTTTGGCAGGTGACTCCAATGTGGCGTTCAACCCTTCCATGGACAACTACCCGCCGGCCCCTAAATCCCCTTCCCCATCAGCTACGAAATTTTTGCAGGCCTTACAAAACCATGATCTCATTGATCTCTGGCGGGAATACCACCCTACTGGCAGGGATTATACGCACTATTCCCACCCTCATCATTCCCATTCCAGAATTGATCACATGTTTTTGCCACGTAAGCATCTTCCTCTAGTAGCCTCTGTTTCTATCTTGACGGTCCCCTGGTCTGACCATGATCCGGTGTTAACCATCTGCCACTCCCTTTGTGTTAAGCCGCAGGGTGCCCCTTGGGTCATGAACGACTCTCTTCTCTCTCTGGAACCAATACTTGAGAGCCTTCACAAAGCTTCTGAGGATTATTTTAAAACAAATGTTGGCTCAGTGTCCTCCCCGGTGGTGCTCTGGGAGGCCTATAAAGCCGTCCTTCGGGGACAGGTCATTCGTATAGCGTCCCAGAGGAAGAAGGAGAGGGTCCAGACCCGCTGTAGGCTTGAGGAAAGGTTGGAGGCTCTCTCTACAACTTTTAAACACTCCCCCTCTTTAGCAAACCGTAGGCTATTGGACAAAGCTCGTGTAGACCTGGATCTATGCCGCACGGATGATGCAGAACGCACCCTCCGTTGGGCTCGTCAGCGGTGGTACGCCAGGGCAAACAAACCCAATGCTATGTTGGCTAGAAGGTTGCGGACCTTCACTCCGAAATTTCAGCCCATCACCCTGCGCACCCGCCATAACACTCTGACGGGTAACCCCCGACTAGTATTAGATGAATTTAGATATCGTCTGGCCAAACTTTATTCCGCCCCGACTCCAACCTCCGCTCTGGACCTGGGTGCTTTCCTAAAGGAGTTATCCTTGCCTTCCTTAAGGGTTCCTCAGATGTCGCTTATGGACCGGGACATACAGGTCTCAGAGGTCCTGCAGTGCATTAAAGAATTGAAGGTGGGGAAGCGCCCGGGCCCGGATGGTTTCACCGCTTTGTATTACCGTAAGCTGGCTGCGGTGTTGGCCCCCCACTTGGCGGCTGTGTATAATGCGGTGAAGGGAGGTCATTCTTTCTCACCGCTGATGTTAACGGCAAATGTGGTAATGATCCCCAAGCCGGATAGGGACCTTTCTTCTTGGGCCAACTTCCGGCCAATTTCCCTGATCAATATTGACATGAAAATATTAACAAAAATCCTAGCTACTCGTCTCAATTCCTTCCTACCCCGACTCATTAAAAAAGATCAAGTGGGGTTTGTCCCCCGGAGACAGGCTGGTGATGCCATTAGACGGCTAGTACAAGTCCAACATTTGGCGCATTCTAGGTCTCTGGAGACAATGTTTCTCTCCTTAGACGTGACCAAGGCCTTTGATACCCTGTCTTGGTCCTACCTGATGCGGGTACTTACCAACTATGGCTTTGGGGCGTCCTTTATGGGCTGGATTTCGGCTATCTATGACTCTCCACAGGCCAAGGTGCGCTATTATGGTTATGACTCGCCGGTCTTTCCCATACGTAGGGGCACTCGCCAGGGGTGTCCACTCTCTCCACTATTATTTATTTTAGCGTTAGAACCCCTGGCGGAAGCAATTCGGTCACATACGGACATTTCAGGAGTGGAGGTTGCGGGCTCTATGCACAAACTGTCACTGTTCGCAGATGACATTCTGCTGACGCTCACGAACCCCAGGCTTTCCCTTCCCAATTTGTTCTCCTTGTTGGATACCTTTGCTGCGCTGTCTGGTTTGGCAGTTAACCCAGCGAAATCTAGGGCGATGTCCATCAACTTACAAGCCGCTGACGTGGAATCTCTACAGGCCGCATTCCCTTTTCAGTGGACATCCTCTTTGCCGTACTTGGGAATCAGACTTTCACCTAAATACTCGGATCTTTACCAGGCAAATTACCCCCCTTTATTTCGGAAACTGACGGGTTTGCTTGACTCTTGGTCAACTCTCCCAATTTCATGGTTTGGCAGGATAGCGGCGGTGCGTATGACTTATCTTCCAAAATTATTATATTATTTCCGGGTGTTGCCGGTTCCCGTACCCCTTCGTGTACTTAGAATCCACCAACGCAAAATTATGCGCTTTATCTGGGGCTCTTCGAAGCCTCGGATTAAAAAGCAAGTTCTTTATGCCCGTAAGGCTAATGGTGGTCTTTCTGTCCCCAATTTATATGCATATTACACGGCAGCGGGTATCGCTCCTCTGGCCCGCCTACATGAACGTCATCAAATGCCCCTCTGGGCAATTCTTGATATGGTGGACTCCCATCCGATTCCATTAGCATCCCTCCCCTGGCTTCCGAAAGTGCAACGCCCACCGAACATAGGCCCAGGCTTGATATTAAAATCTACGCAAAAATGATTGCCAATAGACTATTGGACATTATTCCAATCCTGATACATCCAGACCAATCGGGGTTCACGAAGGGTCGTCAGGCTTCAGATGCCACCAGACGAATGGTGGATATCATTCACCAGGTGCCGCACACGGGTGCCCCCTCTGTACTCCTGTCCTTGGACGCTGAAAAAGCGTTCGATAGAGTGCACTGGGGATACCTGTCTGCGGTACTGGGAAAATTTGGCTTCACGGGTCCCATTTACAGCGCTATAATGGCTCTTTATTCCTTCCCCTCTGCCCGGGTGTATTCAGCAGACGCACTATCATCCCCGTTTGACATCTCCAACGGCACTAGGCAGGGGTGCCCCCTGTCCCCCCTTATCTTCAATCTAGTAATAGAACCCCTCGCGCAATCCATCCGAATGACTGATAGCATACAGGGTATAACCATTGGCAAAAATGTCCATAAAATAAGTTTATTTGCGGACGACGTGATTCTCATGCTCTCTGAACCCACCACCTCCCTTCCGGCAGCTCAAAGTATCCTTGCACAATTCAGCAAAGTATCATTTTATAAAGTAAACGAAGCCAAATCGCAAATCTTAAATTTGGGCCTTGATGCCTCCACCAGTTCCAAGCTACGAAACCTGTTTCCATATTCATGGGCGGAAGGGAGCATCACTTATCTAGGGGTTCAATTAACCAATAACACGGCAGACCTCTTCTCCCACAACTTCATCCCCTTCCGCACTCAACTACAGAACGATCTTCGCAAACTGGCATCCTTTGAGCTGTCGTGGATGGGCCGCCTCGCAGCCTTCAAAATGCTTCATCTACCCCAAGTATTGTACCTATTCCGGACATTACCGATCACCATTCCCCACTCCTTTATTAAATCACTACAAGCTATGTTGTCAGCCTTTCTATGGCAAGGCAAAAAGGCAAGAAGTGCACACAAACTCCTTGTTAAACATCACGCGGCGGGAGGGGCAGGCTGCATTGACTTCCACGATTATTACATGGCCACTATCTTGACACAAATGCGAGAATGGATAGCCCCCTCTCAAACTACTCTTTGTCGACAGTTAGAAGCATCACTAACCCCAGGGAAAAACCTACACGTATGGTTGCTCTCCTCCAAGTGCCATCTCACCAAAATTCCACATTTCCCCCCCACTATGTTAGCCACCCTCAGGACATGGAACAGATTTCTACACCTCACCAACAATCATACTATCAGGGCCACGTTAAAAACTCCGCTACCCGTACTCCAAGAGAAAATAGACTTAGTGTCCTATGCATCTTGGCGAACCAAAGGGATATCACATATTGATGATCTTTTCGCATGGGGGCGACTAAAAGCATTCCCTGACCTGCAGAAAGAATACGATCTTCCAAACTCAGACCTCTACCTGTACCTCAGAACCAAGCATTACCTCCACACATCTCCAGACTGGCCATGCAAAATTCCCCACCCTGCGTGGCTTTTTCTTACGAACCTGGCTTGCAAACACAAAGGCATATCTCTATTCTACACTATACTCCAACAAAAACACACACTTGATAAATCAGCTCCTATGCTTAAATGGGAAAGAGATCTCAGCCTAACGTACACACCCGAACAATGGGCCAAAGCAATCAAATCCACTTACCAATACACCAGATGTGCCACATTATGGGAACTAATGATTAAAATCACTCAAAGATGGTACTTAACCCCAGACAAGATATCAAAGTTCTCTGATAAACACTCTACGGAGTGCTGGAGGCAACGTGGGAATAAAGGGGATATACTCCATATTTTTTGGAGTTGCCCCAAACTGGCTTCCTTCTGGGAGGCGACCTTTAAGTTAATATCTGACATATCCCAAATTGCAATTTCCCCTAGCCCTGACCTGGCTTTGCTCTCCCTGAGTCTTGACTTACTCCCAACAAAGATGAGACACTCTATCTCCCATATCTTGCTGGCAGCTAGACTGGGGATAACCAGACTGTGGAAAAACCCTTCTCCACCGACTTTAGTGGAAGTAATAAACACCACACATCTACATTACACATACGAAACGACGCTTGCACGCAGTAATCCCAAAAGGGATCAGGTGTTCCAAAACTGGACCCCCTGGTCGACGTGGATTGCACACACCAACATTCTACCGCTGGAAAACTGATCTCACCCACCCTGAGGTCCTACTACACTGGGTTTAACAGACGTTGTTCTAGAGAATCTCTATTCCACATACGTTATGCTATTGTAACCAGTTGTCGTACCTATGTTATGTTATTACCGTATTATGGTTTGTAAAGACTTTGATCTCGATACGAATGGGACCCTGAGCCGCTCCCTGGGGGCACTGCTCTCCTCCCGGACACAGAATTGATCCCGTAAGGGGTGTCTAGGTGGAGAGGGATTCCCCGCCAAATCGTGGGTCGCGCTCCATAGCTCTTCATTTGAGAGGTGTTCGCACCAAAGGTCATCATCTGGCTGTTTACATAGTCTTATGTATAATGAGCATTCTGTTGTTAGTTACTCTGTTTGTTATATCTACAGTTGACATCTAAGACACTGTTCGTTCTACGATTTGTGTAATATGTGAAAACCTAATAAAAATCTACTTTAAAAAAAAAAAAAATTTAAAAATTTAATTTGGGTACAGTGCTATATGACTGAGTAATTGTCATTCAAAGTGTGACAGCGCTGAAAGCTGGAAAGAGACACATATTTATTTTCCCAACTGTGATTCTGAAGCCCAGGAGTTGGATTTAATTGAGCGTGTTTTGACCTGTATGTTTCATTTGGTGAAAGCTCACTGTGGTGATGACACATTGAGGATTCTTAGCTGACAAGAAATGTATCATTGTGGGCACACTCACAGAGAATTGGGACTATTTCTGAGCACTCATTTATCACCGGTGTTTTATTGTGTTAGGTGGGCAGCACAGTTTTTACTTTTGCAATATTTTTTGTAGTTTGTTTTCTTATTGTCCTATATTTACTATTTCATATATTCATGCTTTGTGCACTTATTTCTACTTCTTTAGGGGGTTTTTTCTCAGAGGATAGGTGCTGAAACCCCCCCCCCCCACTTCTGAGTCACTTCTGGTACCCACCTATGAGCACCGTCCCTTGGTTCCACCCCTACCCACCTCCGAGCACCATCCCTTGGTTACACCCCTACCCACCTACGAGCACCGTCCCTTGGTTACACCCCTACCAACCTACGAGCACCATCCCTTGGTTACACCCCTACCCTCCTACGAGCACCGTCCCTTGGTTAAACCCCTACCCACCTACGAGCACCGTCCCTTGGTTACACCCCTACCAACCTACTGGAACCGTCCCTTGGTTACACCCCTACCCCCCTATGAGCACTGTCCCTTGCTTACAGCCCTACCCACCTACGAGCACTGTCCCTTGGTTTCACCCCTTTCCACCTCCAAGCACCGTCCATTGGTTCCACCTCTACCCACCTCAGGGCACCATCCCTTGGTTACACCCCTTCCCACCTACCAGCACCGTCCCTTGGTTTCACCCCTACCCACCTATGAGCACCATACATTGGTTCCACCCCTACCCACCTATGAGCACCGTCCCTTGGTTACACCCCTACCCACCTACGAGCACCGCGCCTTGGTTTCAACCCTACTAACCTACCAGCACCGTACATTGGTTCCACCCCCTACCCACCTCCGAGCACCGTCCCTTGGTTACACCCTTACCCACTTACGAGCACCGTCCCTTGCTTACACCCCTACCCACCTACGAGCACCGTCCCTTGGTTACACCCCTACCCACCTATGAGCACCATCCCTTGGTTACACCACTACCAACCTACTAGCACCGTCCCTTGGTTACACCCCTACCAACCTATGAGCACCGTCCCTTGGTTACACCCCTACCAACTTACGAGCACCGTCCCTTGGTTACACCCCTACCCACCTACTAGCACCGTCCCTTGGTTACACCCCTACCCCCCTATGAGCACTGTCCCTTGGTTACAGCCCTACCCACCTACGAGCACCGTCCCTTGGTTTCACCCCTACCCACCTCCAAGCACCATCCATTGGTTCCACCTCTACCACCTCCGGGCACCGTCCCTTGGTTTCACCCCTACCCACCTACGAGCACCGTCCATTGGTTCCACCCCTACCCACCTATGAGCACCGTCCCTTGGTTACACCCCTACCCACCTACGAGCACCGCCCCTTGGTTTCAACCCTACCCACCTACCAGCACCGTACATTCGTTCCACCTCCGAGCACCATCCCTTGGTTCCACACCTACCCACCTATGAGCACCGTCCCTTGGTTTCACCCCTACCCACCTACGAGCACTGTCCCTTGGTAGCCACGAGTCTCTGCAGGGGTCCTCAAGGGAAAGGGAGGTTCTCTGGGGACCCTGATGTAAGTGTGGGGGCTCTCTGGGGACCCTGATGCAAGGAGGAGTGTCTCTGGGGACCCTGATTTTAAGGGGGAGGCTCTCTGGGGACCCTAATGTAAGGGGGGCTCTCTGGGAACCCTGATGTAAGTGGGGGGCTCTCTGGGGACACTGATGCAAGGGGGAGGCTCTCTGGGGACCCTGATGTAAGTAGGGGGCTCTCTGGGGATACACACACACACACACACACACACACACACGTATATTACTGTATATACATGTGTATGCCCGCCCAAGCTTATGACTTTCTTTACTACGCTGCTATGGGCTCTAGCCCCAGATTTTTTGTAGACCTAGCAATGCCCCTGGTCATCAGTGATGCCTAAACACCTACGTAGATGGGCTTACAGTGGTTGTAAACCCTTACAAACCACTTTGACCTACAGTGCATGCGCCGTAGACAGCGGCGCGCAGGCGCACTGAGCGCGGCATTTCCAACAATGGAGCTGCCGCGCGTGTCGGCTCCCGTGCGCATGCGAATGACAGCGGCGGAGCTGCGAGACCCCACCGAAAAGATGGATGCGCAGGACTACAGGGGACAGCGGTGACATCGCTGGATCCTGTGTCAGGTAAGTGACACATAATGGGCTACTATGCGATGCATAGTAGTCCATTATGCTTTGCCTTTGCAGGGAATGAAAGAGGAAGTAAACCCATCAGGGTTTACTTCCTCTTTAAGAGGCTTCAGAGGTATCTACTGTATATTCAAGGATGGTCTATGTTCCCAAAATTAGAATAGAGTCTAACAATTATATGTTCATTACCCAATGTCACAGCATCAAACATTATGTCCCAAAGGAAGATCCCGATATAGGAAAAAGGATATTGCCACATTACGATTAGTTGTATATACTTTACAGGGGCCGCCTTTCTTTCTTTTTTTTTTTTTACAAGGCTGACAGGAGTAGTGACAATGGCATCACTACTCCTGTCAGCCCAGCACTGGAAGCAGCAAGGAGAAGAGGAGAGAGCTGGGAGGCGGTGCAGGCTGTGTTCTCGCTCTCCCTCCTCCTTTCTGCCAGTGCAATTCTCCTGCATTAACAAACAAGTAGAGTTGTTAACAGACACACAGGAGCTGCACTAGCAGGAAGGATGAGTGGGAGAGGGAGCACAGCCAGCACCACAGAGCGCAGTGTCCAGGAGAGAGCCATCAACACAAGCATGTGCTCAATTTTAAAACTGAGCCGCACGGTGATTTTGACAAGTGATCCTGACGTAGGATCCTCTTAGCTTAGCACATGATCAATAGGAAGGTGCAGTTTGGCATCTTTGCACTGGCCGCTGGATGTCCCGCCACTGGATATTCTTGAATTGTAGGAAACTGAGGTGATGAAATCACAGGCAGCAAGTCATAGCCAAGGAGTATTTCATTGCCCTTTTTTAAAGATCATACTGGAGAATAAGGTCGACAAAGTCTAAAAATTTGGTGAAGTAGTAATTTGGATAATAGTTGACTGTTATCTTAAAGCCCAGCCTCTTGTAGAGGTGCACGGCGTCCATCTGATACAGCGAGGTCTCCAGGACGACGGCCTGATATCCAGACTTCTGAGCAAAGTCAATGACTGTCTTGCACAGAGTCTTGCTGATGCCTCTGCCCCGGTGTTTCTTGGGAACCGACAACCTTTTGAGCTCCACTTGGTTCTGTCCGCCAGGATGGGGATATGGGGCAGCTGCCACCGTGCCCACAATTTCTCCTCCCACCTCTGCCACCCAGAAGCAGCAACCATCCCGCTGAAGATAATGTTTCCTGATATCCAACATGTCAGTAGCCAGGCATTTCCTGACATAGGAAAAGAAAATATGTATGTTGATGAGTGAAAAGACAAGAATGACGACGGCCACCGCTAGAGATGAGACTATAAAGGAGCCTGTGGTCACCAGGGCGAGGAGGAAGACAGCAAGAACCAGGATCCAAACTCGTGGAAGGCTGAATGTGTGACGGAGGGCCACAGGGTAATGTTCTGTGATTCCGCGAGCAAAGATGTCCCTCACCGTATGGTAATCCGAGTCCTTGTAGAGGCGGATCTGGCATTCTGTCATGTTGTTGACCTCCCTGTGGATAAAGATAAAAACAAGTGAAATTTTAGTGTATTGGGAATATCTCTTTCATTAATTTTAGGTGACCTTCAACAACGACACGACAACGACACACGGTCGGACATTCCGACCACAAAATACGTCAGATTTTTTCCGACGACTTTTGTCCGAAACAAGTGCTTGCATACACACGGTCGGACAAAGTTGTCGGAAAATCCGATCGTTTCGGGAACGTGATGCCGTTCTTTCCTTACAACGGGACTTCCGTTGAGGCTAGTAGCCAATAGCTTTGGTCTCGTAATTCGATCCGAGCATGCGTGGCACTTTGTCCGATCGGAATTCTCTACAAACGTTCAGAAAAAGTCCGGTCAGATTTTTTTTTGTCGGAAAATTCGAGATCCTGCTCTCAAATTTTTCTTTGTCCGTCTGAGATTTCTGACTGAAAAAGTCCGATAGAGCCCACACCCAATTGGATTTTTTGACCATATATAATCCGATCGGACCTTCTCCATCTGAATTTTCGACCGCGTGTACAGGGCGTAACTCCCCTCTGGGTTATCTATACACATTGCAGGGATTATAACAAATAGCTTTTTGACTGTCTGTGTCCATGTTCTGAGTGAATGTAAAAGGGAGCGACTTTATAATAATCAATCAGCTGCTATATCTGCAGAGCTATGAGGAAAGTGGCGGGGTCTACATCCATCTAGATGTGACTCCCCTTTGGAAGTATCTCAGCAAAAATGACATGGCAGCATAAATGCTTATACAGATCTGGCCTATCCCAGAGAGGCAGGCTAGGAGACTTATATACACACACAGTATATATTTATATTCAGTTTACACACTGAGCTCAGGGTATTTTCCTGGAGGGGATTAGTCCAGCCTGGAGGGCACGCTTCCCTCCCTGGCACTGTAAGGTGTCACTTGGAAGGAGGCAACCAGCTGTTCCTTGGTCCTTGAGTAAATACAAACACTTTGAGAGATCTTGGGCACCTTTGTGCTTGTGCCACGGCTCTGGTGCTTGAGAGTCAGCTGTGGGTCTAGTAAGAGGGGATACTGACCGGTGTTCTGAAGAGCTTTGTCCAGCTAATCTTCTACTTAAAGAGTCCTTGTGGATCTAAGACAGAGCCTTACAGTTACTGCTACTGCCAATCAGTGGCGGCTGGTGAAGTTTCCTTCCTTGTTGACACCTCCCACTTGGCAAAAATGGGTGTGGTTTCAGCAAAATGGTGGGTGTGGCTCTAAGGTGGTTTGGTTAGCATCTGAGATGAACGAGAGAGGGAGGGGACAGCAGGCCCAGATCCTACACAACAATAGAAATATGTGTATTCTAGAAAGTTTAACAATCAGTAGATAAAGATATTCCAAACACCTGGTGTTAGCACTTCAATCATCCCGACACCATGGTTGTTATGGTGTCAGGTTGACTGAAGTGCAATATTTTCTATTATTACATTGTAATATAAAATTAAATCATTCAACTCACCCTAATGCAGAATCAGTGGGAGCCCTGAGCGTTTCACTAGCTACGTCGCCTACAACCAGATACCATCAGGTGTCCCCAGCGGAGTCTGTCCTTACATCAGGTGCCCCCAACGGAGTCCCCCTTACATCAGGTGCCCCCAGCGGAGTCCCCCTTACATCAAGTGCCCCCAGTGGAGTCCCCCTTACATCAGATTCCCCCAGCGGAGTCCCTCCTTACATCAGGTGTCCCCAGCGGAGTCCCTCCTTACATCAGGTGCCCCCAGCGGAGTCCCTCCTTACATCATTTACCCCCAGCGGAGCCCCTCCTTACATCAGGTGCCCCTTGCGGAGTCCCCCTTTCATCAGGTGCCTCTTGCGGAGTCCCTCCTTACATCAAGTGCCCCCCAGCGGAGTCCCTCCTTACATCAGGTTCCCCTTGTGGAGTCCCCCTTCCATCAGGTGCCTCTTGCGGAGTCCCTTCTTACATCAGGTGCCCCCAGCGGAGTCCCTCCTTACATCAGGTGCCCCCAGCGGAGTCCCTCCTTACATCAGGTGCCCCCAGCGGAGTCCCTCCTTACATCAGGTGCCCCCAGCGGAGTCCCTCCTTACATCAGGTGCCCCCAGCGGAGTCCCTCCTTACATCAGGTGCCCCCAGCGGAGTCCCTCCTTACATCAGGTGCCCCCAGTGGAGTCCCTGCTTCCATCAGGTTCCCCTTGCGGAGTCCCCCTTTCATCAGGTACCTCTTGCGGAGTCCCTCCTTACATCAGGTGCCCCCCAGCGGAGTCCCTCCTTACATCAGGTTCCCCTTGTGGAGTCCCCCTTCCATCAGGTGCCTCTTGCGGAGTCCCTCCTTACATCAGGTGCCCCCAGCGGAGTCCCTCCTTACATCAGGTGCCCCCCGCGGAGTCCCTCCTTACATCCAGTGCACCCAGCGGAGTCCCTCCTTACATCCAGTGCACCCAGCGGAGTCCCTCCTTACATCAGGTGCCCCCCAACGGAGTCCCTCCTTAGATCTGTGTCCCCGTCAGCGGAGTCCCTCCTTACATCTGTGTCCCCAACGGAGTTGACTTATTCTAGTATGCCAAGAGAGAGAGATCTTCAGATTTTACCAAAAGATCTGTCTGCAGCAATCTATGTATATTTTTTTTTGTACACTTTGTAATGTAAAATTAAATATAGCATTATAACTAAGTAAATTATCAAAAAATAGCTAAAAAAAAACGTGAAAAGTGGCTGATATATAAAAGACATGTTTCACATTACTACAAAGCTAGAAAAAAAAGCAGACTGTCGAGATTTTAAAATGACTTCCTTACATCAGGTGCCCCCAGCGGAGTCCCTCCTTACATCAGGTGCCCCCAGCGGAGTCCCTCCTTACATCAGGTGCCCCCAGTAAAATGACAAGCACTGCAGTTTTAGAAAGTGAGAGTAACATGGCAGCAGACGGAACTCATGGATCTTTTGTTGGAATCACTGGTAGTTTATTAATTCATAGTAGTGCCAAGCCCTAACCGGAGGACATTTTGTTTTCTAAGGTTGCACTGTAAACAATTTCCCATGGTTTTTTTTGTTTTGTTTTTTGTTTTTTTTAGGAAAAAAAACAGTTTTTCTCATTTACAAAATTTACTGACAGAAACTAAGTACTTTTTCTCCTTCACTGATGAGCACTGATGAGGAGGCACAAATATGCTGCACTTATGGGCACTGATATGTAGCACGGATAGGCAGCACTGATGGGTGGCACTGGTATGCACTGGGCACAGATAGGTGGCACTTAAGGAGCGACACTGACTGGCATCACTGATGGCCACTGATTGTTGGCACTTGTGGGCACAGATTTATGACAATTGTGGACACTGGTTGGCACTGATTGCTTGCAATGGTGGGCGCACATTTTTGGCACTGGTGGCACTTCATTGTAATCAGGGCACTGATGAGGAGGCACAAATATGCCACACTTATGAGCACTGATAGGTGCCACTGATATGTAGCACGGATAGGCAGCACTGGTGGGCACTGGGCACAGATGGGCGGCACTGGTGGCCACAGATAGGCGGCACTTAAGGAGCGACACTGATTGGCAGCACTAACTGGCATCACTGGCCACTGATTTCTGGCACGTGTGGGCACAGATTGATGACAATTGTGGGCACTGGTTGGCACTGATTGCTTGCAATGGTGGGCACACATTTTTGGCACTGGTGGCACTTAATTGTAATCAGGGCACTGATGAGGCACAAATATGCCACACTTATGGGCACTGATAGGTGCCACTGATAGGTGCCACTGATATGTAGCATGGATAGGCAGCACTGGTGGGCACTGGGCACAGATGGGCGCCACAGGTGGGCACAGATAGGTGGCACTTAAGGAGCAACACTGATGGGCAGCACTGGCCACTGATTGCTGGCACTTGTGGGCGCAGGTTGATGACAATTGTGGGTACTGGTCGGCACTGATTGCTTGCAATGGTGGGCACACATTTTTGGTGGCACTTAATTGTAATCAGGGCACTGATGATCAGTGCCCTGCTTACATCACTAGATGTCCCTTGCGTGGAGATGCCGCTGATCGGCTCTCCTCTCCTCACACTCTGTCAGTGAGAGGCGAGGAGCACCGATTACCGTCATCTCTGTGTTTACATGTAACCGGCTGTGATTGGACACAGCCGATCACATGGTTAAAGAGCCGCGGCTCTTTATACAGATCGGGGTTGTGCCGTGTCCTAGCAACAGGGTGCGGTCATATGACGTCCACCCAGAACGAGAGCAGCGCCGCCCAGCCATCGTTTGACAGCCGGCGGGCAGGAAGTAAAGACCTCCTACCTCCTTATATACTGCGGCAGGGCGGCTCAATTGTGCGAAACAACGTACCTGCACGTCATTTCGTTCAATAGATACTGTGGGCGAGCGACTGCTGCAGGGAGGATGAGCCAAGCTGCGGCTTCCGGCAGACGTGATGTCTGCTGTCTACCCGCCATCACTCCACAGAGAGGCAGAACGGGGGGGGGTGTCTGTCTAATGTAAACAAGGCAGATCCCCGTTTTGACAGGGAAGTACACAGAGATCTTCTATTCCTTGGGGGCAAGAACATGGATCTCTGTGTTCTTCCTGTCAGTCTACCCCCCCCCCACGCACAGTTAGAAAACACTTCCAGGGAACACTCTTACCATTGTGTCACGGAGCGGCAGAACAGGGAGATACCTTTTGTAAACAAGGCATTTCCCTCGTTCTGCCTAGCGACATGACAGAGATCACAGCTCCCTTGTCATCGGGAACGGTGATCATTGTCATGTCAGTGGTAGCCCCTCCCCCCCACAGTTAGAATCACTCGCTAGGACACACTTAACCTCTTCATCACCCCCTAGTGTTTAACCCCTTCACTGCCAGTGTCATTTACACAGTAATCAGTGCATTTATATAGCACTGATCTCTGTATAAACGGCAATGGTCCCAAAAGAGTGTCCGATGTGTCCGCCATGATGTCGCAGTCACAATAAAAATTGCAGATGGCCGCCATTACTAATAAAAAATAAATTATTATAAAAATGCAAAAAAAAAATCGACTCCCTATTTTGTAGATGGAATAGCTTTTGCGCAAACCAATCATTATATGCTTATTGCGTTTTTTTTTTTTTTTTTTTTTTTACAAAAAATATGTAGACAACATATTCATTTTATTTTTTACACTATAAAAAAAAGCGTAAATAAAAGCGATGTTTTTTGCTATAATAAATATCCCCCAAAAATATATATAAAAAACAAATTTATTTCTCAGTTTAGGCCTAAACTGAGAAATAAATTTGTTTTTTATATATATTTTTGGGGGATATTTATTATAGCCAAAAATATTGCTTTTTTTTTTCAAAATTTACGCTCTTTTTTTTGTTAGCGTAAAAAATAAAAACCGCAGAGGTGATCAAATACAACCAAAATAAATCTCTCTTTGTGGGAGGGGGGAAGAATGTAACTTTTGTTTGGGTACAATGTCGCACGACCGCGCAATTGTCAGTTAAAGCGGCGCAGTGCCCGAATCGCAAACAAGTGATTTGGTTCAGGAAGGGGGTAAAATCCTCCACGCTTCACGTTGTTATTTTAACCACTTCAGCCCCGGATTGTCACCTTAACACAACTAGACTTTGAAGATGGTGTATAAAAAATAAAAAGAATTTTGCAAATTTTACCAATGCTGGTTGGCACGTGGGTGGGGATGGCAGACCTGGAAGGGATCTGGTGAACGCGGTTGGTGGTGCTTCCTTTTGGATAAATGCCGTAAGAATAATCCGTCTCTCTATTTCTCTCTAATGCTGACTCTTCTGATCACTGAAGGTCCTATGAACCTCGGTTACCTTTGACCAGATGTGGTAAATCATTCAGGGATCTTATTGCTCTGCAGTCTGTTCATCCGTCACTGTCGGTGTTGTCAACCTATCAGCCAAGTCTTTACTGGCATTTCCAAAAGTTACAAAATGACAGTTGTAAGTGTGAATTTCAGTATTTAGGCGACAAATAAGCATAATATGCAATTAGCAATGTGATTCAAGGTAGATATTAACCCCCTTCCCGCTGAGCGTACGCAGATGGGCGTACTCGGCTTCCGGGGGTTATACCGGGATGATGCCCGCACCAGCAGGCTTCATTCCAGTCTCCTAATTGTAAACACGGAAGCGACGTCATGACGTCACTTCCCGTTTACTCGGCTGCCAATGGCGCCGGATTTAAAAAAATGTATACAGTATTCAGAGTCGCCGAAAACGGCAATCTGAATACTTTGAAGTGTAAAGGAGGGGTGGGGGGTCTTTGAGATCCCCGATCCCTCCATAAAGAGTACCTGTCACCACCTATTACTGTCACAAGGGATGTTTTCATTCCTTGTGACAGCAATAATAGTGATCAATTTTTTTTTTATTTCGTTTATTAATTTTAAAATAAATAAAAAAATATATATTTTTTTTAAAGCGCACGCCGCCCCCGCGAGCTCGCGAAGCAAAGAAAATGCATACGGAAGTCACGCCCGCATATGTAAACGGTGTTCAAATCACACATGTGAGGTATCGCCGCGATCATCAGATTGAGAGAAATAATTCTAGCACTAGACCTCCTCTGTAACTCTAACCTGGTAACCGTAAAAAAATTTTTTAAAGCGTCGCCTATTGAGATTTTTAGGTACCGTAGTTTGTCATCATTCCACGAGTGCGTGCAATTATAAAGTGTGACATGTTCGGTATCTATTTACTCGGCGTAACATTATCTTTCACATTATGCAAAAAATTGGGCTAATTTTACTGTTTCGTTTTTTTTTAATTCATGAAAGTGTCCCTTTTCCCAAAAAGTTGCGTTTAAAATGCAGCTGCGCAAATAACGTGTGACATAAAATATTGCAACAATCGCCGTTTTATTCTCTAGAGTCTCTGCTAAAAAAAAAAATAGGCAAAAAGCTTTTTTTTTTAATTTTAATCTCAAAATAGTAAGTGTCTCAGGGACAGGACTCTAGAATGGGTGACACACACGCACATGAAATGGACCCTCACGGTGGCACTGACTGCAGTGTTCAGCAGCACAGATCACCGACGTGTCCTGTCCTGGGTCACAATGACAGTCTCTCTCTGTGCCAGGTGGTCCTCTCGGTCCCCTCCAGTCCAAACAGCACTGACAGTCCTGCTCCCGGCTTGCCTCGCTCCCGTCCCACAGACCCGCACACAAGGCTCCGGCCACTCCGCTCGGCTCCCTTGCACCATGACATCACACAACATGCATCAGGCACCGTCTCCGCCAGAAAGGAAAAGAAAAGCAGCGCCTTGAAGGGCAGTATTGGCAAGCCATCTAATGAGGAGTCATAAGTGAAACTACTCACAAAAGGAGCATAAACACATTTTCTCCTAAATGTCCGTGTCTCTGAAGTGCAGCTGACAGCTCAAGCAGGTGGATTCCAGCATTCGCAGCCTTCAGAAACACGGATATTTAGGAGAAAAAACACAGTTTGCTCCAGGATTACTATCATGCTTGTGTTTTTTGCTCCCTTTGTGAGTAGTTTCACTTTTGACTTATCATTAAATGGTTTACCAATACTGCACTTAGAGGCGCTGTGTTTCTTTTCCTTTGTTTCATTGCAGAGGCTGCTTCTAGACCAGTGATTCTCAACCAGGGTTGTGTGAAACCCTAGGGTTCCTCCAAAGGTTGCTGGGGGTTCCTACAGCATTCGGCAATTTCTGCCTCTCACATAAGTTCCAACCGACACCATTCATCTTTTTAGCTATCTGTAAGGAGGTAATTCTTCCCAATGACCACAATTGTAAGGAGGTAATTCTTCCCAATGACCACAAGTGTGAGGACCATTCTTCCCACTGACCATCACACTAATGTATCATGAGTTTTAGATTTCCAATGTTTAGCAGGGGTTCCCCGAGATCGGGGCACTATTTCAAGGGTTCCTCTGTGTTGAAAAGGTTGAGAAAGGCTGGTGTAGCTCTTCACACTGGCTGCCTTTAGTGCTGGTACATAGATTCCTCTCCCTCTTCATCTTAGAGACTGTTGCTATGGACTTTGTTCCTCCTATTGAGAGACTTTATTAATCACATTTATTTGATCTGCGTACACCTCCAGGGTCTCTCCTCAAACCAGCGCTGAGTTTATTTCTTGACCATCTCCGCCAGACCCACCTTCCCCACCGGTACCACCTAAACACACTGTAGCAGGCACTTGGATGGTCCTATCCAACTCCAGACCCGAGCTGTGCATGCCCGGTTCTGAGCCAAGTGCTGCAGCCATATTTTTTTACTGGCAACCCCTTTTCCTCTTACTGGCATTTACTGGCAGGAGAAAAAGTACCTGTTTTTTTTACTGGCTGCCAGTAAAAATACTAACGGTTGGCAACACTAAAGTTGAGACAATCCAAGGCGGACTTTTAACCACTTGCCACCCAAGGACGTTCTTGTATGTCCTTGAGTTGCAGTGGTTATACCAGGATGATCCCTGCAGCTACAGGCATCATCCTGGTACCTTTTTTATTTTTATTTGGGCCAGCTCTTCTCTTTTTTGTAAACTCAAATATGGCAGGTAATTAGCTATATATATATATATATATATATATATATATATATATATATATATATATATATACCATCACCACATCACCAGTGTGCATTGATAATTTTTACTAATTGATGGGGATACACAAAGATAATCTTTAAATTTCTTGAAATTGTGCTATTTAGACATTTTCTAAACATGTATGCACATGTATCATATCTGTAACAAAACGCCCCACACCCCGCTTGAGTGCTTTCATCATATACCACTTCCTCCCACTCTGAATATATAGATATCAGCTATTCCAACCGCTAACAGACAGAAAACAAGACAATACTCGTTTGGTTGCTGAACTGATTTATTTGAGATGACACACAAGTATATACAGCAGGCTGACAATGCAAACTGTAACCAGAAACCTAATTAACATATGAGCTAGTTATCAAATCATTTACCCAGAGATTTGACCTTTCAGGGTAGACTTGTCGTCCCCTCACTCCCAACTTGCAATTCACATAAGTAGAAACACATCCCCAATAGTTTTCTAGGAGACAATGGTGTGTTAATGAGCACAGTGAACTATTGGGTGAAAGACCCAGGGCTTTCCAGATCTCATTAATCAGAATTCCTTTCACATACACAAGTCCCAAGCTGGTAGAGACCATCATAGCCTTCTTAACCACTTCCCACCCGGCCAATGCGTATATACGGCCGGGTGGGAGCCGCCTGCTCCTGATAGGACGTTTGGGAACGTCATTCAGGAGCAGCGGGATCGCGCGCGCCCGCGCAGCGGCGCGATCCCGATGTGCTCGTGTCACCCGGACACGGCACATCTCAGATCGGCAGGAGGGCTCTGTGAT